>NW_027176975.1:7144645-7654645 GCF_023349555.1 Cebidichthys violaceus | reverse complement strand
CGCCTGGCTCCTTCGCCTGGCTCCTTCGCCTGGCTCTGAAAGCCCGCGGCCATATCAGCCATGGAGCCAGCCAGGCTTGTGGTGTTACCTGTGTGTGCTGTGACCCCACGAGACCCACAAAGGAAGAAGTACACTGTAAAGAGTGGGACCTGTCCATATGTTGCTGCCCGATATTCTGATAACAACACTTCTCCTTGAGGACACGGACACAATCACAAACAGACCGGATCAAGCTATCTCTTGGTAGGGTCCTCGCCATAATGTTGTCAGACACTTATAATAACAATCTGAGCCGCTCAGTGCCAAAAACAAGCACTTTTAGAGGACGTAGTGGGAGAAGTCTTGACAAAATGATTCAAGGTTTGTCCTAAAATGTTGACGTTAGAGTTTTGCCCAACAACTTTCATTATCTGGCATTACCTTGTATTCTGCGTCAATAGCTAGACAAGAACCACCTGTAACTTCCTCTGAGGCACATGTTAATCTCATAGAGAGCTCTACACACCAGCTGTTCATTTTGGGCATTGCATAAGCTTTATGCATGAATCATTAATTCAAGCTTGATGTCACAACTGTTATGATCTAGAAGCTCATAAGCACAACGCTTCATGCATACCTGATGGAAACCCTAACTGAAATAGAAATGTCTTATGTACATATAGAAGTAAGTGAAACAGTAACAAACTAACTCTGCTGGTTTACAGTCAGTTTGTTGATAACGTGTCTGATATTATTCTGAGAATTCAATCACCTCTGACAATAATATATCCCAAGAAAGAATCAAAGTTGTGAGAATACAGCAGTAAAAAAGCCCATGTACATTTAATAAGTAGCCTAACAGGGTCAACCATAGCATGAACAAAGTATTTCATCTCAGTGTTTGTTTGATACTGAGAGCCACCCAGCTCAAACAAAAGCAGTGGGCTCTGGTGATGTAAGACTGCTCTAGTGTGTGGTCCGTTGCGGAGCAACTGACAGCTCTATATCAGATCCAGTTAATCATCTTCAGTCCTCATGTGGTTGGAAAATGGGACACTTATCCAGGAAGAAGGTCTCTAATGGAGCATCAAAACATACATTATATTCCCCTGCTGGGCGCCAAGTAGCCAATTTCTCCAGAGGCTATCGCATTACATCACTGCATCAGTTTGAGCTGTGCTTCTGTTGCTACTGAGACATGGCAAACAACTAACAACAACAACAACAACAACAACAACAACAACAACAACAGAGGACAGGAGCCCTGCTCTGGGAATAATAATGAGCATATTGCTCTGAGGTGATAGTGATCATAAAGACAGACCTGGAGTTATTCTAGTGACTCCGTATTAAAAAAACAACAACTTAATTCCAAAAAAAAAACTACAAGAAAATTCAATGTTATCATTTTTTATTTAAAGCATTGTAGAAAAAACATGACTATAGAGCTTATGAGGAACATAGCACCTAATGCCCATTGGGTCTCTTCTCTGACTGCGGCCGCTGAGCTCTTACATAACAGCTTGTTATGTCAGCTTGTTTAGTGCTGGTGTACTGAAGCATCAGCAGTTACACTACTTGTTCAAGACTGAGGCTGCACATGAAGATGTCATTCAGCATTCTTGAAATATCCACAAGTAATTTCACCCCGGGCCTCATCGGCTTTGCTCACTGCGTGTACAGAAAAAAAGCCCCGCGGCCCGTCATCGGCCCGGCAGCTCTCCAGCCACAGCAGCTGTTACAGCAGAGGGAAAGTGGACACCGTTCAGACCGAGCAGACTACACACGTCCTGTAAGCTCATGTGCAGCGCCGAAGGATCACAAAGGTGTCGTACATCGTCGGATGTGTTTGACAGCCGAAGGAGAAAGGCCGCCCTGGTAAACAGGCCGCACAGGGTGCAATGGAAACGGGGGTCCATGAGGAGCGTCAGCCAGGCCGGGCTCAATGTCTCCGCTGATGAGAATAAATATTATATTCAATCAATTTTGAATATACCACAGCGTGTTACATATTTATCAAAGCCATTCTTATATTCATGCTCATGTGATACCTGGCTGGAGCTCTTTGCAGACTTCAAGGCTGTTCAGAACCTGTGCAGCACTCTCCTCTGCCCATGCACTCAGCCTCTGTGCCACAGCAGAGGATTCACAGGATTCTTCAGCCATCTGCAGCAGGTAAGGCAGCACATGTGCAGACATCACAGAGGGCTCTGCAAACACGTTGGCCTCATCCTGCTCGTACAGACTGGAGCACCTGAATGAGAGAGAGCAATAATAACAGTTCAGCGACAAGCAATCCAGGCTGCTCTGTTTGTACAAGTGTGTTGATTCAGTGAGGTCACAAACCCCGTCTCTGAAGCCTCTCTCAGCACAGATCTGAGGTCAGGCTGGGGAAGGTGACACAGCAGCACCTCCAGTGTGCCAGGAGTATCCCGGCATTCCTCCAGCAGCAGGTCCAGCAGGAGCGGCAAAGCCCGGTTAACCTGCATAAGGTAGACGCTCCTTTGGCTTTCTCCTTTTCTCACATGGTGCAGCATGGAAGCAAAACGGGCCGCTTTCATCCTCACCTGCTGGCTTTGGTCCTGCAGCAAGTAAAGGGCTGTGTTGATCGACCTAAACCAAGAAAATTCAACATTTTTCATTTTTTGTTCATCTGAGAGGATCATTTGATTGACAACACTATTTGACTTCCTTCACACCTGATGGTGATGGCAGGCAGAGGGCTGTGGCTCATTAGAGGAACTCCAGCCACACACAGAGCTTCAGCGCACGCCATCCTGAGCACTTCAGGCGCGTCTGGGGATCGCTGGCATTCCAAGGTGCTACACCAGCGCTGGAACACGGATATCTTTAGACTGATTTACACAAAGATAAGAAGGAAGTCAGAGCTGCAGGTAGAAATGTTCCAGTACAGTATGGGGCTCTATACTGCAGTAAAGACAATAAAACGTGTAAAAACCTGGAGCTTGAAGCCTGGGAAAGCAGCAGACTAGTAGCATACAGAGCCTGGGATAGAAACTCTGGCCCCCCTCGCTGGTCCTCCAAGTCCCCAAGCAACAAATCCAGACACTCAAGTCGAACTGGCTCCTCCAGTGGGGCCGACTGAGGAAGATGTTGGGGCAAAGTAGAATCTCCTCCAGCCATCACTGCTACCAGGGCTGCGAGGAAGGTCCTGCGGTACTCCACACTGATGCTCAACAATGCCTCCCTCAGGTTTGACTGGAGATGAGGAGCATTAGTAGAGTCCTTCTTAATCTACTTGTCAAATGGTCAATGTGCTTTTACATGCCAGGTATACCCTGACTGGCAGACATCTGTTTTCAGCATCACTGCATATCACACTAATGTAGAGAATTATGCTTTTTGTTAATTAATGCGATTACAATATCTGGACTATTTAAGTGGTTTCCTCAACAAAACACTAATAACTTTACATTTAACATTATTATAGTAAAACTAAAATCAGATGCATGGAAACAGGATTCTCTAGTCCAACTAAATGGCGTAATAAATAATTAGGCCACTTTTCTGATGCCATTATATTTAAGCTTCCCCAAGGTTGGTTGTTATACTGAAAGCTGTTAGACTGGTTTTGGAAAGGTTGTTTTCTTCATGCTGAAATCTTCAGAGCAGATCATGTCTTACCTGTAACACCCTCTGGATCACCTCTTTCAAGCCGGTCTGCTGCGAGCCCCGCCCATCCACCACCCACGTAACCAGCGAGAGCCTCAGATCAGGGCTTGATGCAGAGAAGTTGTCCCACATTTGACATGCACACGTTAGATCTGCACATAGAAATTGGATGGCTTGTTGATGGAAGGATGACAACCCGAGCTGCGGAGGTGACAGAGATAAAGCATTAGAAAAAAAAACATCTGCTGGGGTATCCTGGTAGCCTTGTGGTTAAAAGCCCCTGAGAACGTATTGAGATCCTGCATGAATGCACCACTTTCTGCCAAAGTTGGAACAGTTTTGTACGGAGGTCACAATGACATTTATTTTCCTCTAAAGTACTTTTGTGTACTTTATTATCCCAAACTGGGAAATGTGTTTGGTCCAGTGCTACAGACATGAGGACACCTTAAAGTCCTCTGTAAAAACAATAGCATAAACATAAGACCACAACACATTCATATTAAAACACATCTGATCACGTCTTTGAGGCTATTTGTCCACTGTGATTAGACAGCTGAGTAAAAAGTCACAGCGACAAGCGCAGCGGTTTACCCAAAGTTGGACATTTTTCAACTCTTGGCGACCAGAAAGAAGCGCCAAACATGTAGTGTTCAGCGGAGAATAGATGCCCAGCTCATCTTCATGCTGTTTGTAGCACAGTGTAAATAAATACACGGCACTCCCATTGCAAATCTTTTTTTTTTTTAAATGCTGGCCTCAAGAATTTAATGCTTTGGTGGATACGGCCCCCACAACATGTCGATGTGGTGTGATCACATTTGATTGACAACATTGCTGCATGTCAACTCTCTTCCCATGTTTCCTGTCTCTCTATGTATATCTATACCATAAATAAATGGCTAAATTGTCCCCCTGGAAAAACAATGTCTATATTTTTATGATGAAATTTATTTATTGTCATATATATTTTTTACACATATACGAAATTTAGCCTCTGCTTTTAACCCATCACCAACTTATTGGGAGCAGTGGGCTGCTGAGAAGCGCCCGGGGAGCAATTAGGGGTTCAGTGTCTTGCTCAGGGACACTTCGACACAGGACACGTCTCAGGCAAGGATCGAACCGTCGACCGTGCGGTCACCAGACGACCCTCTTAAACCCAGTGTGGCACGGTCGCCCAATGCGAGTGTGTCAGCATGTGTGTCGCTCACCTGAAGCTCCTGTCGAGGTGTTTGGAGGTCACGCATGAGTGTGTAACTGAGCTTTGACAGGTAGGTCTCACGGCAGAGTCTTCTTAGTGAGTCTGCCACTCCGAGGTAGGCCGCTCTCACCAGGGGGCAGCGTTGAGCTTCAGTCACCAGCCACATCGAGGCGTCCACCCTGCTCAGCACCTCACACAGGTCAGCGGAAGGGTGGCTGGGTATCAAAACACAGCAGGACTTCAAAGACAGTGTCTGATGATTGAATACAGCTGGGCTTTTTAAAAGCCTGAAAGTGTCTGATGAAAGAGTAAACATCTCTTTTCAGTCTCACCTGACTGTGCACAGAGTTCTCTCTAGAGTAGCTTTGATCTGCAGCAGCTGTCCGTGGAGCCGGTTGTGACAGAAGCGCTCATGTGGACGGGGCAGTTGAGCCGCCAGTTTGATGAGGATGTCCATGTACTCTGAGGGGGGAGTCATGGCAACCAAAGCCTTGGAGGCCATCACTCTCACACTGTAAATAGGACTGGCAGACAGCTGGAGCAAAGGAGGCAGGAAGTCTGACAAGGTTCTGGTGGAGAAGTCAGAGAAGACATTCACTGAGTCATATTCAGGGTGGAGATTCATAAACGTACACAAGTCGCTCCCCACTGCTTTGTATGAACACAGTATACAATGCTAACCTATTAAAGGAACGTTTCAGCAGTTTTGGAAATTCACTTATTTGTGTTAATTGAAGTGTCTGTCCAGTAACAAAATCCGCTCACTAATTCAAACGTTACAGTATTTTGCTAGTGTTTGATGGTTGTTTAATCTATACAAATGAAGTGTAGTGTAAAAAGTGTGAAAAATTACAATTCACCATTTTTCTGGGGTCATGTGCTGGACCATTGCTTGGCTGGGAGCGATTACCAATTTTGTTTGGACGAGCAAACGAGATGGATGCGTTAATATAATGTGATGGATTTAGTTACTTTTGGACAGAGCCAGGCTAGTTGTTTCCAGGCTTTATGCTAAGCTAAGATAACCAGCTGCTGGTTCCAGCTACGTATTCATTGAACCGATATGAGAGGGATATTGATCTTCTTATAGTAACCATGGCAAGAAAGCAAATAACAGATGTATTTCCCAAAATGTCAAACTAGTAGTCCTCAGTCACACCATTAAGGTAAAAATAATCTGTTCATTTGAATTCTAATCAAAGCTTTCTTTTTTGCTTCTCCACGCGAGCAACTTATTGAATACACTGTTCCAACATTTGAGTGGAATAAAAACATGGATAAAAACCACTGCTGTAGAGAATTATAGTAGTAAACCTGACCAAACCGTCAAGTGAGAAGTAAACAGTAATCACTCTGTTGAGTCTTGGACACCGGGCTGAAGTTGGGCTAACAGAGTGAGGACAGGGAAGAGCGAGGGTTGGAGGTGAAGCTTGGCCTCATTGGGTGGACCCTGGAGGTCTTGAGCTGCCCCTCTCAGCTCGCCCAGGAGAAAGGGCTGAAGCGCAGGGTAGTGGAAGAAGAAGGCAAGGGGGGACATGCCGTGCTGGGTGGGGCCGCCCTCCTCACTGCTGGGCCGCTGGCCGAGCATTCGCGAGCACAGAGAACCTGGAAACAGATTATATTTACTGTAGTATCAGGGGTATTATTCCGAGCTGAACCAAATAATGGATTAATGAACTATTTTGATAATTGATGCATTTTTTTTCAATCGTCAAAAAAAAAAAAAAATCACTGGTTTCAGAGCCTAAAATTTAAGTATTTGCAAGATAGTAAATGATCTAAAATACCATTTTATAGGATGAACAATTAACCAATTTTTCGAGAAAACAATAAATCCTTTATATTATGAATATGAACTAAAAGTAATTGTGTCTTACTGTAAAGTTGCAGAGCAGCGTTCCTCATGGCCCAGCAGGGAGAACTGAGCAGAGCGAGTGACAAGATGGCTACAGCAGGAGCGAACTGAAGGATAGCTACTCCCAGACCAGAACCACGAACCAGGGCCTGCAGAGTGTGAACCGCACACACCTGTAAGGGAAAGCAGGATTATGTGACCACATCTGTCTTTGTGGCTTTAAAGACCAATATCCTCAGTCTTGATGCTGTGTCCACACAGACCTGTGGCAGGTCCAGCGTTTGGTCCCAGTTCTCGGGTAGAGGGGTTTTGGCTGTCTCCAGTAAGGTTTGCATACTGTGGGATAGCAGTGGTCTTGCTTTACTGGCCTCCTCTGCTGACACAACACACAGGATGAGCATAGGCAGCCCTGCAGCCCGCCGGGTCACCGAGGTAGAGCCAGGGGACCGCACGACCTGCAAGCCCTATGAAGGGACAGGAGAGGAAATAGATCTGTAAGCCAGTAGTCCAGGATTCCATTTATTAAGGAGAAATACATTCAAGAATGTACAGTATGGACACTCACTTGTTTCAGCATGTGGGCTGGTATATCACTAAGCTCTGGATCATTGCTGCTCAACAGAGAGGCACAGAACTTGGTAAAGCCGACACAGCATCCCTCTACTGCCCCCTGGTGAAGAGAAATGCTTCTTTCAGAAAGGAACATGACTGTTGAGGTGATTCAGACTTAACGCCTTTAAATGGATTTAAACGTACCCAGTGACGGCATTTGAGAAGAATATAAGTGAACACTTTTGATGCTCTCGTTAGATCCTCTTTTGTTAGAAGGCACTTGCTGGGTTTGGATTCAGTGAGAATTTTCTCCACCAGAGAACCTAAAAGGATTCCTACTTCCTGATAAGAAAATATGAAAGCAAAACATTTTGAGAAAAAGTACACATGCAGCAAATATGCTAAGCTGAATGGCTATGTTTTTGCCATCGCCCTAAGTGTTGGGGTATCTAATTATGTATTTGAAATGGTGCATCTGGTTCTGTTTTACCTTGAGGGAGACCCAGCAGCAGGTGAGAACGAGGTTGTGCTCCTCAGATAGCAGGACACACTCCTCCCCATCCCCTGGGCCTCCTCCGGACTCTTGGGCTATTAGAGAGCTGATAGCGTTTCCCATATCACATAAAGAAGGGGGGGCATCTAGGAGAGGAGAGAACAATTTACTGTGTGGTAAATCTGAAATGGAGTGTACTTTATCCCCCCCAAAAACTCTTGATTCCGCAGATTGAGCCATTACCCTTTTCAGTGGCACAAGCATCCCGGTCTCCATACAGCACACCCAGCAGCAGCAGAGACATGTTCTCCAGCAGGACCAGCACCTCAACGGTCAGACTGTAGTCAAGCATGTCATACACACTGCTGGGTGCCTCAAGCAAACACCTCTGGAGGGCAATTAAAACACCTGGAACATAGTTCAATTTAAAGAACTGAGCAACATTTTTAGGGCTAAACCTCATTTGTGGTAGATGTCAGAGTTGTAGATCTAAACGCTCACCATGTATTGGCTTGGTTCTGGCAGCAAGCATCATGTCAGCCTTGGCTGTCAGATAATGCTCCTCCAACTCCTTCACCAGGAATCTGACCATGCAGGAGGCCTTGGGGTCACTTCCACCGCTGACGGTAATGTTACTGTTCAACCTGCAGCCCTCTGGCTGCTCTTGTGATCTACAAGTAGAGCAACCGATTAACCCTCGCATCTAAGGTAGGTGTAATTCTGTATGAAGGTATGTAGGAGGCAAGGCTTACTTCTGAAGGAGAACCTTCACCATCAGTGCTCCCATCTGAGCCTCCTGCACCCGAGGACTGCACAGAAGCTGTCTGGTTCGCATGAGAAGCACTGCAGCGATGTCGTCTGGGAAACTGGGTGGGAAAAACCTCACCAATAAACCAGCTGAGAGCTCCCGAATCTGTAAAAGAAAAGAAAAAACACAACCCTTATCCATGCTCTAAAGATATTCTTCAACTTCATTCTTTGATTTGAACAATATGAAAACTCTACCTCATTTGTAGAATCTTCTAAACAGCTGATGAGGACCAGCTGTTTGGTCCTGCAGACAAAATCCCACTGTCCTCTTTCTCTGGCGCAGTTAATAAGAGACCCCATATTCACTGCAAAAATGATTTCATAAAAGCTCATTTCAATTTCAAGCCAAAATAATATAAAACAATAGAAAGTTAACATTTGACAGGAATTAAGCATTCAATAGCACCATATAGTAATATAAAGAAAAATGAGCTTTTTTGACCCTTTTCCAACCACTGGTTTTCCAGTTTACCTGGAGGTTGTCCCTTCTTCTTGTCTGGGCTCCAGGTGTCTGAGCAGGTCTCCAGCACTGCAGAAAGCAACAGCAACGCAGTCTTCTTCCTCTGATAACTGTGTCCTGGTGCCAGATAGCTGTATGGAAGTTGACCCAACCATTCAACAAAACCTACACAATATACAAAAAGATTTGATTTCGATGAAAAGAAAATAGACAAAATAATTTACAGAAACAAAGACTTATATCACAAACAATGCCACAAAGGCAGATAGAATTACCCTGCATGCAAAGTGGCCTTATCTGTTAACCGTCTCCCGATATGACTTGTAATTTGAGTGAGCATTAGTAAGGAATATAGAGAAGCATACCTTTTAGTTGAAACATTCAGTATCAACATAAGAAGTTTAAAACAACCCACAAATGCAGCATGTATTTTTGTGAATATAAAACAGCAGCTGTCCGTTGTCTCACCTATTCCCTGCTCCAGGACGTCTTGTGCCCTCTTTGAGTGGGTGGCTTTCTTTTTGCCTTTCTGTCCTCTGACATGTGCCAAGCAACCGTCTCTAATACGAACCAGAAACCTCTTCACTCCAGCCTGAAAATGTTGGCGAAAAGACGAAGACTCGCAGTTTAGGTTCTGAGGAATAAACGCTCTCATTATTGACATCTCCTCTGGGGTTGGAGTGTCTTTGGTCTTTGGGCTGCAGCAGAGGAGGTTTAGAGCAGCGAGACGGACTTTGTCATCTGCAGATCCCAGAGCTAGCCGGAGGGTTTCAAGGGTTGAGCTACCCTGCAGAGCCCAGGGAGAGCCTCCGGTCGCGGCTCGATAGGAGCTCACGATGCAGGCCCAGGCGTGGAGGTGGCCAGGGGCGAATGGGTCCAGAGAGGCCAGCAGAGGGTCCACCGCAGAAGGGAAGACTTGAAAGGTGCAGGGTAATAAGTGTGTTGAGCTGTTGTTCTGTAGAAGAGTCACATCAGACGTCAGCGCCTCGTGAAGGACGGGCCGCCAACGCCTCGCCCACTGATCGGCCGGATCCAGCTCAGTGCGTGAGGCATCGCACAGCTCTCGCCGCTGCTGCTGGATCAGACACCTGTAAAGCTCCGATCCACATGGTGACAGGTGATTGGTCGACAAGCACTTCAGGAGATGATTGGGTATTTCAGCATATTGATCCAGCACCTGATGGATGATAGAAATGTTAAGACGTCATGAGCCCTACATTATAACATTATTAACGCGGTAATAACCCGTAATCCTCACCATGTCAGTACCCAGATATGGCAGCAGGGCACAAAGGCGATGATATTTGGCTTTGGATTCCCAAGGTAGTTTGATTATTCGCTGAAGTAGAGTAAAATAAAGAGTCTTCTTTGTGTCACAAAACTGCTCACAGTCCATGTTATAGAGGTCCAGCAGGAGACAAAAAGCGCTGCGCACAAACTCTGACACACCTTCCACCTGTCGAGGCACAGTAAGGCAGACGTCAGTGAACGATCCCGGCACTAGTATGTCTTCAATGGCTCTTACTGTGGTACTCAATAGATTTCTTATTGAGAGCAAAGAACTTGTGAACACTTTACTTCTTTTGAGTTTTTTTCCACCAAACAAAATTGCACTGTTTAGGAAATTCTTAGCATACTATATCCTGCCTTATCTGGAGGTCCATCGGGTTTACAAAGTCAAGTATTGTTTTTTTACTTACATGTTTTTTTATTTGCAATAATAGAACGTTGTTAATTTGACTCACTGGGCTTTCTGCAGTGGTCCAGATAATGTGAATGAGCTGTTGCTGCAGGCTGCTGTTGTCAGGCAGAAGGCGAACGCCCGTCATCTTCAAGATGTCAGCCAGACATTCTTTAACTTTCTTCAGCCACAGTGTTAATGCTGCAACAACGTGTCATATTTAAACAAGTGATCTTGCTATTTGAGCACATGAATAAAGAACCTGGACATTACTCACCTTCAAACGCAAAGATGTGACAATCCAGCTTCTCCTCACACAAAGCATAGACCAGAGGAAACAAACCATTCAGCAGTAAACACATCTGAAAAGAGGGAAATGATGGATTTGGTCATGACAACAAGCACACCAGATATGAAACATGTTAGTTTTTTTACCTGAGCTTTTACTTGATGTACTTGTGTGGCATCCACATGTGAACTGAGCAGGATGCTGGGTCGACAGCAGGTCAGGAGGCCCCTGCTCACAGCCAGCCTGTCCACTCCGTCCTTCCTTGTAGGGCAGCACTGTACCTGCAGAGCACCAACAGTCAGCAGCCAGGGCTCTGAGAAATCACAGAAATGAAAGCTATTCTGTCAGGAGTCTCTAGGCAGTCAAACTCAGTTGTATCCTTTGTAGCATATATAGCTTTTATGTTTTTCTGGATGTAGTTAAACAGAGAAAGAAATGGGAAACAAAGACCACGTCTATTTTCATTTTACCCACAAACCTGGGTCCAATTCCAAAATTGGCTTTGCTCACGCTATTTGTCCAACAGTGGTGGTGGTTACCTACCTAAGTGAGAGACCTGTAGCAGACTCCAGGCAGCAGCTTCTCCAGCTCTGCTCTCTGGTGCGGTGTTGATCAGCATGGCCACAGCAGTGCCTGCCATAAGACAAGTGTCCCGGTTGCTGCACTGCAAGACAGGACACACCGACTGATAAGACGAAGCAAAGGTAAGAACAAAACAGGTATGTTGTGATTTAAATGAGTGACTCTGAACTGATGAATTCATAAGAAACCTGTCCAAGTATAATGTCCATAAGAGCCTGGAGGATCTTCTGCACTGTTGGGCCGCTGTGCTCCTTTGTCCACACTAGAGGAGCAACTTCACTGGGCAACAGCTGGAATATTTGCAAACACACCTGCAGAGATCACAGTTCCCAGGTCAGTAACAAAGATCACACAACAAGTCTACGATGAATGCGCTGGACTGCTACACGAAGCACACTGCTCTTCATGTACCTTGACGGCAGTGTAACACAGTGGCCCATCTCGGAGGGATTCTTGTTGCAATACAACCAGGAACAACTCTGACACCTTCTTCAGCAAAGACGGGAAAGACTCTCGCCACACCTCACGACCAACAGTGCTGTCTTCTAGGAACATACAGGCTAAAAAGAAGGAGGACGAAGGAAAGAAATACGTTGATGAAACCTTACATATACGAAATTAGTGACATGGTTATAAACATATCATCTTTAGCCTACACCAACCTCCCTGCAGATCCTCAAAAGACAATACCTGAAAAGCAGATGAGGTAAAAGTTATCTGCAGTGCCTTTATGCAAACATTTGACAAGTACAAGTCAAGTGAGCGCTCTGTACCTGGTCAGCATGGACTATGGAGTGCAGACAGCGATGGGTTTCTCTAAAAACCAATTGGTGGTCCACCTTTGCCAAATGTTGCAACATCTGTGAAGCAAATATGAAGTTACAATGAGACTCCCGTTTAGTTTTAAGCATTGCACGGTGAACAGACATACTGTGGGGCTGACCTGGTCCACTTTACGACAGGCTGTGGAGATGTTGACCATCTGCAGCTGCATGGAGATGAGGAGTCTCACAAGAAGCAGGAGATGACTCTCCTCTAAATCACGAAGCTGAGCCTCTGACATCTGTCTCAGCAGCTGGACAGCCTCCTCTAAGCAGCGCTCCTTGCATCTTTTTCCACTACTCCTGTTTATGCAGGTATAATCATTTAGTCATCACAAATGATTTAAAAATGTGGTCAAACATGCTGAGGTTATGGGTACCAACCTGGAGGATTCCGACAGTTTATCAAAAAAGAGCCTGAGTGTTTGGCTGACATTTCCAGGTGCTTGATCCTCGGTGACCACACAGTTTTGCAGACTTGTCAGCAGGTCTTCAAACGACATAATTGTTTTATTAACTCCACTGTACAGACCCAAAAACAGCACGTTGGCAAGCTAGTCACGTGACAAAACTCTTATTCTACTATTCTTAGACCAGCGGTCATCGTAGAACTACTGCAACATGCTGCCACCTAGAGGCAGATTAGTAGTTTGTATATATATATGTTTTATTTTTTTATTTTTTTGGCATAGGGTATTACATTTTCTTTCAGTAGTTAAATCAGATCATACAAACATTACGATCTTCCCATTCTGTTATGGGACACAGTCTAGCAGCCATTGTGCGGCCTTTGCTTAACAGTCGCTGGCTCTGGTGTTATGAAGATGGACTCTCCCCACCTTTTTTATAATAATTGTAATTGTTGATAGGAGCACTGATATGCAAAATTGTAAAAATCTACTCGAAAATGACAACTTGAATTGACAACATGACTCAAACATGACGACTTGGACCAGTAAGTAAATACTGTTTTCTTGTGTTCACAGTATTTAAGGGATTCTAACTATTGCATGACTGTAGTTGCATCTACCACTCCACACCAGATGGGGTTACTAAAGTGCATTTACACATGCATTTGTTGCTCCTGTTTCCCCAGAAGAAGAACTTTTCTAGGCGTTGATTGGTTTAAAGCCATGGTTGCCAAGACATCGCTAACAGTTTACAAATATGTCGACTTTATAATCTGACTTTAACCAAATGGCTAACGTGCTTGACATGTTCCTTTCACGCCAAGTTACCTGTGTTATACTCTTCATCTCCTTGACTCACACGCAAAACACTGTCGGTAAGACCTTACGATACATAACGCTGTACGCACAATTCAATCAGATTCACATTACAATAGCCAACGTTAACGTAACCTAACCAAACATAGCTAACGCTAGAGAAGTAGCCAAAAGCTAGAAGACGATCGTGCTAACGTTCGTTGAGTAGCGTTACGCATTAAATCATTTTATGAAGCTAACATGTGAAGCAGTAAACAGAAATGTTAACGGCTTTTTAAAACAGTTTTCCAGCCGTCACATCTTACTGCAACCCGACCAACGGTTACTGCGCTTCTGCTGGGAAACACGTCGAACATATCTCTGAACCTGAGATCAGTATCTCCATCTAATACAACAGGTAACGTTAATACAATAGGTAACGTTACTACAACAGGTAACGTTACACGCTACAACACTTCCTCGTGCTCTGCCCGTTCTTGGGTTGGGACCTATTTTTTGTAGGAGTTTGGCTTGGTGCAGCTGGTAGAGGGAGAAGAGCTGAGTGGCGAGCGCGCAGCCTTTCGGGATATTAAGTTAAATATTAAGTTGCCAGAGTATATTCCATTCTCCACTTCATGGGCTCACGAAAACAAGAAGGAAGGCAACGATGTGACTGCAATGTGATTGTGTAGTGTTTGTTTGGCCAGATGTTGGTGGTTGGTAATGGTTTGTTGTCTTTTACAGGACACATTGGTCCTCCATCATGTAGAAGTGATGTAACTGAATGGGTGCTCACAACGGAACAGGTGGGAAAGGTGAGAATCTTACAGGGATATTTTCCATTATATTTATGGGAATTGAAATAATGCTTTAGTAAGGTGCAGTTAGACCAGGTTTACTCTAATATAAACCTCCAAAAATGATTTGAATAGAGCTGATAGTGTGTGTGAACATCCATTTTTCTACGTGTTTGTTTAATTTGGTGCCCCAGACCGCAGTTCGGGTTCAGCTGAGGCTGGAAAAAAATCTGCGCTTGTGTGGTGAGAATGAGACGGACACAGACTGCTGTGCAAAGCCCCTGTGTGTCCTGGAGACCCTTCAGGTGTCTGCCTGTGTGGGCGGCACACCTCAGGCCTCACTGCTGATCCAGGCCAAGATACACGCCCTGTTGGTTTCTGCGAATGCTGGATCTGGTGATTCAAATGAAACTTATCTCATTAATAATGGGCCTTCATACTAAGGATTTAAGCAATCGGAGAGTTCCACTTTTCTAACAGATATGAATCTCCTATCCATTTCAGATAATAAAACAGTCATTCCAAACCAAGTGTACCAACCCCTGGGCTCTTGTCCCTGTGACCTCACATTCAGAGCCTGTGATGTACGCTGCTGCTGTGACAAGGTATTTACATCTTTACCATACTTTCTTTTCACAAGAGAACAGTGCATTTTTTTTCCTTCTGTATTAATCAACAATGGCTGATTTTGTCTTCCACTCTTAACAGGACTGTTCCATTGAAGAGTTGAAGCTGTTTGTGTCCCAGTGTCTCCCAGGGCCCTTTGGTGGACAGGCCTCTCCTGCTCCAGGTTATCAGTGCTCTGTGCAGTCCTCTGAAAACTCCCCAGATTGGTTTCCTTTTTTATGTGTCAATTCTCCACCTGAAAACAACCCTTACCTTGGGCTCTTTTACCAGGGAAAGAAAATGTAAGAAATTATTGAATACATGTTTTATTTTTGTATTGTTTGATTCATTTATATATTTGTGTGTCATGTTGTCATCATTGATCTTTTGTCCTTTTAACTTGTATAGCACATCTAAACCTGGCCCATCCTTCCAAAGCCCTGTTTTGTCAGCTCCACTGCCAGTTACTGCTTATATTCAAGGAAGTCCCATTTTCTCATTAAATGACCAGTACTTCACTGTTCCACAGGTTAGTTGTGTGTATGTAGTTTTTTTAATAAATATTTTTTAGATTATATTTTGCATCGTATGTGTCACCAAAGCAGTAATTACTAATGCCTTTTCTATTTCTGTTCCACAGAAGGTGCTCGGGCAGTGTGTAAACAATGCTCCTGTAGCATTTCTGAACAATTTCAAAGTCAAGTGTGTAACTGTGCTACGCTCCTGTCCAACTGGATTTCCCTTCCAGACCCGACCAACAGATTTGAGTATTACACTGAAGAATGGGCAAGGGGGTTTGTACTACCTGCTAAACACACCGTAGCAATGCTTTGATACATTCTGCAGCTTCTTGAATCCATGTGGCTTCAATTTCTTTTCTTTTTTGCATGTATTCCAGGTGATGTTGTAGTGGATGTAATCGATGAAGTGGCCATTGACATGAGTCAGTTCATTTCAAGCACAGAAGCCACATCAGGTACGGAGAACAACATATCATTACTAAAACACCTTAAACTGACGGTTAACCTAAATATTGAAACTTGTTTATATTTCTCTGAAGATGAGGGGCTGGTGTGTGAGAACGTGACCTTAGCGCTGGATTACAAATTCTACTGGAAAGGAAATGGCATCACAAGTATCACACTGACTCACATCGTTGGGGCGATCACTTTAAATAGAAGTGGTAAGTGCCCGTAGCGCTTGCCCATGATTTGGCTGGTAACCAGTCATAGTTAATAGATATGTTTGATATTGTTTAGGCTAATTTCTGCTTTTTTGTCTCCCGAACAGTGGCGTTAACTACAAGGTATTCTGCCGTGTTTCTAAATGGAGAATTAATGGGTGAACCCAACTCGGGGAACCCAGGTGAGAGCAAGATAAAATACTAAGTCCTGAGAATTGTTGCTGAAGTGAACTGTTTTGTAGAAAATAGTTCACAGGGCCTGTTACAGTGGGTAACACACAGACACTTTAAATGACAGGTTATCAGGTGGGAAGGCCTGTTATCGCTGGAACTCTGGACATGTTGGACAATAATACAGGCTCAGTACAGAGGACGTCAATCAATGTTTGGAAACCAGGTAAAACCCATTAAGACATGTTGTGGACTATTGGCTCACTGCATTTAGTGTAACAATGAATTGTGTATATTTTAATCAAAACAAGTTGACTAAAAGACGACATCATTTTCTGATGTGGCTAACAGTGAGTGATGGACTTTGCTCCACTGCTGAGATGAAACCAGTTCTGTTTGGGGAGAATTCAACATCTGGATGTCTGCTCCCTGTCAGCCGACAGAATCTGACTCAGTGTGATCTCCTGAGGTCAGTAGCTCAGCATGAGTTCATGTTTTGATCCATTGATTGGTATTTGTGTTGAACTAAAATATAATGTATTTTCCCTTTCAGAGAGGCTGTTGCTTCTCTCCAGGCTGCTTTGATTACAGCCACATATGTGGCAAAGAGTGGAAATCCAGATCCTCTAACAATGACAGACTGGGTGAACATCAGCTGTAAGTAGAAGCCAAGAAACTATTTATGCAAAGATTTATTTTTGTACAGTTCATATATATATTTGTGTAATGAGATATTTGTTAATATTAACTTTATTTTTGCTGTACCGTATTAGTAATACTTGTTATTTACGTTCTAACGACATGTTACACAAACCTATGAATTCCAGATGTGACACTGAACTCAAGCACCACTATGGAAGACACCACAAGTTTGTGCCGTGGGGTTCCATCTCACCAGCATATCCATGTTTGGAGTCTTATCACTGGCATGGTAGAAGGCATACCTCAAAGGGATATCCGTGTTTTGCAAGTCAGGTGTGTATACCCATCGAAATGCACAGTGTAAATTGCATTTTCACAGCAGCCGTTAATCATTTTAGGTCACCATGTGTCCTCATTTCCATTAGTATTATAAGTCGATGTAAAACATGGATCTTATTTTGGCCATTTGTAGCTACAGCCTGTCCCCCTGGGCACTGGACTGTGGAGGAGGGGATGTCTCTCCATGTCTGGACCCATTAGAGACTAAGTTGTTCCCCATCACTTCCTCAGTCACCTTTACTGACGTTCCCATCAACACAGGACCACCAAAAACCAGGCAAGATGGACCTTTCTGAAGAGAGTTGTTAACTTGAGCCAAAAACAACTACTGTATCTATGAGCTGCCTGACTGATTTTAACCTAGAGCATGATGTTTTTTCTTCTTCTTTACTCCAGGTTCCAGGTGAACTTTACAGAGTATGACTGTAACAGGAATGATGTGTGTTGGCCTGAGCTCGCCTTTCCCATCACAAAGTATTACACAGGTGGGCATTTATCTAGTCCTAGGTAAACTGTCCAGTGTTTATTTGTGTCTTGTAGTTCATCATTCACTAAATTGGAACTACAGCTCTGAAACATTTCTGCGAGAATCACTGCTTATGTATGAAAAGAGATCCTGACAGTACCATTACTGACTTATTTCACCTTGTATCCTCCCCAGGTGAGCCGTATTCTCAGTCATTGGCTAAGGGCCTCATCTTAGTTTTCTTCTTTATCACCGCCTCGATTCTTGGGACTCCGTGGAGACAGATCCGACAGGCGTGGACCTAGTGCCGCACTCTAAAACCCTGGGAGAGTGAGAGGCTAATCAAGAGGATGTATTTAAATGTCACTGAAATGTAAATCCACCTTTTTACATTAGACACTTTATACAATAATATAGTTTTGAGATGGTTGCATGTTTGTAGACTGTAAATTGTTGAATTGGTGCACAATTTTGTAATAAAAATATTTTTTCTATGAATTGTTTTTAGGCTCAATCCCTCATCATACTTTCGATCACATCATCAACATTCTTTTTGATAGGTTTGAATGACCCAATATTTAATCCAATTGGATTAAATCCAATTGGATTAAATATTACATAAATATAAATACTTATAACTAATAGCACGATTGAGTTAACTGAATCGTGCTATTAGTTCTAAGTATTGTTCCAAAAGAATAAGATGTATCTCATTTGTCTTGTTCGCCCTCATTTACACCTTTTTTTTGCTTTCTCAACCTTGGTCTTTAAATGTTTTTTTACAAGTCCCCCGTCATAGGTTGATCTAGCCATGATAATACAAGGGTTTAGTTCTACAGAGTACCAGAAACATGTTTACAGAATAATAAGACATTGTGTCATTGATGACAACTAACATCATCCCTCAGAAAATTATTCAATAATTTCAAAAATTCCACATACTTGTGCAAAATGTTTTACACACCTTTTTACATTTATTTGGGGACGATGGTAAATAGTTACTGGACCATGAAGACTTTTTTTTTGTAATGTAGCCTGTACGGACTGCTAGGCTTATTTAACTCTGACGGTCTATTTATGTAAAAATCAAGCATGTGTTTACCTTCGCCTACAGACTGCGTTGAGGGCTTAAGGTACAAAGGGGAGGGAACGTGTAGTGCGCAAACTCCAGGGGGCGGCGGTGATTGGTCAAAGCTACGTCCACTGCTGAGGAACTGTGGAAGTTGATTGTATTCAACAGTTAGACAAGTGACGTGGAGTACCATGGATATGATAAGAGAACTAAATACTTAATAAACCACCAGACGAGTCGCGACTACAGGATTGAATATGTTACGTTAGCGATCTTAATACCGGTTGAGTCACAATTTCAGATTCAACTTTATCGAAACAAGTTTTTCATCCAAGAGTTAAAGACACAGCGGCTAAGTTAGCCCTTTAGCTAACAGGAACAGCCACAGCTGTGTCGGTAACGTTAGCTATCTAAAGTCAGCGTTATGCAAGTCAATCATTGTATCATCACCGGAGCTACAACGTTAAAAGCACGAACCAGGACTTTGACTAATCGCCCTTGATGTGCTACAATTTACAGAAGCCGCATTAGTTAGCTTGCTAAGATTAGCCCGTCGGCTCACCGTCAGCAGGTAGGTGAACTATCCGAGCTGTCAACATGAGCTCTCTGCTCCGCGGTGAGGAGATGTGTCTGGCTCAACTGTTCCTACAGTCTGGCTCAGCGTACGACTGCATCAGTGAACTGGGAGAACTGGGGCTCGTGGAGTTCAGAGACGTAAGTCCCGAAAACTGTGATCTCCCTAAGTAATGTCTCACTTTGAAACTTACTGCTGAGTTTGCAAACATCGAAAAGCACTCAAGTGCACCTTAGTCTATAGAATTATACGTCATATGGAAGCAGATGTGACCTTTTTCGTCTTGTAACTTAGAGAAGGAAGTCATATCTATCCTAATTACACCTACAACGATGATTGATAATCAGTTTGAGAATTTCTTTAATGTGAATATATTCTGGTTTCGCCACTCCTATAGTAAACTGAATATATTTTAATTGTGGAAGTCATTTTGGGCTTTTTATTTTCATAGACCGAACCACTAGTAAAATAATCAAGAACATCTTATAGACCAAACCAGTAATCGATCTATGAAGAAAATAATCAACAATGAAAATAATCATTAGTTGCAGTCGTAATCCTGTTGATCACAGCTGCTGTAAAGAGGCCTGTACAGTTACTTCCTGTATGGTTTCTGATGGTGAGACCTACAGATATGTGTGTGTTTCACACAGTATCAATGATAAGTGGGAATGAGGATTGATAATCATGCGTTGCTTGACTTGAAATGTTTCTCCAACCTGTTTCAGCTCAATCCCAGTGTTAACGCCTTCCAGCGGAAACATGTCAACGAGATTAAAAAATGTGAAGAGATGGAGAGGATCCTTGGTAAGGATATCTTGATCTTTGATATACAGTTTGCCAGTAAAGGTGTCTATTCATTGATGTGTAGTCAAGGCAGGAAATGTAATGCGCAGTGTTATTGTATTATACATCGCAATGTATTTTGCCCCAGAAGTGGTTAAAAGAAGCTGTGATGGGACTGAAGAAGTGAAGCAGATGGGATAGTCGCCACAGTAGAAACTTTCATTGAACTGCGAGCCAGTGACCCTACAGTCATGAGAAATGTCAGCTGGTTTTAGAAGAATGCCAGCCTTAGTTAACTAAACTAACTACATTATTAGATTAGGAGAATAGAATAACCCACTGTCTGACTTTGCTTTAGATCCAGTGTTTTTATTAAAGGCTGGCCTTGGTTTTGGAGGCTCTGAAAAGATGTTTTGACTGTTCGTGTATTAGAAGGTTTGCTCTTCATTTTTAACAGGATACCTTCTGAGGGAAGTCAAGAGAGCAGACATTTCACTGCCAGAAGGAGACGTGAACCCAGTGGCTCCTTTACCCAAGCATGTCATGGCTATAATGGTTAGTTACTTGCATTATATATTTTTTTATTTAATATGTTGATTGCAGTTTTCCTGGAGAGCTTTAAAATCAATGTTGAGTTAATGCCACTGCAACTAAAATAATGTAGTGGAGTACTTTCTCTATGTAGTACACTGAATCTTACTTTGTTCTGCTCTAGTCTGTGTAAAATGGGTAGATTTCATCCGAAATGTATTTTATTATGATTGCTATTATCGCTGTAATGCTCGTTATCACTGGGTGTCTTTGTGTATGTTCACAGGAGCAGCTGCAGAGGCTAGAAGTAGAGTTAGGAGAAGTCACCAGGAATAAAGAGAAGCTGCAGAGGAATCTGCTGGAGCTGACAGAGTACACACACATGCTGCGCATCAGCCGCAGCTTTGTACAGAAATCATCGGAGGTTAGTGTGTCATTCTGTAGCTGGATTCTTTACACCCACCTTTACATCTTGCTTATAAAAGAGCAAACTATTTTTTCATGATATGGCAATTATAATGTGGTCCTTGATTTGTTCTTCTTCTTCTCCGTCTTGTCTTTACTTTTAGCGAGAGCCCCTACAAGTTCAGTACGAGGAGTTTCCCTTTCTAGAAAAAGACACAATGATGGACTACAGCAGCATGCAGAGGCTCGGAGCCAAACTTGGGTGAGGGTCAGAATGATGCTGGTCATATCGGCATTACGTTTAAGTTTGTGTTTGATCTCCCTCATTCCTATCTCTCAAATTCATTTAGCCAGGTAACCGTTGGAGCTTTGGAGTTTAACGCTCTGTGTGAATATGTCAGTGTAAGCAAGAGTTCACAATGACATGGTGTAAGGGAACAGTAATATTTTAACATATTTCATATAAAGGTTCTTCTTTTGTGATGCAATTGCATTAAAGAGGAGTTTTTTAGAGTTTAGAAATATATTATCAAAAGCAACACAACACATTATTTAAGATTCATTTTGAATAAAATTATATTCTTGAGGCTATTGTGATTTTATTATGTCATTATTGTGATATTTTATGTTAAACGTTAAAGTTCATATGCCCTGGTAGGTACTTATGTGAGGCTGTTTGTGAATGCCCTTCTCATCCTTCTGCAGCTTCATTTCTGGGCTCATCAAGAGGACAAAAATCGGGGCCTTTGAGCGGATGCTGTGGAGAGTGTGTAAAGGCTACACCATTCTCAGCTACGCTGAGGTGGACGAGTATTTGGAAGATCCTGATACAGTAGGTTTTTCAAAGCTAACTTTGTCCACGATTTGTGCTAAAGTCTATTTACAATTGTACAAGGTTAATTTATTGTCATTGCACAATGAAATGTAGTTTGTATTGTTTTCTAATTATAAATTGGGAGAAGAGTTTTGTTCACAAATTCAAAGAAAATAATGAAGTCTTCAAATGATTCAAAGTTGTCCTGCTCTATTTTATTTTGCTTGCAAGGGAAAGATGCACCACAGCCACCTCAGTCAGTGCCTGTGGTGAAAAGTTCAACATCGTACAAGATACCAAACCATTTTATGCACACATGAGTTCACGCCCTGGGATAAATCATAGACAAGGAGTAGATGTTCTCGTACCCTGGCTATCGTTCTTATCTAAACACATGCCATGTGTGTTTACTGGTAGTCAGTGATGGTTTTATGGTCTGTCTTCAACTTGCCAGACACTGTGTCTTCACTTCCTCTCTCTGAAGTGGGAGTGTGTGACCAGCCATGAGAAACAAGACACTGTGTTCAATAAAACTGATTAACTACTTCTATAGGACTGCTGTGTTATGTCAGTATTTGTGTTCCTCACTTTCCTTTTCAGTTGTACATCTTTTAAAACATTTCATGATATAAGAATATATTTTTCCCATTACAGTATTTACTACATAATAAAATGACACACAAAAAAAAGTATATTATTATTATTATTATTATTATTATTATTATTATTATTATTATTATTATTATTATTATACGATGGGGTGGAGGATGAATTAAGGAGTCTCACAGCCTGAGGAAAGAAGACACTTCTGTATCTCTTGCCAGATGGCAGCAGGGTGAACAGGCTGGTGCTGGGGTGGGTTTTGTCTTTTGACATCTTTTGGGCTCTTCACCAGTATCACTGATGCTCGGTAGATGGGTAACAATGATATTGTGGGTGGTTTTATTCACCTGATGTAGAGCCCTCCTGTCCTGGGCTGTGCACATCCAGTGACAGTTTATAATGTTTCCAGTCAGGCTGCTTTCTATTGCTCCTCTGTTAAAGTTAACAAGAACCTGGCACGGGAATTTTGCCTTCTTAAGTTTCCTTAAGAAAAACAGCCACAACAGCATGTGGCTAGTATTGCTACTAGTCTACTAGAATATATCAAAATATCATCAATGAAGGCAGAAGAATCCATTGCATGAAGTATTATGTCTGTATTTAACTTCCTAAGTTGGGTTCTTCATCTCTAAATGCAAAGTTCTCGATTTACAACAATAATAAACTTAATTTAATTAATACACTTTTTTGCCTCATCTAAGAAATGCTTGCATCTTAACTTCAGTATCTGTACTAGGGATGCACTAATCCAACTTTTTCAGTCCGCAGAGCCATGAAGAGTGCTAGTCATGCTTTATTGACAATACGGTAGAGAAAGCAGTGCTTTTCAGCAGCTGTTTCCTAGAATTTCCTAGAAAAGCTGTTTTTCAAGAATTCACTTTTCAGTTAATTTTTCTGAAATATCTAGAAAAATGTAACCATCACTTGAAAACCTACTCTGTGCCCAAATTGACGCTTCCTTTTTTATTATCGATCTGGGTCTTATCAGTGATTTACACACTTCCTTTTATTCTCTATCTGCAGGGGGAGCCGACCAAAAGCGTGGTGTTCTTAATCTCCTACTGGGGAGACCAAATTGGTCAGAAAGTGAAGAAGATCTGTGACTGGTAATTATTCCACAATACTTTGTCTCGTGGGTGCTCTTATAATGGCAGACAGTGGCTTATACCTGTTGTTCAAGTTTTTTTTTTTTTTTTTTATAATAGTTGTAATGAATTGTGAATAACGTACTTTCTCCCTCCATAGCTACCACTGTCACGTGTATCCTTATCCCAGTAGCAATGACGAGAGGAATGATGTTGTGGAAGGACTGAGAACTCGCATTCAGGACCTGCACACAGTATGTCTATTGTCTAGTATCTAATTATCTAGATGTTTAATCACTGTTCATGTTTTTGTCTCTTTGTCATTCACTAAGGCTTACAGTACATGTGTTTGCCATTATTTCTGTTCAAATATAAGCGAGATCATTTTAAATATGAGCTCTCCAGCTGGTGGTGGGGTTTAAGATAAAGGAATACAACATTTTTCAAAACAAGCTTAGAGAAAATTTAGTTTTCAGTGAATTACAGTTCAACTATCAAGGATTCCTCATTGGAACTATTTTATGGTCAAAGAATTAAGGAATACATTTAAATGGCTGTTTTATTTTCTAAAAGATTAACTCAATTTTCTCTTCCTGTGAGCCAGTCCTGGCAGTTATTGGGTCTGTTGAGTGAATCATTTGGTGGCTCTAAGCCACTGTGACTAAAAAATAGAATTGCACTCACCCTGTGTAGCACATGATCGACATGAGACCTCAGCTGAAAGTTGAGCTGTTTTTTTTTCCCTCTTTCATGCATTTTATTTTCAGCCCCTCCCTGATCCCAACTGTTTCTCTGCTCTTTGTCTCTTCAAAGCCACACACAAAGCACTCACAATAAATGTTTATTTATCTCTGTTCAATGCATAATCATATGCATTTTATAAAAAATTGTCAAGGTTTGTAAACTTTTCCTTTTTTTTCTTTTGAACGTTTGAATATCTGTTATGTGATGCACCTCACTCAGAGCCCTGTTTACCTCTATAGGTACTTCACAGGACAGAGGACTACCTGAAACAGGTGTTGATGAAGGCCTCGGAATCTGTCTACACCTGGGTCATCCAGGTCAAGAAGATGAAGGCCATCTACTACATTCTCAACCTGTGTAGTTTTGATGTTACCAACAAGTGTCTGATCGCTGAGGTTTGGTGTCCTGTCGATGATATCCCCACGCTGCGGAGAGCCCTAGAAGAAGGATCGGTGAGGAAGCCCTCTTTTACTTTGGCTTCACTACAGACTTTCTTTGTTCTGTTTCAATAACCGGGGTAGTTGCTTCATGAAGTATTGTTATCATAAATGCAAGTGCTGAATTAGGCATTGCTTTAATTTTTCCCTCTTGAGTTTGACCAAAGGGTAGGGTGCTGAATGGCCACTGGTCTGCATAGGACAGACTATATTTGGGATAAAAGATGTAGATAATAATAATAGATGTACCAATGTGAATAACTGTTCCTTCAGAGGATTATTTATCACGGAGCCACACCTGGCTCTCCACTGATTTACGTTATGCCGAAACTGTTGAACCACAAAGGGTCATTAAATCCTTTTCTTCTTGTTTAGTTATTCATTCAAATATGAAAACATGCTGACATATTGATTTGACATTAATATTTCAGAGAAAAAGCGGAGCGACAGTTCCCTCCTTTGTCAATCGCATCCCCACCAATGACACTCCCCCCACTCTGATAAGGACCAACAAGTTGACCTCTGGCTTCCAGAACATCGTGGATGCTTATGGAGTGGGAAATTACAGAGAGGTTAACCCTGGTGAGTGGGATCCTTTGGCTTCTGTGAATTTATTTTGTCAAAGGATGTAACATGAATGTGTTGCATAACGGCCTTTGAAGAAAAACAGAAAAATGAATATCCTTTTATTGTAACTGTGTAATACTCCCTCTTGTCTGTTTGGGTCTAGTTAATGCTACATTTTGAAATCCTGTTGTCTTTTTGTCCGTAATATTTTTTTTAAGCTCACTTATCTAGATTTTTTTTTTTTTTCTTCTTTTCCTTCTCATTTGCAGCTCCTTTCACAATCATCACTTTCCCGTTCCTGTTCGCTGTGATGTTTGGGGATCTGGGTCATGGAGTTATCATGGCTCTGTTTGCTCTCTGGATGGTGCTGTACGAGAACAACCGCAAACTTAAAAACACCAGGAATGAGGTGAGCTCCAACTCCAAAGCAAGTTTTTACCTACTACTCATTTGTGTGTCATGCAGTGTGTGTGTGTTAAGTGAGTGATTTGATGTATATTTGCAGATCTGGAACACGTTCTTTGAGGGGCGTTATATCATCCTGTTGATGGGCCTGTTCTCCATCTACACTGGCCTTATATACAATGACTGTTTCTCAAAGTCCCTGAACATTTTTGGTTCCGGGTGGAATGTGACGGCCATGTTCAGAGCCGAGGTGTGGAAGTGAGTACTTCACGACGAAGTAATGTTATGAACAACCTAATATACGTGTTTGAAGATGTAGGGATGAGAGGACGATTGGGGATTTGTTCCATGATGACTTACATTCAACACACACTGGTGTTCTTTTGTGTCCTGTAAGGGATGGTGATATCAGTGGGAACCGTTTTCTCACTCTGGATCCAAATGTCACAGGGGTTTTCAACGGACCTTATCCTCTGGGAATTGACCCGGTGAGTAGAGAATATTGAAGACAAGAAATGATTTGTCATATAATACCTGATATACATGGATGTTATCATTGCCTCTTATCCTTGTGGTGGTTTCAAAGAGCTCTCATCATACTCACAATCACAGTAAACATTTCACCAGGACATTCACATGTAGAGTTGGGTAGATTTCCGTTTTTGCCGGTGTTCGAGTTTAAACCGGTTTCATGTTATGTAAACTTTCTGTTCCGGCATTTGTCATTATGACACGTTCAGCCTACATCAGTGGAATGTGCTGGCGATGTATAGTATACATAGTATAATGTTTGTTTGTATATAGACAGGCCGTGCACATTTTACTGCAAAGTCAAGGCCGGAAAGGGAAGGAGATCAAATTTCAGTCGAGGTGGGAAAGGGAAGAGGCGCACGTTTGTTTACTAGAAAGTTCATGCGTTGATTTTGGTGATGGAACGAGACATGGCAGAGTAAGTCCCAAAGAAAACTAAAACTGCGCGTGATGTGCCAGTTGTCCTGCTGATTGTGGTTGAAGAGAATATACAGTATGTGTGTTTGGTTGTTTGTAAGCGAAAAATTATAAATACATGATTTGAAACAAACTCTTAAACTAAGAGTTGAAACCATCGTACCGTAATGTTCTAATACTAATATATTAGTATATTAACAACACAGACTATCAAACCGTGTGATCAGCAGATGCATGACAAAACCAGATTGTATTTTTATTTTAGCTGGTGATTTAAATCAAAAAAACCTCAGATCTGTTTTACCTAAATTCCACCAGCATGTCCTCATCCCCACCAGAGGAAACAATACTCTGGACCAAGTTTACACAAATATTCCTGGCAGTTACAAAGCTCTCCCCTCCCTGCTTCGGCTGCCTACTTACTCCCAGCTGAATGGGCCTAACAATCAGAAGAACAACAGATAAAGTGTGGACAGATGAGGCTTCAGCTGCTCTACTGGACTGCCAGCCAGGAGAACGACATCAATCTGGAGGAATATATCAACAAAAATATCATTTATCAGCAAGTGCGTTGATTGCAGCCACGCCTCCTCCACTCTAGTGACCAGGATGTGTGCTCTGCCCCCTCCTGTTCACGCTGTACACCCACTACTGCAACCCCCGACATGAAGAGAACTTTGTTGTGAAGTTTGCAGATGACACTACCGTCATCAGCCAGATTACAAACAACAATGATGCTTCATAAAGTGAGGAATTCAACACTCTTGCACAGTGGGGCTCAGAGAACAAACTGCTGCTCAGTGGCGGCAAAACCTAGGAGCTGATAGTTGTTGGTTTCTTTTTACTTTTTGTATTTTGATAATTTTTAATAAAAAAAAAAAAAGGAGAACAAATTGTAGATTTTATGTCATCTTTCCCTTGCACAGATTTGGAACTTGGCAACCAACCGCCTTACATTTCTCAACTCCTATAAGATGAAGATGTCGGTGATATTGGGCGTCATACACATGAGCTTCGGGGTCATCCTCAGCACTTATAATCACTTGTAAGTACTGACTTGTATATGATCTTGTAATTCCCCTAGTGTTGGATGTTACAGTTTCTAATAGCCTGCTTCATTTTTGTAAACAGGCACTTTAGGAAGAAGCACAACCTGTACTTGGTGTTTCTCCCCGAGCTTCTGTTCCTGCTGTGTCTGTTTGGCTATCTGGTGTTTATGATAATCTACAAGTGGCTGGTCTTCACTGCTAAGGACTCCAGACATGCTCCAAGCATCCTCATCCACTTCATAAACATGTTCCTCATGCAGGGTGATGCAGTGCAGCCCCTCTATCCAGGGCAGGTGAGAAGCTAATAGAAAGGGTGTGACTCAGGAAGTAGAGTGGGTCATCCTTCACAGCAGCCCACTGCTTCTAAAAATGCTTAGGATGGGTTAAAGGCAGTGGTCAAGATTCATGTATGCATGCATGTATGTGACAATTGAAATAAACATATGTCCCTGTTCGTACTACACAGATTAGGTTTAATACACTTCAGATGTAGCTGAGACAGATCATAACAACGTCATGCAATGTTGTCTTGATTCTTCCAGACTGGCCTCCAGGTATTTCTAGTGGTCATTGCGGTTCTCTCCGTGCCCGTGTTGCTCCTGGGGAAACCCGTCTACCTTTATTGGCTTCGCAACGGAAGCCACCGCCTAGGAATGTACAGGGTGAGGATTTGAAATGGTGAAATTCTGTGTGAAATATGTTTCCAAATATTTGTTGCCTGATATCGGACCAAATTGTCGACTCGCTACACTCTGCTTTGGTGGAGTGGGTGGATTCAAAGTTCTGGACCAAGGCAAAAATATTTGACTCTTGACTGTAAAATATGCAAATGTGAGTAGTTCCTCCGTGTGTTCTCAGGGATATGAGCGTGTGCGGCGTAACAGTGAAGAGGAGCTGTACCTGATGAGGGCTCATGACATGGAGGAGGGCAGCAGTCACAGCGATCTCTCCACGAGTGGAGAGCGCCAGACAGAGGAGGTCAGCACAGCGAAACAACTGGATAGTTACCCATTGATATTACACTTCCAGCAACCGTTGTTATATTTTACTGGTTTTCCGACTGTGATTCTGAGTTTTGTTTTGTTGTGCCAGTTTGACTTTGCAGATGAGTTGCTGCATCAGGCCATCCACACCATAGAGTATTGCCTGGGTTGTGTCTCCAACACAGCCTCCTACCTAAGGCTCTGGGCTCTGAGTCTGGCACATGCCCGTGAGTATGATGGTTTGCAGTAAAACCTTCAAACCTATACAAGCACACACTGCACACATAGTATGAAGGTAGATTTGTGTCTTTATTACGCAAACAAAAAATATGTTTTGAAAGCAAATTTCTCGCACTGCAATCAAAAATCAAGTTTGTAAGTGAAAATATATAAACTGAGAATAAATTATTTGTTAGTTTTGCTTATGAAACTATAATTTTTGGTTGCAAAACCTTTGCTTTCAAAACGAAAAGCTACGGTTTCAAAACCAAAAGCTACGGTTTCAAAACCAAAACCAAAACGTAAAGCTACGAGTTGAGTTTGGACGTAGTGGGCGGGGCATACGCTGCTGAATGAGCCAGGAGTTTCTATTGGTGGGTTCGACTTGGATCCCGGCATCTACTTCCACTGTAGAGGTTACTGTGATGAGCGGCATGGAGGTAAGTTGACATTATATTGCTCTGTTAGCACTTCACTTTGTTTTCATGTTGTTAGTGTCGTAGAGTCTCTTTTTTTAAAGAACGACATGAGGTGTTGTTGACATGAAGCTTCACTTTCTGCGTGCATGTAACGTAAGTCGAACCCACCAATAGAAACTCCTGGCTCATTCAGCAGCGTATGCCCCGCCCACTACGTCCAAACTCAACTCGTAGCTTTACGTTTTGGTTTTGGTTTTGGTTTTGAAACCGTAGCTTTTGGTTTTGAAACCATAGCTTTTCGTTTTGAAAGCAAAGGTTTTTGTTTTGCAACCAAAAATTATAGTTTCATAAGCAAAACTAACAAATAATTTATTCTCAGTTTATATATTTTCACTTACAAACTTGATTTTTGATTGCAGTGCGAGAAATTTGCTTTCAAAACATATTTTTTTGTTTGCGTAATAAAGACACAAATCTACCTTCATACATAGTAAGTGTACAAAATTATTGATAACTCGAGTAGCTTTAGACAGTTTTTTTGATGTTGATACCAAGGACACAGTTCCCACTGCAGCCTCATGTTTCCTTTGTGAATGGTTATACCTATGCCTGAAGACACCCCCCCCCCCCCCCCCCCCCCCCCCCCCCCGTGCCTTTCTGTGCTTTCACAGAGCTATCAGAGGTGCTGTGGGCCATGGTGATGCGAGTAGGACTACGAATGGACACCCGTCTCGGAGTTTTATTCCTTGTGCCTGTGTTTGGCCTGTTTGCCGTTCTCACTGTTACCATCCTCTTGGTAATGGAGGGTCTGTCTGCATTCCTTCATGCTCTCCGGCTGCACTGGTAAGATAACAATCTCAAAAGTACTTTTGTCATTGATCTGAGTGTTTTATATTCATAGCAGCTGCTTGTTTCTTCCTCAGGGTGGAGTTTCAGAATAAATTCTACAGTGGGACTGGAGTGAAGTTTTGCCCCTTTTCCTTCTCTCTCTTGCCCTCCAGCTTTGAGCAACATGGCTTACTGTGAAGGGACCCTCTGATAATAGTTAGGTGGTAAACCGAGCAGAAAGGCCTGTGCTTGTGAAGACACATTCTAGAGGTCATGAGGAGATTATGATTTTTCTTGTCATCTTTTTGTTATGTTAGGAAATTCTATAGTTAGCTTCACAAACTTGGACTGGACTGAAACGCACTGCCTTCCCAACAGTTTAAAACGTGCAGACACTAGAGTTTCATGTTGAGTAATGTTTTCTTATTGCTGCTGTATGTAACCCAGGGTATTTTGTACCAGGATCAGTTTGCACAGGTTAAAATGTGAGGTTCCAAATCAAAGTGTACCCCATATCCCTAAAACCTTCAATTTTCAAATGAAGCATTATTGGTAACAGTTGTTGATGTTGATTGTATGGAAAACCACAACTGCCAAACTTGAAATAGTTTAGTAAAAGAAACATGATTTTAGTACAAGATAAATTAAGAGTAATAGCATCCACCTTTTCCTTTTAAGAAATTATCTGATCTGGTTTTCATATAGTGGGCCATCTTTCAGTTGCATAGCTCTTGCTCAACTTTTTTGTTGCACTGAGTGCCTTACAGAAGTACAACCAAATGACAACATACTGTGTCTCTTTTCTGTTTCCCTTGTGTTTCCCTGTGTGGTACCAAAACAGTGCTGAGGATCTTCACTTGTTAGTGTTGAAAAGTGCTCGGGCAGGATTGTGATGAGATGTATATACTTTTACAGAATTATTTTTTAATTTATTATATTTTAAAGATGTTGTATCAGAATTAAAAATGAATGTTAATGGGGATATGATTTTTACTTTTATGCATTCACAGTACTGCCTATGCATCCGTCACTTACTGACCAATTTAACATTCCACTCATTTGTTGACTCACCTCTGCTGGCGGGAGCCTTTACTTTGAAAGATTCTTTATTTATATGTAACACCGTGGCCAGGCTGTATTAAATCTTATTAGGAGAACATTGAATGATGTACTAATATCAGGCATTAGTAGTATTTGCTAATTATATTAAGTTTTTTAGCATTGTATGGAATTGGTATTTGGAATTTTGCGAAGGGAAGGAGATTTAATTGTTGTCGTCATTGCGAGATTGAGATTATTCACTGGCAACACAATTTATGACAGTAAAATACTGCCACACATTGACAGTGTGTGTCAAGTTTTATCAGTGGAACAATAATGTGTTACACAATGTCAGTCAATGTTTTATTAGGGGAGTAATGGTTGATCAGTAATTATTTGCCTAAGTAGTTCACTTTAAATGTTGTATGGGTTGGTTGAAGGGATATTGTAATCTATTCTAATGCAACCCTAATCTTGCAATTCGTTTTAATATGAAGAATCATCTCTTTTCATTGAAACACACTCCATGTTCTAATTCTTTTGAGAAAACCATCCTCATGTCAATAATAAATTGGATTTGTTTGAGTTATTTTAATTTTTTTCGTGAAAGCCTATAACTGCATTCCTTATTGTATGAGTTTAGAAAAGTTTCATGGAACCAAGACGTTTGTCGCTCTTCAAGCAGTGACAGTTTATGTTTGCAGGCTTTCAGTCCAGAATGGGAGATAGCCTTACCGTTTTTAAAAGTACCTTTGTTTTGATAAATGGGCTATGCGTTTTACTCTGCAAAACCTCGTTGATAAAAACTAAAACGATAAATTAAGATTACAATGTTCATCCATTGTCCATGTAAAACCCATTGGCGGGACGCCATTACGTTTGTGATCTCGTCTTGCTTAGTTACATAAAAAATACACACACACACACACACAAAACTATCGGAACACAAGTTACTATACTATATTACTTTTATTTATTCAGTACTTAGGTAAAATCGAAGCGTGTTAATGTAGTTAGCTCCCCTGACTGATCACGTGATAACTGGTAACGTTGTCCATCTAACAGTTAGACGCTAACCTTTACAGACTGAACAGGTAACTGCCTTTCAGGCATCACTCTGGGCATAACGTCCCCTATCTCTCAACCACAGGTCGCGAGCAGTAGGCGCGGAACCTTTTTGTTGGTTACCATGGCAACGTCAAACGGATAAACTGCAGTATAGCAACTTAGCGTTAGTAGTTAAAGCTAACGTTACTGGAAACCGTAATGTTGATGTCGACAACATAATTACAAAGTAATTTAAGATTTTCATTATCGAAATGTTAACTAATTGAAGAATATGGCCCACGACGACCTACGGGTGGAGTGGATCCGAGAGTGCGTCTCAGCCGGGTTCAACATAGCGGACGGTTCCGACTGTTTCCACGAACTATTCGACCGGGGAGATGGAGAGGAAGAGGAGAAGATCACCAGGTTTTTGAACGTTGTCTCTGAGGAAGACTCGACATTATGTCTTCTGTTTTTCAAAACTTTCAGAGAGGAAGAAATTGAAGTTGAAACTCCAGTTGGTAAGTTGGCAAAGTTGTTGTAACGTTAACGTAAACCTCGTTTAGTGCCTCGTATGCTTGATTGAACGTCTACGTTTAGACCAGATTTCAACGGGATTTGCAATACTAACATTGTTCGTCCTCTACATTTTACTAATAATAGTATATCAGCATATATATTTAGAGGCTTACTAAGAAACAACATCCACATTTCTCAGTTGGAAGCCAATATTGCGAATCCCGGTGACATCGGGTCTAAATGCGTTTAATTCACGCGCACAGCTTCAATTACTGATGTTAAAAAACACAAACCAAGCCAGAAATCTATAGTTATGGATTCAGACCCCTACCTGAACAGCCATATCAAGACAATTACAAAATCAGCCTACTATCACCTGAAGAACATATCAAGGATTAGAGGACTTATGTCTCAACAGGATTTGGAAAACCTTGTCAATCTTCAGTAGACTCGACCACTGTAACGGTGCGTTTACAGGTCTCTGTAAAAAGTCAGTCAGAAAGCTGCAGCTGATTCAAAACGCTGCAGCTCGAGTCTTCACTAAGACCAAGAAAGTGGATCACATCACTCCAGTTCTGAGGTCTTTGCACTGGCTTCCTGTCCAACAAAGAATTGACTTTAAAATCCTGCTGTTGGTTTATAAAGCACTGAATGGTTTAGAGACAAAATACATCTCTGATCTGCTGCTACCTTATGAACCATCCCGACCCCTCAGGTCGTCTGGGACCGGTCTACTTTCTGTTCCCAGAGTCACAACTAAACATGGAGAAGCAGTGTTCAGTGTTTCAGAAGGCTGCCGACTTTTCTGTTTGCTGCCGCCTCTAATTGAACCAGATTCAAGGATATTAATCAATTTCCTGCATTTCTGCATTTTACTAGTGTATTCTATTTCTTAAACTGCACTGCAACTTTTATTCTATTTTTAGCTTTTTAATGTTTTAATGAATGTTCTTAACTGTTTTTAAATCTCCTTTTCTTTTGCCTTATGTTTTGATGCTTTTAATGCTTTTATGTGAAACACTTTGAATTGCCTTGTTGTTGAAATGTGCTATACAAATAAACTTGCCTTGCCTTAATCAACGTCTTCAGATAGTCGTTGAAAAAACGTTCAATTTTGAACCAATTTTGAACGTCTTTTTAACGGAGAAATGCTCGCTGGGTAACGTTAATGTGTAGAAAGTGAGCAAAGGCAGGTTTTAGTCTTGTAACATTATATTGAATTGTGTTGGCACGTGGACAATAGGACTGCATCTAAATTACACTGCAACATTTGTAACCACAGAAAGGCGGAGAGACGGAGACTCTTCAGATCCTGACGAGGAGTCCAGGACTCAAAGTGGACCAGAGAAGACCTCAGGCTCAGAGGAGACAAGTGAACAGAGTCCCACATATGTGAGATCACATTTTAACTCCAATTCCTCCTGTAAAGTGCATTCACATTGTGGCTGTGTTTGAAATCATTTATCTGTGTATTGGTGATGGAGAGGGAAAAATGGTTTTGTGTTTTCAAGGTTCAAGTGGTCTATCACATTGAGCTTCATGTGGCAGTAAACGAATACCCACAGAGATTTCTGAAATCCACTGTGTTCTACTTTCTCAGGAACACAAAGGGTGAGAAGACAGATCATTACAATAAAGCATGTTCAAGCCTTTATTGCACGTAAAAGAATATGTGTGTATATATATATATATATATATATATATATACATACATATAACCAAGATATGCCATTTGTGTTTTAAATAGAGACCGTTGTTATACCAGTGGACATGAAAGAGGCCTATAAGCTGATGCCCAGGCTGTTTGACATTGGTATGGATAATGGACAGTCCCTTTCTGTGCTGCAGAACAAACTTGCCCATGTAAGTAAAATGAAAAGTGACAAATAACGAGCAGCAACAGCTAACAGTCTAAAACTTAATACAACAACAAGAGAAAAAACAGTCACCATCAACCATGTATATTTAAAAACATTAGATTTTCTGAATAAAGTAAATGTGATGAATATTTTCCCTCTGTCTCTTGTCAGGTGTATATTCCCTTGATTACTGCCCAGCAGATGAAGATAAGTGGTGCAGGTTATGAAAGCAGGGCAGTTTCTCCTCAGGGGGAAACCAGTGGAGAGGGAGAAGAGAAGAGTCCAGTGAAGTCAAGTGGGCAACTCACGATTCGTGACGAGTTGCTCAATAGATTGTACAAGTATTCGGGCATGGTCCAGACAACTATCCAACGCCTTCAGATACAAGGTTTGATTTATTAGATAGACCAAATACTTTTATTCAGGAATTTATCATTGTTTGACATTCAACAAAACAAGTAAAGATTTGATTGAAATCTGCAGAATAATTAACAACCCGTTGGGATTCCCCCTCATAAACATCAATTTGTTGGGGTCGGTAAATAGAGAAAAAACAAGTCTTTAATATACTGCTCATGCTTGTTTTTATTGCTTAGTTCATAACAAACAGTACAATCTAAAGAGCAGCCTCTCTGTCGCAGGTGAGTCTACACTGCACATCCCTGAGCTAGACCTGGAGCCGGAGGTGGATGTACTGCTATCTAATCCAGAGATGGTAGAGAAGTTGGAGCAGTGTGTGATGAACTGGCAGACTCAGATTACCATTGCTATTGAGTTGCAGCAAAACAAAGAGCCACAGGTTTGTGCTATGTAGAAGAAATCAATCCGAATATACATAGTGATATCCAAGGGCCAATGTGAACCATTCAGTTGTAATGTTCCTCCAGGGCCCTGGCCCTTTAGCAGAGGTAGCTGTTTGGCGGGAGCGTGCATCCATCCTGAGTGGTCTGGGTGAGCAACTCAAGCAGCCAGTAGTCTGCAAGATCTTGGAGGTGATGACCAAAGCAGATGCAGGCATTGTTCAGACCCTGAAAGGAACAGTTGCTGAACTCACTAAATACAGCGCAGAGTCAGATGATAACTTACGCTTCCTCAGCATAATGGAAAGACACTTCATGGTGAGCTGCATTTTTTACAATTCATAATTGCTAAACATTTTTTACAGGACACACTGTTAAGATGTAGTGGTTACTAAAGCACACTTGCCAAGAACATTTTCTAAAAATCAGAATTGTGACTGCAGAATTGTTTTGTCATCCTAACCTTCACTTATGTTACAAATGAACATTGTCTGTTGTAGAATCTGGGTACTGTAGCAAATGTGAATGTGCTCCTGGAGACCATCCCTGATTTGATGACCAGCCTGCAAATTGTGTGGATGATTTCTTGCCACTACAACACAAATGAGCGTATGGTCCCCCTAATGAAGCGCATCGCCTGGCAGCTGTGTCAACGTGTGACTCAAGTAATTGATGTCCACACGCTATTCAAGTATGTGTAGATATATTTCAATTTTACGTCGGAGGCTTAGGACTTAGCAAGAGTTTAAGTTTAACTATATTTTATAATTATCAATATTGGTCAGTAGACAGTCAGAATCCTTTATTTGAATTGGTTGTTTTGGGGTTTCAGTATAGTTTAACAATGTGCTGTGCCTTGGACAGAGAAAAGAGGGAAGTGGCCAAATCCAAGGTGCATGATGCTAAGCAGGTCCTGGACCAGTGGAAGTCATCTTACTTCCAGATTCGTGCTGAACTTGAAGAATCAGGCAGGATTCACCGCTGGGAATTTGACCGTAAGACACTGTTTGAGAGGACTGATCACATGGCTTCCGTCTGCCAGGACTATTACAACATTTTGCAGGTCTGTATACACCAACACCACAAATACTGGCCTCTCACTCTACTAAACATGATAATGTATTAAAAGCAACTCAGGTTTTTGAAAGAGTTCTTCCTAATTTGTGTTGTGCAGATTTTGGAGGAGTTCTATAATAACTTTGGTCCGGAGCTAAAAAATGTGACCGGTGACCCAAAACGCATTGATGAAGTTTTGTGCCGAGTGGATAGTCTGGTTTTGCCTATTGAAGACGTCAGTTTTGATCCTTTCAACATCTGTAAGATGAGTAGTTGGAAAATGATCATGCAAGACTTCAACACTACGGTTCAGGTGAGTTTAGTGTGAATATATAAGTTCTTGTCTATAAAAATTGATTAAAGGGAAAATTCACCACCTTTTATGTGGATGTCCAGTCAGTGCTGCTGGTAAATGTAGTCCACTGAAGAAATAAAAATGAACAATTATGTCCAGTATTGACCCAGAAAGCTTTTTCCCTCTGTTGCGTTGCAGTGTTAGCTGTGCCTATAAGTACCAGGGTGCATTGCACGTGAGCGGCGAGTTCACTACGTCTGATAAATAAACAAAATAAACACACAAAATTATAATGAAGGACAAATTCTTACACCTAAATAGAAAAGTACAACCGTACACCTTCTGAATTGGAGTTTTTCTTCTACACTGAACTAAGACGGGCTTAATTGCCTTGTTTACGCATCCTAAAACTTGCTTCATTCAAATGGACAGAAACAAAATAAAACTCACCAAAACCAATGGTCCTTTTGTCTTCCCACTGTTCTAACAATCAGCAACTCTGTTTTGGTTGAAATGAATCCTTAATTCACTGAGTAGGACGTGATAATCTGCTGGCTCTACACGCTGTATCTCTCTGCTGTGTCAGCTGCCTCACTAAGTGGCTGGCAGCTCTCATTCCTTCTGCAGAGGATTCAAATAGAAAAATAAAAATACAACAACAGACTTTCATGCATAGTAATGCATACATGACTCGCTCTCTTTGGGTTGTCCTGGGCGACAGCATCCAGATGAAATGCCCATGCTGACATTCATTACAGCAGAACGATTCCGTTTCTGTTGGCATCAGAGGGCAATTTGAGCATAGGCCCCACCAGTGGATGATTGCCCTAAGGTTTGTGTGGGTTCCCGTCGGCCATATCCGCTCTGGTGTAGCTGCAGCCTCAAGCGGCCTCTCTCTCTAATATCCCAGTCAGCCAAAGCACTGTAAAATCGTCACTGTAAAAAATCCTCGTCCATAACATCCACTGAACTCACACTTTGAGATGCCAATTTTGCTGTTGGAAACGTGACACTTGCAAAGAGAATCAAAAAGTTTTAGAGCAGCATTGCGCCCCACAGCTACCAAAGCTAGAACATTAATAACCACTGCAGGTGGTTTTCACACTATATGCTTAACCTATAAGGTTTAAAATTGTAGTTCCCTTTAAGCATGGTTGTATCAATGAGCTTGGCATTTTCAAATACAATTGCATCATTTTCTTCATGCTGTAAACCTTAATTATCAAGCTGATTCACTTGTCACATCTGTCTGCTCAGGCTATTGAGGGAGAGGCCATCAACTTCATTGACCAGTCTTTTAAGACACTGAACTCTTCAGCTGCTGCCCTTGACATGCTCCTGAAATTCAAAAACATCCGCTCCAGAGAGGCCATCAACAACCATTTGATGAGAAAGTTTGATGACATCCTTGCTCAGTATTGCAAAGAGGTACTGTACTGTGAAATCTAGAAAAGGTGGTCAGTGATATTTGACTTTGCAGTTAAATTTAAAGTAGAATCAAGTTATGTGATGGTATCAGATCAATATATCTATTGATGAACAGTGGGTGTACAGCAGTGTAGTGGCTAGCACTGTTGCCTCACAGGTTAGATTCCAGGGCTGTACAGCCCTTCTATGTGGAGTTTGCATGTACTCCCAATGTAAGCAGCCTCATGATTCAACACTTTTCTAAAAAGATGTACTTTTGTAGAATGTCCACGTTTTTTTTTGTTGCAGGTTGACAGTGAAAGTGAAATATTTGAGGCAAAGAAGGACAATCCACCACTAAATAGGAATGAGCCTCCTGTGGCAGGAGCCATCAGATGGGCTCAATCTATTTTCCACCGCATCAAACACACCATCCTTCCCTTTCTGAAAGTGCCGGAGATGCTGGAGAGTGAACGGTGCAAAGAGGTGAGTTATTTCACTAAATATAAAACATTTTCGACACCAAAATGTTATTGAAAGCCTATATGTGACTTGCGCTGCATTCTTCTCAGACCAAGGACAAGTTTGTGGAAATGTCAACGCGAATCAAGAACTATGAGGTGAAGAAGTACGAGTACTGGCTGGCTGAGACAGAAAGCAACTTGCCATCGCTAATGAAAAATACCCTGTTGGTCATGATTACCAGTGAAAACCAAATCCCAGCAGAACTGGTATGTATCTCTCTAGTTACATACTCATAAATGCAGATTCAGTCACAATCTCTCAAATTCCCTTCATTTGTTTTGATTTTTCTCATTTTAAGGATGTCCCTCCAACTGAAAACAGGCTACAGATGGGTGTGCGATACATTATGAACTTTGCTCCAGAAATCAAAGAAATCATTTCGGAGACGAAACACCTTGTGTCACTTGGCTACTCTGTGCCTGACCTGGCTCAAAGTGTTGCTTTACAAGAGCACAAATTCATCAGGTAAATATAATCACCAAACCACATAATCACTGATTGATGTAATCTCTGGCCTGACCTGTTTCAACGTTGGTTTTAGATATGTGAATGATCTGAACAACGTTGTCAACTGCTACCACTCTGTAATGGACAGCCTAAGTGAGACACACTTCATTATGCTGGCCCAACAGATCAAAGTGGTCAAAAAAGACATGTATTATGGATGCAAAAGACTCAACTGGAACTCTTTGGGTATGATGTATACAGAGGCTGAAATGCCTGTTTAGTCTGATTTATGCACTCGTGGTGTGATGGAATTAGTATTGTCTGTAAAATTTAAATGAAATAATATATGTTTGGTTTTAGGCATCCTCGACTTCATCAATCAAGGACTTCAGGCTGTTTCTATGTTTGAGTCAGTTGTCAACAAGGTTCAGAAGAATGAGAGGGACATTGAGTCAAAGTTGCAATCCATGGTGATGGCCAACTTACTGAAATATCCAGTCCCAGACAAATCAAACGACTTACCAAGTAAGATATTATTTATTGGATATATTCATTTTAATATAAGACTGAACTTATTTTCATTGACTTTATTGCATGTTTTTTCCAGGGGTCAAGGAGTTCTGTGAACATATGGAACGAGAGCGAACCAAGACTGTGAATTTGCTGAGTAGGAAGTATGCAGAAATTGGACGCCTCATCACTACGACAGAGCAGTTGATCATGGGAACCAGCAGTGGCAAAGCCAAATTTATGGCAGATTATTACGTATACTGGGAACGCAAGGTGCTAGACTCCCTCATAAAGATGGTGCTTCGGTAAATTTCATCATTTTAAAGTTTTTGAAGTTATCAACTTTATGAGCAGTAATAATCACTACTCCTTTAAAATGCAGCACAGTACCTGTTTCAACCACTGTAACATCCCTCTTGTTGACTTTCACATTTAGGAACACCCAGGCCTTCAACGGGGTGCTGAGGGGAAGTATCGCTCTTTTCCAAATTGATGTCATCCTGTCTGCCCCTAAGATTGTGTTGCAGCCCCAAAGCAATGAGATCTACTTGCTGATGATTCAGTGTATCAGAGACTGTGTAGAGAGCACCAAGGTAGGATAATCAGGATTTTCCTATGTACCACTGTATTTAAAAAAAATATTAACAACACTGAAGATGTGACTTGATTCTGCCCATACTGTTGTGTTTCAGCAATTTGTGCGTTGGATGCATGGGACCTGCATTGAGTGCCCTCCCCAACGTGTGGGTGGTGAGGATGAGGTGGTGACATTTAGTTTCTACAGCGATGTGCGGCAGCATCCTCAGATAAATGAGAGCGCCATGACAGTGTCCCAGAACATACAGCGGCTGCTCTTCTCTGTGGATCAGTATCTTGTCCACTGGAAACGCTATGGGCCCCTTTGGGAAAAGAACAAAACCATCATCAATGAAAGGTTTGCTGCAAGAAAACCATCCTGTGTCATGTATGATGATAAGCTGCAGTTCCTTTCTCGTATCAATCAAGAGGTGATGCTGGAGCCTCTGTTTAAGAATGAGAACATCATCCATCTAAACTTGGAGCCTCTGGCTCACACGGTGCAGGAAGCTGCTGAGTCCTGGATCAGTTCACTAGGTAGTCTGCTCAACAAGCCTGCCAAAGTGGATCTCTTCAACTTGAGAGATGAACTCATGGTATTGAATCATGCTACGCTGTGTCATAGTCAATTTCCTTCGATTTTTATGTGTGATTTATACTTACGGCTATTTTATACAACAGCAACTCTCTGGAAAGCTGAAACAAAGCCCAGACACGTTTGATGACCTGAAGTCTGTCCTTGGCACCATATCAGACATCAGGGACATGTCATTAGATGTGGAGATGAGATTCATTGATATTCAGGAAAGATACAGAACAATGGCCATGTACAAAGTGAAGGTACTGTTTGTTTAATGTAAAATTATTTGCCATTTAAAGTATATATTGATACTGTTTCACTTGCTGAATGTCTTGTGTTCTGTTTTCCTTGTGTAGGTCGGAGAGGATGAACTGGAGCTGGTGGCCGACATTGACCGTATGTGGAATGACTTGTTTGCAGAATCCAGACAAGTGGATCGAAGTCTGACAGGTGTCAAAAAATCCTTTACTCAGGTAAGATATCAAACTCACGCAATCTGATTAAACATAAAATGAAAAGTACAGTTTTTGGAAACGTACACTTACATTATCTTCCTATTGTCACCCCTTAACACTCAAAGACTACAAAGGAGAAGATTGAGGAGTTTAAGCAGGAGTTGTCTACCTTTGCTGAAAGTTTCAACATGCATGGTCCTGGAGCTGTGGGAGATGATTTAGAGAAAGGTACTTGTTATGTGCACTTAAACCCTGCCTTCAGTTGTTGTATCCAGAGCAATAATATATGGTGGTACATTTTGAAATGTAGTGGAGGAACCAGTCTCTCTCATTTTTTTCCTTGCAGGACTGACTATTATGGAAACATATGAGGCAGACCTCGCCAAGATAGTGGCAGGACGGCATGAGCTAGCTAATGCTGAGAAGCTCTTGGACCTACCAGTCACTGTGTACCCAGTGGTTGTTAGCATACAGAATGACATGAAGGGCTTGAGACAGATCTATGCTGTCTATAAAGCTCAGAAGGTCGGATGTGGTTGCATATTGGGACACTCACATCATTTTGGTCAACATGGTTTTTCAAGTATTTCAAATGTTTGTCCTTACATCTTATAGGACGCAAAGACAGAGTGGTCTCAGACATTGTGGGTGAATTTAAACATCCAGCTGCTACAGGAGGGGGTCGAGGGTTTCATCAACAGCTTGAAGCAGCTGCCCAAAGATGTGCGGGGGTTACCTGTGGCCTTCTTCCTAGAAGGACGCATGAAGGAGTTCAGAGAGTCCCTGCCTCTTCTGCTGGACCTGAAGAATGAGGCCCTCAGAGACAGGTCAGTCTACAGATTGACACCAGAACCGAATCAGAATAAATCTGACACCCAAAACAAAATGAGACTATAGGAAATATTGAAATTGTATGTTGTCCAGGATATAAATATGATGGTTATGACAACATGTGATTTTATATTTTGGGCCACAGACACTGGAAGGAACTGATGGAAAGGACCGGCTGTAGCTTTGAGATGAACCCTGACAGCTTCACTCTGGAGAACATGTTTGCAATGGAGTTGCACAAATATGCAAACGTCATAGGTGGCATTGTCACCTCTGCTGTAAAAGAGCTCAGTATTGAAAAGGCAAGCGGGATTTATCTCAATTTGGAGTCAGCGATCAGTTGCATCTGATTATCAGTGAAATCACAAATACTTGCGTTTGTATGTGTTTCCAGGGAGTGAAGGAGGTGATTGATACCTGGGAAAACATGAAGTTCAGTGTGCTGCCCTATTTTAAAGGCACCCAGGAACGTGGTTCTATTTTGGGCGCAGTGGACGAGATCCTGCTGAAGGTGGACAACGATGCCATGAAGCTACAGAGCATGGCGGGAAGTCGTTTTGGTGGACCTTTCCTTGGCACCATACAACAATGGGAAAAAGACCTGTCCCTTATCAGTGAGACTATAGAGGTCAGTGAGACCATCTCCCATCACACGAAAGCCAATCCATGACATTTCTGCTGAAAACATATTTCTTGCACAGGTATTGTTGCTAGTACAACGAAAACGGATGTTCCTGGAGAGCATATTCATCGGCGGAGACATTTCCTCGCAGCTACCAGAGGAAGCCAAGAAATTTGATGACATTGACAAAAAGTTTAAAGAAGTGAGTTTGGCAAAAATTCTAGCCTGATTAAAGCAAAGCACTCTGTTACTGCACAACTCACAATCATTTCTTGTTCTTAATTTTTTGTGAAGATAATGAGTGACACAATGAGGGGTCCAAACATTAAGCGGTGTTGCCTGATTCCCAACCGGCTAACAGACCTGCAGGCCCTGAGTGATGGTCTAGAGAGGTGCCAGAAGAGTTTAAATGACTACCTGGACTCAAAGCGGAATGCGTTTCCCCGCTTCTTCTTCATCTCTGATGATGAACTGCTCAGCATTCTGGGGAGTAATGACCCTGCCTGTGTTCAGGAGCACATGATCAAGGTATCATGCTGGTACAGACAAAGTCTGAGGGACAGAAAAGACATAATATATAACATAATATTCTTCAAAGTAGAAATGAGGAGGATCACTGCTTGCTATGTGTGTGAAACATTTTCCTAGATATTTTTCTTTGTTCCACAAGATGTATGACAACATAGCATCTCTGAGGTTTGATGTGGAAAGCAATGGGGAAACAGTAGCTGGAGCCATGGTGTCTGCTGAGGGTGAGGTGATGGAGCTGAAGAAGCCCATCCTGGTGGAGGGCAGGGTGGAGGAGTGGATGACGGTAATACTACTGGAGATGAGGAGGACTAATAAACGTATCACCAAGGATGCAATCTTCTACTACTGTAAAGACATGAGCAGGTGTGTGTAAATATTGTAATATGTGTGTGAGCAATTTTGCCAGTGTCCGTGTGTGCAAATGAGCCGTAGTAAATTTGTCATTCCCTTTTCTCATAGGGTGGATTGGATGTTGCTGTACCAGGGCATGGTGGTGCTGGCAGCAAATCAAGTGTGGTGGACCTGGGAGGTAGAGGATATCTTTAAAAATGTGAAGAAAGGAGAGAAGAACGCACTGAAGAACTATGCTAAGAAAATGCACCGGCAGATTGATGAGCTGGTAACACGCATTACACAACCCATGAAGAAAAATGACAGACAAAAGATAAACACTGTGCTTATCATCGATGTCCATGCAAGAGACATTGTAGACAACTTTGTAAACAACAGGTAAACTTAACCTTTGTCAGTTTTAAAATTGTTCAAAGATATGACAATGTAACTCTTGTGTTTGAACTTAAATACTTAAATAACTTTAATAAAATAAAATAAAAATAAAAAAATGTAATTCTCTTTCCAGTATAATGGATGCACAAGAGTTTGAGTGGGAAAGCCAACTCAGGTTCTACTGGGTCCGGGAACATGACAACCTATTTGTGCACCAGTGCAGTGCTACGTTCTCTTACGGCTATGAGTACATGGGGTTGAACGGTCGATTGGTTATAACCCCACTGACAGACCGTATCTACCTCACCCTCACACAGGTTTGAGAAGCTTTGCACATTTTTTACTCATCCACACTCAAGCAGAAACGTATGAATTTTTCTGTCAGTTTGTTTTGACAACATGATGCCTGTATGTTGGTGTGATGTGGTACAGGCTCTCTCCATGCACCTGGGTGGAGCTCCTGCTGGACCAGCTGGTACAGGAAAGACAGAGTCCACCAAGGATCTGGCCAAGGCTTTAGGCCTGCTCTGTGTGGTTACTAACTGCGGTGAGGCCATGGACTACACGGTAAGAAGCCGACACTTCAGGAGCCAACAGCTACTGAAAAATATCGTTGTGCCACAAACCTGTTCTGTAACCTTTAAGTTCCAAGGGGCCTATTTAAAAAGTCTCTTATTGAGAATAGTCACAGCTGATGTAATAAAGGCTTATACATCATAATTCACCTCTAAGACATTACTGTGTCATCAGGCATGTCTGCTGTTTATGGTATGTTCATGCACTTCTATGCACATGTTAGTAAAAATACAGTGTATAGGATACACAACTGTATACACATTGTTTCTTGCAGCCAACGTGCTCACTTCCATGAGTCTCAAAAGTGATGGCCAAAAGTTCTCGTAATCATTTGTTTGGTCTGTTGCGTGCAAACTTCACTCTGTTTAGTAGCCAGTCTCTGTTCTTCATTTGTCACTAGCTTTTTTTTTTGCTTGAATCTCTTTCTCTCTGTGCACAGGCTGTGGGTAAGATCCTCTCCGGCCTTGCCCAGTGTGGAGCGTGGGGCTGCTTTGATGAGTTCAATCGAATTGATGCCTCAGTGTTGTCAGTTATCTCCTCCCAAATCCAGACAATCCGCAATGCTCTCATTCTGCACCTTAAAAGGTTCCATGTAAGTCTGTTGTAGTTATGCAGAACCAGTAATTAATACGTTGAAAATAATTCCAGTTTTCAAATTAATTAAGTTTATTTCTCTCATGATAGATTCGGTTGATTGCTTGCTTCTTTAGCCTAAACACAGAACAGTTAATGACCATTATCCCCCCTAAACCTGCTTCTTTTCACTATGAACATCAGTTTGAAGGGCAAGAGATCAGCCTGGACAGCAGCATGGGGATTTTCATCACCATGAACCCAGGGTATGCAGGTCGCACAGAGCTGCCAGAATCAGTCAAAACCCTCTTCAGGCCTGTGGTGGTCATTGTGCCTGACCTGCAGCAGATTTGTGAGATCATACTCTTCTCTCAGGGCTTCCTAATGGGCACGGTGAGGGACACACTCACACAAAGCACAAATTACATTGCTGCTATTTAGCTGATGCTCTCATCCTGAGCAATGTATAATGAACACCATTTATATATAATGTAATATATATAATATATATTATATTACTAAAATGTACAAGATGTATTAGTTATTTCAGGTAATTTAGAAATGCAAGGATCATTTATAGTGAATTACTTGGAACATTTTCTGAGATTTTTTTAAGCATAGAAAAACATAGAAATTGTTTTGGGTAAACATTGAAAAAATCCCAAACTGCAGTTTTTGCAGCTACACATTTAAATTTTTTATTAAGGATTTCATCTTTACAATTGTATTCAATGCAGGTGCTGGCAAAGAAGATGACAGTACTGTATAAGCTGGCACGGGAGCAGCTGTCAAAGCAGTCTCATTATGACTTTGGCCTGCGGGCTCTGAAGTCTGTCCTGGTGATGGCAGGAGAGCTGAAGAGAGGCTCACCAGACCTCACTGAGGTAGAGACAAAACAACAGTTTTCCTGTTTCGTAGTCATATGGTAAATAGAAAACATCTCATGTTTGCTTACATTCAATATTGAATAAGGGACTTATTTATTTGTGATCCCTCAAGTATAGATTGAAGCTTGATTGCTGTTGGGAACTTGTTTAAGATGAGGTATTTTTAGTGTCTACCTAGTATCTTGTATCAAGCAATGTTGCAGATGCCACAGAGAATATGAGAAAGCAATACTTTTGGTATTATAGTAATTACTACTTACAGGTTTTACTGCTTTTTGTCAGTTTATTTGAAGTAAGGGCAGCAGTCTGGCTTAAAAACTGACTCTATTAAAATCACCATCACAATACAACACTTTAAAAAAAAAGAAGTTATTTCCGTCTTTTCTCTCCACAGGATGTGGTGTTGATGCGTGCTCTGAGGGACATGAATCTGCCAAAATTTGTATTTGAGGACGTGCCCTTGTTCCTCGGGCTGATCTCGGATCTGTTCCCTGGGCTAGACTGCCCTCGTGTTCGCTATCCCAACTTCAATGATGCTGTGGAAGAGATCCTGGAAGAGAACAAATATGTCATGCTGCCTAACCAGGTGTCTCATCTGAGGCTTTCCTACACAACTTAAGGATTGTTGAGTTACTATAGCAAAGATGTAGTTACACCATGAGTGTTTGGATGTTGACATATCCCTTTCTTTATGCTGTCTGTGGTTTCAGGTGGATAAAGTGGTGCAGATGTATGAGACGATGATGACTAGACACACTATTATGGTTGTGGGCCCAACAGGTGGAGGGAAATCAGTTGTGATCAGTACATTATGTCAAGCTCAGACCAAGTCAGTTTATATCACTTAAGTTTACAGCACCTTCCTGATCTTTTGTGTGAACAATAGTAATCTTTGTTTTATCTCATCATCAGATTGGGTTTTCAAACCAAGGTGTATCCCCTAAACCCTAAAGCCATGAGTGTCATTGAACTTTACGGTGTTCTTGACCCAAACACTCGAGACTGGACTGATGGGATCTTATCCAACATCTTCCGTGACATCAACAAGCCTACTGACAAAATGGGGCGGAGGTAAAAAAAACAACCAGAAAATCATTCCGTTGATTAAGATGTGCAATATGCCAGTGATGTCATTCATTCATTCATACTACATGAACTTTGGCTCTCAGGTACATCCTGTTCGATGGGGATGTAGATGCTCTGTGGGTCGAGAATATGAACTCAGTGATGGATGACAACAAGCTCCTCACTCTAGCCAATGGAGAACGGATCCGTTTACAGAGTCATTGTGCCCTGCTGTTTGAGGTTTGTCTGAATTTCAAGATGGCTGTCGGCAGAATACATTTCCCTTCACCTGGAAAGCAACTTTCAGAGCAATAATGTAAGGAAACTTCACCATCACAGGTTGGAGATCTGCAGTATGCTTCCCCTGCTGCTGTTTCCCGCTGTGGGATGGTTTTTGTTGACCCCAAAAACCTGAGATATACTCCATATTGGCAGAGATGGGTGAACAACAGACCTGATGGGGTATGAGAAAAAAACATAAACACTATATCATAACTGTACTTGTTACTAATTTGATAATATCTCAACACTGTTTTTGTTTTTCTAGGAACAAAAAGTGCTCAATAAACTGTTTGAGAAATATGTGCCCAGCTCCATTGACATGATTGTAGATGGTATTGTTGATGGCAAACAGGGCCAGAAACTGAAAACGGTTGTCCCTCAGACAGATCTAAACATGGTAGGTGAATCCCATCTATCTCTAATGTACTCCAGTACCACTTTTGTTGTTTTCATGCATGAAGATTAGTATAGTCCCAATTAAGACTACTTGGATGAACCAGGCATGTGTTGGTTTTGCATTCAGGTGACTCAGCTGTGCTTGACACTGGATGCGCTGCTTGAGAGTGAAAGCAGCAGTGCTGAGGTCCTGGAGTGTTACTTCCTGGAAGCACTGTTCTGCTCACTGGGGGCCACATTGCTGGAGAGCGGTAGGATGAAGTTTGACGAGTTCATCAAAAGCCTTTCCGGCTTAACTACAGTGCATGATGAGAAAGCCCTGGCTGGACCTGGTGAGATCCCAGGTAAAATTAAAGGATTTGTACTTTCTATGAAATTAGCATGCATTGTCTAGATTATGCATTTTTTTCTATTTACCCACCGTTTGTGGGTGAGATTGTTCATCATTGCAGACACTTGGTTTTATGTTGAAATAATTAATGTCATGAAAACAAACCCAGTTTTGCTTTTAGACAATTTAATTCTCCAGACTGTTTGTCTGCATCCAAACAGGATACCTCCCGACTCTGTATGATTTTCATTTTGATGGAACACAAGAGAAGTGGGTTCCCTGGAGTTCTCTGGTCACCAAATATATCCACAACCCTGAGATGAAGTTTGCTGATATTTTAGGTAAAGGTCAATTCTGTGAGTTGTGAGGCAGTGATGAATATTGATTTAAACTTTTTGGCCCTCCTGAGTTCCTTCTTCCGCTTTGATTTTCTTTATCCTCCATCTTTGCTTTAGTGCCAACTGTCGACACTACGAGAGCCAGCTGGATCCTGGAACAGATGGTGAAGATAAAGAGGCCAGTGCTTCTGGTCGGAGAGTCTGGCACGTCCAAGACTGCTACCATTCATAACTTCCTGAAGAACCTCAATGCCGATACAAGGGTAAGTTTACCACACACATTTGTTATGTCACTTGAGATGAGATTCTTTACATTTGTTCCCTTCTGTTTCTAGAATACTCTGATCATCAACTTCTCATCCAGAACAACTTCAATGGACCTGCAGAGGATCTTGGAGGCCAATGTGGAGAAAAGGTCCAAAGAGACTTATGGGCCTACTATGGGGAAAAGACTACTGGTCTTTATTGATGACATGAATATGCCAAAGGTACCTACTCCAAACTCTCAACGACTTCTCCTATCTCCTTCACTGTGACAGAGCTTGTATGTTTAATATTATTGCAATATACTATATGCTCGTCCAGGTGGATCATTACGGCACACAGCAGCCCATCGCACTTCTGAAGCTGTTATTGGACCGAGGAGGCATCTATGACAGAGGGAAGGATCTTAACTACAAAATCCTCAAGGACCTCGGGTTTATTGCTGCCATGGGAAAGGCAGGAGGTGGGAGGAACGAGGTAGATCCCCGCTTCATCTCCATCTTCAGTGTCTTCAGCCTCCCCTTCCCTGCAGTGGACTCCCTCCACCTTATCTATGCTTCCATTATCAAAGGTCACACCACAGTGAGTATCTCTTTCCCACATAAATCGATACATATCAGAAACTCCATCATCCATATAACTCATTTACTCATTTAATAAACTTGGTCAAATATTTTAGGCATTTGAAGATGCCATACAGAAGGTTTGTGATAAAGTCACCTTCTGCACACTGGAACTGTTCAACTACATCATCAAAGATTTGCCACCCACCCCCTCCAAGTTCCACTACATCTTTAACCTGAGGGACCTGTCAAGAGTCTACAATGGACTGACCCTCACCAAACCTGACAGGTCTGGTCTGGCACATTCACTCCATTAACACATTAACAAAGACTTTGTTTATGTTTTTAAATGTATTTGCTTTGCCTGATTATGCTCTTGTAGGTTTTTGACGGTCACCCAATTTGTGCGAGTCTGGAGAAATGAGTGCCTGAGAATCTTCCATGACCGACTTATTGATGAAACTGACAAAGCCGTGGTAATAATTATTAACAATAGCGGTTATAATTTACTGTATATTCTCCTTTGTATTGACTGCAGGGGCAAATACAATATGTTTATTGTTTTTCCAACTGTAATTACAAATGTATGATCATCTGCTATATACTGAATAGTTTTGTAGTGTTGTGTTTCACCGTTAAAAAGTACCCAATGTGTTTGACCACCAGCTCCAAGGCCACTTAAAGAACCTGATTGAGGAGCATTTCAAGTCTGACATGGAGGCAGTCATGAGGGACCCAATTCTTTTTGGAGACTACAGGACGGCCCTCAGTGAGATGGAACCAAGGGTCTATGAGGACATACAGGACTACGATGTGTCAAAAGCCCTGTTTCAGGTATTGCCAAGTTATTAACTGTGTTATTAATCGCAATAGGTGGTCTCAGTCTAATTTGTATTTGGGAATGTTAAAGTATAATAATACGACACATTGTTACAATTATTTACTCTCACATACTGAGAGACCACTGTGTTTTTGCATTCTGCAGGAAATTCTAGAGGAATACAATGAGAACAAGTCGGGGATGAACCTAGTACTGTTTGATGATGTTCTGGAACATCTGACCCGTGTGCACCGCGTCATCCGCATTGATCGTGGCCATGCACTGCTCGCCGGTGTGGGGGGCTCTGGCAAGCGGTCCCTCACCAAGCTCGCTGCCTTCGCTGCCGGCTGTGAGGTTGTAAAACACAAGAACTACGATGGGTGTGGTGAAGGGCAGTTCATTCTCAATGATGAACAAATGTCAATGTTTCTTTTCTTTAGGCTTACAGTTAAAGGTTAATATCATATATGCTACAATTACACTTAAGGCAGAGCTAATAGACTTTTTTATCAAAATGTACTACTATACACCACATGTGTCATGCCAAGCAATGGGGAGATGTATATACGACACAAGACATTTAGAATGTTTCCATTTACTGCCATAACAATGAGGAATCTCACAAGATGATTTGTAATAAGTAATAGGTGACACTGTCTTCCAATGTGGAAACAGGAGTCTTATAACTTAAAATCTACTAAAGGAAGAATTAAAATGGAAAATGAGGTTTAGAGAGTTTAAGCAGCATTGAACTATACCTTCATATTTTGAAAAAGGGGTTCTTAACTCTGATGTCTGTGGTGTAAAACATCACACATAGAGAAATGTTTGCAAAGAACTCTCCATCATTGAGTAATGCAATCTGCTTTTTCCAGATGTTCGAAATAACACTTAGCAGAGGATACCGTGAGTCAAACTTCCGTGATGACCTGAAAGCCCTGTACTTGAAGCTTGGCATTGAAAATAAGAAGATAGTGTTCCTCTTTACTGATGCCCATGTAGCTGAGGAAGGCTTCTTGGAACTCATTAACAACATGCTCACCTCAGGTTGGATGTCACACTAACCTCCTGGCACACACTACATTTATTTTTCTTAAAGGCCACAGCTGTAGTACTGATCATGCTCTCTCTAGGGATTGTTCCTGCATTGTTCCCTGATGATGAGAAGGAGTCAGTTCTCAACCAGCTTCGCGATGAAGCTCTTACGATGGGAGCAGGTCCCTCGAAGGAGAGTGTGTGGCAGTACTTTGTCAACAAGAGCGCCAACAACCTACACATTGTATTAGGCATGTCTCCAGTAGGTGACACCCTCAGGACACGCTGCAGGAACTTCCCAGGTGAAAAGCGGTGTTAGGCTTCACTTGATTTTGTTATCATTTCTGGTTTTCTTTCACTAACTGTACTTTTCTCTCAGGACTGATGAACAACACTGTGATAGACTGGTTCTTGCCATGGCCTCCACAGGCATTACTTGCAGTCGCTCAGTCTTTCCTAGGTATGTAAATACACACATTTATATTTTTTTTAAATGCATATGTTATGAAAAATGTATTTTCAGACAGCCATTTAAGGGATTTTCTTTACTGTATTTAACTATAATGACACCTGCAGTAGTATATTATCCCTAAATCTAGATTTTCTTCTTTGTCTTTTTTTTTCAACAGGTGAAAGTTCAATGATTCCTACGGCACACTCTGCAGCAGTGATAGCTCAAGTGTGCATGGTCCATAGCTCTGTGGGTGACTACAGCAAGCTATTCCAGCAGAAACTTAGACGTTGCAACTATGTTACTCCAAAGAACTACTTGGACTTCATCAGCACCTATTCTAACCTATTGGAGGAAAAGGATCAATGTATTCTGGGTGAGAAGATGGAACACACTATGAAGTCTGTACCTCTGTGTGAAGGGTTAGACTGGTGCCACAGGGCTACTGTGCATTGATTATTTGAAAGTTTTACTAACTTGTTCTCTCTTGTTCCAGCTCAGTGCAAGCATCTAGAGGGAGGTTTGGACAAACTGAAGGAGGCTAGTGAGCAGCTGGCTGAGCTGAATGTCAAGCTAGCAGAGCAGAAGGTGGTCCTTGCTGATAAGTCCACAGCCTGTGAGGCCCTGCTGAATGAGATTGGCACAAACACGACTGTAGGTCAGTGAGTACCTGCATCTCTTAACTCGGGGTTATGATAAACACAGTGTACTGTAAGCTTTCAAAACGAAACACAACATTTACAACACAACCTATCAATAACGTTTTCTTTCCTAGCTGAGGAGAAAAAGACTCTGGCAGAAGACAAAGCCAAAGAGATTGAAGAGCAGAACAAAGTAATAGCTGTGGAGAAGAAAGAAGCTGAAAGTTCTCTGGCTGAGGGCCTGCCGGCTTTAGAGGCAGCCCGCGGTGCCCTGCAAGACCTGGAGAAATCTGATGTCGCAGAGATCCGGTAAACACTTCCCTACTCAGAGCGTTGTTTTCATTCTGTTGTTGAATAAGCTAACGATGATTCATCAGAATGAATGTGTAAACAGGGACTAAACCTCTGTAAATAAAATGTTCTGTATTTGGTGTTGTTTAATATTCTACAATGTTTAATCGGGCACTGATTCATTTGCATACCTGACCAAAAACCAAACTTTTGTCATCTGTTAATCAAAACTCTCACTCTATCTGTATTTTTTGGCTGGTTCGTTGTGCAGATCTTTTGCCAAGCCACCCAAACCGGTGCAGGTGGTTTGTGAGTGCATCCTGGTGATTCGTGGCTACAAGGAGATCAATTGGCAGTCAGCCAAGGGGATGATGTCAGAGGCTACCTTCCTGCGCTCGCTGATGGAAATGGACCTTGATTCCATAAATGTTAACCAGGTCAGGACTGTCAAAGGTAAGTGGGCTTCATGATCTATGAATAACATGAATAATGATAATACCCATATACTGTATATGATAGTGGCATTTCCAATTGCCAAGTATGCTACAGTTGTTTTCTTTGCAAATGGTTAGGCTTCGTAAAGAACCTCCAGACCAGCTTCGAGGAGATGCAAGCCATAAGTAAAGCCGGTTCAGGAATGCTCAAGTTTGTCGAAGCTATCTTGGGTTACTGTGAGATTGCAAGGGCGATAAAACCCAAGAGAGAGAAGGTAATTTAAAGTTTGTACATGCTAACATCGTGCTCTATAAGTACGAACACAGATTGAACAGGCTTATTTCCAATTTGTTTTCAGGTTGCATGCCTAGAGAAGAACTTCTTTCAGAGTAAGAAGGAGCTGGAACACATTCAGAGTGAGCTTAACGATCTCCAGAAGGAGTTGCTCGCTCTTGGAGAGAAGTACCAAGCTGCTATTGAGGAGAAACGGCTGCTACAGGACGAGGCTGAGCTCATGGAGAGGAGGCTGATAGTTGCTGAGAAAATCTCTGGCTTGAGCTCTGAGAATGAACGGTGAGTGACAACACTTAACCTAACCCAACCAACCTTGCTTAGAGTTACTTATTTGATTCTTTTTAATCACCTTTTCTTCATTCACCTATTTCTTTTTACTACCCACTCAGATGGACACAAGATTTGGAGGAGTTGAAGCAGCGTCGAGTGCGTCTCCTGGGTGACTGCCTGATATCTGCTGCTTTCCTGAGCTATGTAGGGGCCTTCAGTTGGGACTTCAGGAATGAAATGGTATACCAAGTATGGGTTAAGGATGTGCAGGATAGAGGCATCCCCTTGAGCCAGCCTTTCAGATTGGAAAGTCTTCTGACTGATGAGGTAGAAATCAGCAGGTGAGAAGGAGTGTGTTCTCACTACAGATTATACAAGTTTCACCTTGACAAGACAATACACAACATGATTTTGTCCAGTCAAATGATAGGAATTAGGTGTTGTGGTAGTAGGCTAGGTGCTTGTTGCACTTATGTGGATTTGTCTTTGTTTTGGCTGCACACCGACTACTGTATAGACGCTAACAATGTGTCAAATAAACCCTATGTGATAGATGGGGCTCAGAGGGCTTGCCTCCAGATGAACTCTCAGTGCAGAATGGAATCCTCACAAGCAGGGGGAACCGTTTTCCCATATGTATTGACCCACAACAGCAAGCACTCAAGTGGATTAAGAAGAAGGAAGAAAACAATAACCTCAAGGTACAAAACCTTGCTGTGAGAGACCGCTGCTATAGTAGCTTACACCCATAAATAACGCAACATATTAGTATCGGCTAGAAGGGGCCTGCCTATTAACAAGCTAAACAAGTTATAATAGGCTATCTAACGTTATATGTTACTAAGAAAGCATACAAGTACACACAGTCAAATACAGTCAACCACCAACACAACAGCCCCCACAACTACTAAACGTTAAAAATTGGATTTGTTTTTTGCTCACCATTGATGGAACCTCTTTAGAAGGAAAGTGTTACCTGGTTTATAACGTGGGCTATGTCCTGCAGCGTATGCTGGGTGGAGTTTGCTATCGCTGGGGTGCTCAGTCTTCTACATGGGTGCTCAGGCCCGGAGGCACCCACGGAATCGGCAGCTATGCTTTGTACAGAGTTACAACCTGCTGACATTGTCATCATCATTTTCTTCCCCAGATCTCATCTTTCAATGATCCAGACTACCTGAAGCAGCTAGAAATGGCCATTAAATATGGCTTCCCATTCCTTTTTCAAGATGTGGACGAGTACATTGATCCTGTGATTGACAATGTACTGGAGAAGAACGTAAAAGGAGCAGAGGGCAGACAGGTCCTCATGCTGGGTGACAAGGAGGTGGACTATCATCCCAACTTTAAACTGTACCTCAACTCTAAACTTGCTAACCCCAAATACTCCCCATCAGTGTTCGGAAAAGCCATGGTCGTTAATTACACTGGTAAGATTGTTTGGCATGCCAACCATGGTATTGTCTGTAACATTTGAACAGCGTGTTATGAATGCTTTGTTTGTCTGTGTCCATTCATTGTATCTGTATTACGTGTAGTGACTCTTACGGGTCTGGAGGACCAGCTGCTGAGCGTTATCATGGGCTTTGAGAAGAAGGCGCTGGAGGAGCAGCGTGAGCATTTGATTCAAGAGACAAGCGAAAATAAGAAGCTGCTGAAGAAACTCGGGGACACCTTGCTCAGAGAGCTGGCCACATCGACGGGCAACATGCTGGATGACACAGAGCTGATTTCCACATTGGAGGAGACAAAGTCAAAAGCCAGTGAGGTCAGTTTGGCTACAGCCAGCATCAGTGAACTCATGGAGTAAAAGCATTTTCACTGAAGTCATTGATCCTAGTTTTTAATTTATTTGATGTTGTGATCATCAGGTATTTGAGAAACTACAGTTGGCCAAGAAGACATCTGTGGACATTGATAAACTCAGAGACGGCTACCGTCCTGCTGCCAAGCGCGGCGCTATCCTGTTCTTCGTACTGACAGAAATGGCTCTGGTGAACAGCATGTACCAATACTCGCTAGCCTCCTACCTGGAAGTGTTTGACTTTTCACTGAGCAGATCTCTGTTTGACTCTGTCCTGCTCAAAAGACTGAACAACATCATGGACACTCTGACGTACAGTGTTTATAACCATGGCTGCACAGGTAAAATAATACATTGAATAATGGAATGGATGGAAAAGGAACGATATCTTAAGATAAAACGTAGTATTTATGATTACTTTCTGGTTATTATAACCTGAACTGACTGTGTATCCTTAGGTCTGTTTGAGAGACACAAGCTGCTCTTTTCCTTTATCATGACCATCAAGATTGAGCAGGCGGAGGGGAGGTCACCTCAGGAGGAGTTGGAGTTCTTTATCAAGGGTGAGATATCCAGAGAAGTATAACTCATCTAAAATGTTTAAGTAGATGTTAAGTAGGTGTTCAAAGCTCTTCTTCTCTTTCCACCTCACGTGTAAAGGTAATCTATCCCTGGAAAAGAGCACTTGTAAAAAGCCCTGTGACTGGCTTGCAGACCAGGGCTGGGAGGACATAGTGAAACTAGCAGAGCTCTTTCCTGAGCAGTTTGGCTCTCTGCCGGATGATGTGGAGAAAAATCCCACTGACTGGAAGTCTGTAAGTGACCACAGTGACAGGAATCACTATCAGCATTTTACATAATCGGTTGAGAGTTTAACTCTGATTCTTTTTCTCCTTAGTGGTGTGACTTAGATGGACCAGAACAGGCTCAATTCCCCATGAAATATGAGGAGACCCTGTCGGCCTTTCAGAAGCTGCTGTTGCTGCGCTGCTTCCGTGTTGATAGAATCTACAGAGCTGTGACTGACTACATCACTGTCACCATGGGCGAGAAGTGAGACTGTTTCTGTTGCAATATTGCAAATAAAGATGTATAGTATATACTGTATAATGTATGCACAGTATATACACCACTGTGGTGCTGCTTAAGTTGACTAAACACAATTATTTGACAATGTTTATAGAAGATGTAAATATTTACACAGAGAGAAACAAAGCCCTGAGTTTCTATGTGTTTTCTTGTGTTTCTGCTCAGATATGTGCAGCCCCCTGTGGTCAGCTTTAATGCAATCTATGAAAAGAGCACACCGTCCTCCCCCATTGTCTTCATCTTGAGTCCCGGCTCTGATCCAACCGCTGACCTCATGAAACTTGCCGAGAGGGCAGGCTTTGGAGACAGCAAGTTCAAGTTCCAGTTCCTTGCTATGGGTCAAGGCCAAGAGACGGTACTGAAGAATTCTCTTCCATATCACAGCTGCGAAGCTTTAAGTGTGGTCACGTGGAACAGGAAGTAGTCACACTAAGTAAGAATAAAAAGTTAGGACATTGAGAGTAACTGTCTTCTGAACCTGTGATAAAGGTGGCACTGCAGTTGCTGGAGAGGGCGAGGTCCCGTGGTCAGTGGTTGATGCTACAGAACTGCCACCTGACGGTAAAGTGGCTGAAGGAACTGGAGAAGTCCTTAGAGAAGACCACCAACACCAACCCCAAATTCCGCTTGTGGGTCACCACCAACCCCATTAAGGATTTCCCCATTGGCCTACTGCAAAAGTCTCTGAAGGTGAAACACTTTTTCTCTTTTCCTTCAGAAGTATTTTTTGTAGGGTTTCTAAGATCCAGTATACAAGGATTAGCCACATTCAATGATTGTGGAAGAGACCGTTTTTCTTTTGTGAAGAAAAAGCAAGTCTTGAAACCTTAATATGAGACCAAATGGCTTGTTGAGACTGGTGTTTTTATGGTTAACATTTTACAATACTAACTACAACAATAATAGAGACAGAATTTTGAAATTGTATTAATATTGTGTGCAGGTAGTGACAGAGCTTCCCAATGGTCTCAAGCTGAACATAAGAGCCACATACTCCCACATCTCCCAGAAGACCTTGGATGCATGCCCTCACCCTGCCTTCAGCAGCCTGGTATATGTGCTGGCCTTCTTCCATGCTGTGGTGCAAGAGAGACGCAAGTACGGCAAGATTGGCTGGAACGTCCCCTGTGACTTCAATGAGTCTGACTTCTTCGTAAGTGGCACGGGAGTCATTTTCACTATCTTTCAGTAATTTTATTCGATTTTTAGTCTCCATTTAAGTTATATTTCAATGAACTTTTCAACGGTTTAAACTATGATACTTCAACAGGTGTGCATGGAGATCCTGAAGACCTACCTGACCAAAGCTCACAACCAAGGAGAAAGCGATATTCCCTGGGGACGTCTTAAATACCTTATTGGGGAGGTTAGGCTAAATTAATTGTGTTTTAATAGATTATCTATTATGTTGCTGGCTGATGCTGTGCATTAAGCATGTCTGTATAATGTTCTGTAGGTGATGTATGGTGGGCGAGCCATAGACAGCTTTGACCGCAGGATCCTGACTGTCTACATGAATGAGTACCTTGGAGACTTCCTCTTCTACACCTTTCAGCAATTCCACTTCTTCAGCAACAAGGACGTATATTACAAGCTCCCACCAGCTGGGCCCAAGAAAGTATATGTTGGTCAGTCAATATTTGAATTGCTTTACATTCTCTTACTTACTAAAAAACAAAAAATTGCAATAGCTGCAATTATGGACATGCATCCTTCACATTTGAATGCATTCACACACACACAACCTCATGAACACTTGGCCTCCATGCCAAATTGCAGCCTCCCAGGGCGAAACTGTGGCTGCCAAAGGACGGGACATTTTGCTGACCGACCGACAGAGCGAGATATAGAGCTGCTGATCGCTGCTAAAAAAGTAAATTTTTACCTTGCTATCTGTTACAGATGAGATTGAGATGCTGCCACTGGTGAACACAGCAGAGGTATTGGGTCTTCATTCCAATGCAGAGATAGGATACTACACACAGGCAGCTAAAGACATGTGGACTCACCTAATAGACCTGCAGCCTCAGACAGGTATGATTTGGCATCTTTCATCTATCTTGCCTCTTAATTGATTTCAACGGAATAAATTGTAACGTTGCTTGCCCGCCTCCACATTGAGTTTGAGTACAGAAGAGCATTCCTTGAAGTAATATTTACTTTTTTTCCCAAAGGAGAAGCTGTTCCATACTGTTGAAGGGTGTTTACTCTCTTTGCCACCATGCTGCCATGTGTTTCCTCTCTCATGGCCTTTTAACTCTCTCATATGCCTCAGGTGAATCTGGTGGAAGCATCAGTAGGGATGAGTTTGTCAGCCAGGTGGCCCAGGACATTCAGAACAAGCTGCCCAAGTTATTCGACATGGACGTGATCTGTAAAAAGTTTGGGACTGACATTTCCCCGACCTCAGTGGTGCTGCTTCAAGAACTGGAGCGCTTCAACAAGCTAGTGGTCCGCATGCAGCACTCTCTGGCTGAGCTGCAGAGGGTGAGAAGGAAGGGCAGAGGACAACAAGATACAGATAGGTGTCGCGTCTTTGCGCTTCACACAGGTTTATATTTGTTCTGATTCTCTTGTGTCCCCTAGGCCTTGGCTGGTGAGGTGGGAATGAGCAGTGAGTTGGATGAGGTTTCTCAGGCACTTTTTAATGGTCACATCCCTGCCATTTGGAAGAAGTTGGCACCTGACACTCTTAAGTCCCTCGGCAACTGGATGAACCATTTCAAGAGGCGTTATGAACAGTATAGCTACTGGGTGAGGACGGACACACTCCATCACAGATCACCTCTTATATGTCGCCCTTTGTGTTCTGGCATTAAAAAGTAGGGAAAGCATCTTTATGTCTGATGTATCTGTGTATCTTGTGTCTACCAGGTGGATGAGGGAGAGCCTAAGGTTATGTGGCTATCAGGACTCCATATCCCAGAATCCTACCTGAATGCCGTGGTCCAGGCTGCATGCAGGAAAAATGGTTGGCCTCTAGATCTTTCCACACTGTACACACAGGTGACCCAGTACCGCAGTGAGGATGAAGTCAGTGACAGACCTGGACAGGGTAATGAAATAACATTCCCCATTTGCAGCATAATCAGTAATTAGTTATGAAGACTGATAGTATTTTCCCCTGCAGGCTGCTTTGTGTCCGGCCTGTATCTGGAGGGGGCGGACTGGGACACGGAGAAGGGCTGCCTGGTGAAGAGTAAACCAAAGGTTCTGGTTGTTGAACTACCCATTCTCAAAGTCATCCCCATAGAGGCACACCGCCTGAGGCTACAGGTGATGACCACAGGAACTACAGGTCTCCAAACATATAATGACTTACTTCACTATTTCAATGTTTATTTCCTGTCATGTGTGTTTTGTACCACAGAATTCGATACGGACACCAGTGTACACCACGTCTCGGCGTAGGAATGCAATGGGTGTGGGGTTGGTGTTTGTGGCAGACCTGAGCACCACTATGCACATCTCCCACTGGGTGCTCCAGGGAGTCTGTTTATGCCTCAACGATGACTAAAGACAGCCCTCAGACTAACCGAGCTGGTTAGCTTTCACACAATCTGTTCCAACATGTTGATTGATAACATTGATTTCTGCTTTTTTAGAGAGATAAACTTTTAGTGCCCCTGATTAATGGGTACATAACAGGAAGCCAAATAAGTTATGATGAAAGACAGCACAAGGAAACTAGATTCTTGGCTCATTATCTACTCCATAACTTTCATTATTTTCCCACTAGATGGCAGCACACAACAGTACTGAACTCTTCACTCTGGGCAGTAGCTCCACGGATTTATCTTTGGTGTTACAGTGGGCAAAAGTACCATCAAGCTATCTGTCAGGCCTAAAAGTGTACTGCTTTTATTTTGATGAATAAACGTTTGCCATTCAGTTCAATATTTAAGAACTCAGTTTATTCCTAAAAAGGACAGTAGATGCTGAATATTTCTGGTGAGGTTGTAAAAAGAACATAATCTGCTCCATACAGTGGAAAATGTACCATTGACCAAAGGCTGCTAACGTTTTCCCCTTTACCCAAGTAGCTTTTCAGCTGTTCTCTGCAGGATAGCATGCTTCACTGTAACATTGAACGAACAGATCTGGTGCAGCACTAAGTAATCAAGGCTGCTGAAGCCAGCATGCCAAAGCAGGTGAAGTTTGGGTGAAGATATAGCAGCTTGTGTGGCAGTGAGGTCACAGAAACACAGAAATAAAAACAGTTTTAAGACATATGGTGCAGCTGTAATCAGTAACGTGTTGTTTGGGCTAAACTTGGACTTATAGACTGAAATCAAGACAAAAAAACAGCAACATGAAAATATTTTAAATTTACATTTAAGTCTCTTTCCTTAAAAGTCCTTAGTCTCATATGAGATCAGACTTGCTTCGCTTAAGTGCATTGTGTAGTCTTCAAGGCCCCCTCTGAATGGCAGAGGGTAAAGGCTAGACAGGTGTCTTCTCAGCTTTAACTGGAGCGACTATCATAAATAGTGGGCGATTGGGACATGTTTATGACCAAACACAGAAGGGGAGGAATTGTGTTTCACTGTTGAAAAGAGGGAAATCATTTGAACCCACAGCTCATATGAGTGAGCAGCAGTAAATGTACCTACATAGACAATGCTGTGCTGCTGTTGGCACAGTAAAGGGGAAGGAAATTATGGAAGCAGGAGAGAAAAATAAGAAAACCCCAAACCGACCCTCGTCTCCCACCTCAGAGGTCAAAATTATTTTCAGCTGCTCATGACTGGAGGGATTTACATTAACCCTTATTGCTCCAGTTCCTGCTGGCACTATTGCCTCGTAAACTGCCATGGGTGCCCTGAAACAAAAAACTCTGACTCATCATTTTCCAACCCTCCACCAATCCCCAAATCCCATACAGTTTCCGTTTGCTGTGATTGACAGCAGGTGGGCTTACTCAGTTCCATTCAAGTGCATACACTGTTTGCCGCTTTCTACCTGCTGTATGGAGTGTGATTAGTGCCAGTCTGTGAGTGTCAAAGTGTTAACAAAATCTCTCATTAGCTGACAACTTCACCAGTGCACGTATACAAGCCAGTTGCACAAGTGCTCCTTGCTGCATATTTTTTAGCTGGCGGGACTTGCAGCTCAGCCCACGATGGGGCCTGAGAGCTGTAGTCACCCCCAACCACAGATAGACTCCTTGGGCTCCAGTTTTTGGTTGCAGTGCCAGGTGTTTGGTTTGGAGCTGGACCGCAGCCCTGTGGTCGCTGTCTGTGTGCACTGTAAACCTACATGTCCCTCATGTATGGGCTGATGGAGGTTAACAGTAACCTCAACTATTCTCCTGCCACTGTGTCTGGTCACTGATAGCTTTGACAGGAAGACTAGAGACAACTGCTAAAGGCAACTATAGGACACAAATATAATGGGTGGATGGACAAACAGTTATTGAAGCAAAACTGTGATGAACCTTGCTTTATGGGCTTTTAAATATACCTTTTCTAATCTAATAGGGCCAAAACTTAGTTATAATTAGTTTTATATTCAGTTGTGATCGCCAAATAACTATTACTCATCCCCGGCAAAGTTCCAGTGATTACAGAGGAGCCTCGGAGAAGCAGCAGCCGATAATTCATTTAGAACAAAATAGCCTACGACGCGTAATGTGCCGTCGCCTTTGAGCGCGCATTGTCCTCCCTGAGAGGTTGAAACGGGGCAGGGTGAAAAAGACCCAGCAGGCTGTGCTTTTAAAAGACCCGAGGAGACTATAAAAGTGGTTTCATGCCCGCTGCAGTAAAAAGCTCGGCTCGATGTGCGCACAGACAGACGGAGGTAGGCAGAGCAGGAAAGGGGAGAAAGCAGGACGACGCACACTTTAACACCCACACACGCGCAGCATTCAAGCTTTATTTTCAAATGTCGGCTCTCTGTCATAGGTAGAGACAAACGAGAAGCGGGGAGTTCACGGGGCGGCAATTTTCTTTAGTTCACTCAAGACTTTTAAGTCAGACAATTTAACACATTAACCAGTGTTAGACGTTTTAGTTAGTCTACATATTTGCATGTGTGCTACTTCAGTGACTAGGATGCGCGTCTTCTCCAGCCGAGCCGGAGCTGTTTGACACATTTCTCCCACCGAGCTGGATTCACTAAGCGGTCTGTTTTCCTACCGGGGGACGTTGGGCTCAGTTATACTTTTCTGGCCGTGCTTTTGATGCCACGGAAATGGGACCGCGCCAACGGGAGAGCGTGTCCACGCCTTGTAGTAAAAGTTTGCTTTGGACCGTGCTGGTCCTCTGGCTGACCACGTCTGTTGAGGGGACCTGGAAGACGGGACTTTACAAAACTTACTCGACCGGGACGCAGTCAGCAGCCTCTCTCACCTCAGTCTACCAGAAAAGGTATGGAAGCCTCCACTTTATAGTCACTTTATATTATTAATATTCATAGATCTCTGTGCTGTATGTTGATCCTCAAGTATGTCTTGTGTTACATCCACACAATAACCCCTTTTTGCCTCAGTCTATTTTTAAACCGTACAGTCTCAGTTTTGTATGTCCTCTTGTTAATGCACAACACTGCAGAGCTACTCCCATGTCCGTCCATCTACCAGGTCCTATTGTCTTCCAGAAGGTTTGTTTCCTTTTTCCTGTGCTGGTAGCAGCACATCCCTCTGCTGACTCCCTTCCTCATTGTTGTAACCCGTTCACCCACCCACCTCTCTCTTTGTGGGGCTGCAGAGAGCACCTCCACTGTCTCCGAGGTGTGTTGTTGTGCTCTTTAACTCGCAGCAGGAGATGCAGCAGGAGATGCAGCAGCAGCAGCAGCAGCAGCAGCAGCAGCATATCGGGGCGCTCTTCAAAATACCACCTGTAGTCCTCACATCTGTCCAGTCGAACCTGCTCATTTGCGGATCCCAGCGGCAAAAACAGGATGCATCTTGAATAAGTGTTAAAGACTGAGTGAATGAGGAGGTGATGATATTGATGGCTGCAATAAAGTGCACACGATTGATGGCATAAGAATAGGTCGTTGAATGAAAAGGGGGATGAGATGTTCTCGTGAAATGATTGATCCTGCGTTTCTGACTCAGAGTTACCACACTTAACTCCCATAAGAGCGAAAACCATCTCTGCTCCCCTTTCTGGACAGAGCCAGTGTTTAATGATGACTGGACGTTTCCCATTTCACACATATTTATGCTGTCTGGTTGAGAGCGCGTGCAGATTACGGTGTGTGGGCTGAACGTGACCGGAGGCTGGAAAACCTCTTCTCCCTGATGAGGCCTGTCCCTCTGGGTGTGTCCAGGTGGCTTTTAGCACTCCCAGCCTCGCTCCACTGGCTCACCTCTCCGCTCAGCTCCCCTGTCCCTCATGGCCAGGGGTTTGTTGACATGTTTGCTAAACACAAGCAGCTGGGACTCCACCGCATCTGGGCCTGTTCTGGGAAGCAGAGATGAGTTTACAGTGGGTTTGCTGCTGCTGTTAGTGAGCGGCAAGTAGAGGAATGTCGGGATAGACGGAGACGAAGGTGCTGTTGGTGTGACTCAGCCGTCGTCTTCAGAGGCAGAGAGGTCAGCGGCTGTGAGGTGACTTGAGAAGAGCTCAGTCCACCTGCGGTCCGGCCTGCTCTGTGAAAGCAGCAGTTTATGGTGTGTTCAACAAAGCCAAACAGTAGCAGTGGGATTTCAGAGAGCGGAAGGCTCTCTCATGAGCATTAGCAACTTGACACTGAATGACAGAAACTTAACTTGTCATTGGTGTTCAGTGCACTTCAAAGGAAATAGATATTCATTTTAGCAGACTGGGATTTTGTCGCAGGAAAACCTTCTCTAAGAATGTCCTCCCACCAGCCCTGTCTTCACACAGCGATTACCCAAATCAAAGGGGATTAACAGCTCTTGAGTAATTTTGCATTCGCTCTGTCGAGGAGCTGATAAAGTGTTCGTTCACCCTTGTCCTTCTTAACGACTATATGAGCTCAGTACACTGAGGGTTACGAGGTAGCTGCTTCTTTATTTCTTGTCTGGCCCACTTCTTTATCCTCCCTCGGAGGACTTGTCATGGTCTGACAGGCAGTCTGAACCCCGTGGCCACCCTCATTCCTCACACATCTTAGCCACATCCACGTTTTCTTTAAGCATGGGAATGAAGATGACAGAGATTCCAGCAGGCTGAGCCCTGTGTGGCTTAAAGCAGAATGGCTTTACATTTCAAATAACTTTAAACAATGTACGTGAGTATTAAGAAGCAGTCACTAAGTGCACATTAAATCACTGGTGGCTGATACATTAATCAGGAGGGAGTGAGACCATATACCAGTGTAGAGCTGCAGCATTTAGATTCATAAATGAATGAAGCCAAAATTAATACAATTTGATGGTTCCATCTTTTCCAATGTGAAGATTTGCCTTTTTTTCTTAGTTTTCTAATATTGTAAATCAAATATTTTCAGTTTTTTGGACTAGATTGTAGTTTCTAAAATATATTTGCTTGTTTCTCTAGTCTTCTACGATTGTAAACCGAATCCTCTTGGGTTTTGGACTCTTGGTTGGACAAAACAAGACATTGAAGACACCACCTTGGAGGAAATTCACTTTATGAAGAATCAATCGAATAATCTGGAAAATCATACAGATAAACGATAATGAAAATAAGCCCTAAATCAGTCCCCCAGCTGCATACTTTACACTGCAGGTGACCAGTCCACAGTGTATCTCAGCTCAGCTCCACATCATCCATTCATGACTTCTAATCAGGCTGGATGGAGCCATTGGTGTGATATATGGGATTTCTCCACTTCAGAGGAATTCCCTTTGTAGTTCCAGCCGGAAACACTTGAAGATGCACCAACCCGTTACACACAGAGACACTCTCAGAGCTCACAGGTGTCCAGGTCTGAAAGCTCAAAACAGACAAAGACAAACGAGCGTTTTCCTCGTTCCTCTGAGGCTGCTGTGAAGAGTCACTTATCCCTGACCTACAAGGCCTCACTGGTGCTTTGATTACCTTCACTGTCTTCTGCACATGGAAAACACACACATATATATATATATATATATATATATATATATATATATATATATATATATATATATATATATATATATATATATATATATATATATATATATATATATATATATATATATATATATATATATATACACACACACTACGTCTCGTATAGGTTGCTCAGGTTCTTTCTGTTTTTCCTAGAAGCTGAGGCTTATGACTCCAGGAATGTTGTATCCTTCTCTCTTTATTAATTTCCTTGTGAATCTACTCTCTATTTCTCTCTTTGTCATTTTTTTGTTGCGCCACGTTTATCATGTGCCTCTTCTATATCCCGTGGGACCAACAGTGCTTTCTAATTGTCTCTCCTTCCATTTCCCTGTTCCCATCGGAAGCACCCTTGTGTGACCCTGATGATAAGATAACCTTTGTCTCCTCTCCTCTTGTCTCCTCTCCCTGGCCGTTTGCCACATCTGTCTTTTGTCCTTTGTTCTCCGCGAGTATTTTTCCCACAGACAGAAATCTCAGAGAAATTCCTTTACACTTCTATCCATGCTGCATTTCTAACATATGTTTGAGTGCTCCTCCTCCCACAGTACATGAATGGATGGGTAGATGGAAAGTGAGTTTCTAGTCTCACCAGTGTTTTTGCCCTCGTCAGCGTTCTTGTCAGTTCACACTGCTCCCAGCTTCTTCCTCCCCACGCAGTGTGGCTGCACTAACTCAGTGTAGTCATGAAAGATGCAGCCTTCATAGCGTACAAGGCCAGATGAGGGCTACTAGAATACCTGTTTAAGCTTCTTTCGACAAGTTCATGGGCTCTCTGTCAGCGTTTGCATTCATTTAGCACTCAGCATTCAGCACGCTTTTGTTTCCCTCCAACGTTTTACTGTCTTGGCGTCAGTACCGTCGAGGAACAGATGGGCCGAAGATCTGATTTTTTTCCGTCCCTTAAAGATTGAAGATTTCTTTCGTAACTGTTGGCTGTGACTGTGAGCGACGGTTGATGATTTATTTAGCTTGGGCCTGGCGTTCAGTGTGCCATGTGTGCTCAGAGACCTGATACTCACTGAGGGCCTGCTTGGTGCTTTTGCCAGTGAAACAGCATGGTGCTGGTGGGTTTCACACTTCATAACCCAAGGACGCCTCGTGTAAGAGGAGGGGGTTGACTCTGAAACATTTTAGATTTTAAAGACACCAAGTGTCCCTGTATGAATAAAGCCAGGCAATATTCAGTGGCCCATTGTATAATAGTGACAAAATGAGGAAGGTTATTTGCTTTAGGGCTTGTAAATTAAACTTTTTTTTAACCTTTAGTCTTCCACATCCCAGAGGAGATAGTGATGTATACCTTTTATCATTTTAAAGCATCGATATCCTCTCTGCAGTGGAGATGTGTGTTCTTGCAGCCCTGTACTTTTATGTATTGTGTAAATCATTTACGTAGGTACTGCAGGTATTGGTTGTCAAGCCATTTGGGAAATTGTAAACTCTGTTATGCCAACTGCTTTTGTTTATTTCATTCAGTGAAGCAGCAGCGGTTGGCATTTCCTCTTTGGTAATTGCATAAGTGCAAAGCAAAGAGAGAGAGGGAGACCATAAAACCCACCCCCACTTCCCCCTCGTACCCCCTGGTGACAACCTTAGCCGTTCCCAGGTGAAACCTCGTCTCAGCCTGGGAAATGCAGATGTTTATCTGTTGGGTCTGGAGGATAAGTGCTAGGGAGGAGTTGGGCTTAGTACCCCCTCCTGTTTCTCCGAGCTCTACCTGACCACAGCTGCTCCTTCAATGTCTGACATTTTCCACTGATGATTAGAGCAATTTTTTTTCTGGACAAGGGAAAGCAATCATGGGGTAATCATATAGATCTGTGTTCATTTTTGTAGCCTTAAGGCTGATGGATTTACTAAGATACGTGAAGGGTGGGCTTGTATTTAAATAACATATGTGGCAGATGAATTCTCTACTCGCTTCACTTGAGAAGTTTAGGATTAATTCAAACTGTGTCTTACTTTTTCACACTTTAAGTAGTCCCTGGAACAAGTTATCTCACGCATTTGTAACTTACTCTGTTAACCTTTTTCCAAATGTCCTTATTCTGTAGGCTACATTATCATTACATAAATGGAAAACATCAAGATGAATCAATAATCCAGACTAAACTATAGCAGAGGAAAAGCCACATCAAAAAGAAATACCTGCAGTATTTTCCAGACATTTCTCAGAGGTGCCCCTGCTCGCTGGCTCAGGTCTGTGTGTGCGGCTCACCACCACATGTGGGGATCGTTAATTGGAGCTGGTTCAGGGCTGCTTCGCGTCCTCCGCCATCGGCAGTTTCCTTTAGTGTAAACCGTCCCTCACACACACACACACACACACACACACACACACATATGGTCTCACATATTGACAAACAGACTGGGGGGAACACACTCCCACTCTTGGAACACATTGGCAGCAGAACACACAAAGTGTAGTTTTGTGTTACTCTTTGTGGTTTCTACATACAGCCCCCTTTCTATACATCTACTGATTGTGTAAACACAGGCCATAATAATTGTTGTCCTCCAGCTGTAGCCATGTGATCTGATTATTTCTACATTTTGTTGTTAATAAAATAATAGTGACATATGGCAGCTCAAACAGCCTCAGTGTGTTTACATACATTAATGCAAAAGAAAGAAGAGCAACCAGCAGCCTTCAGTGTTTTTTTGCTATGATAAGTAGAGGGACGAGATGAAACTGGGCTCTCCAGCTAAACATATCTCATAAACGTATCTCATTGCCCCTACACTATCAGGAACAGATATCTTCTCCTGTTAGAGGGGTAATCTAAACCAAACCGATTAGCTCTCAAATGAACCATTCATTATAGTAACATGATTTGGTGCCTTTAGCCTAATGGTGGCTTTGAATGCTTTACTGTGTGAACATTTAGAATTTTGCTTCTTCTCGAGAAAAAACACGTAGATTATTAGATCAGGCTGATTCAAGTGCTTTAGGTATTTCTTAGAACTGCAGGTCTCCTGAAGTCTCTCTGGAAAGGAAGCGAACTCATTACCCAAAATGAACCGTGTTGAAAAACTTTAATCTCCGTATGGGACCTCGTCCCCCTCTTTATTCCGTCCTGAGGGACTAAACCTCTTCTGAGGGCCAAATGGGAACCATAACGGATGTGTTTTGATAGAAGAGAGAGACCGCAGTGTAAATACAGCCCACAATGCACTCCTGCCAATCTCGTGACTGATTAAAGCCATGTAAACACCATAAAGAAGTTTCAAAACAAAAGGATGGGGGAAGGGATGGAACAATCGGGGAAAAAACAGTATATTCAATGTGACTGCGTGGGTAATGTCCTTTTGTGAGCGTCTTATCGTGTGACTGTGCTTGTTTGTAGGTGTTTTGACAATATCAACCCTTCTTCCTTAAATTATTTACTTTGAAAATGTGATTTTATTCTGTATCTAAAAATGACAACTGCTGTTTTATTCTGTAATCTGTATTTCTATGTTGTCACTCACTCTATTTCTCCCTTCAGGAACTGGTGTCCTCATACGGTCACTAAGACCGTGACTTGCCAGGTGCAGAATGGGACAATCCTGCAGCGGGTCTACCAGACGTGCCGCTGGCCGCAGGGATGTTCAGGAGGCAGGTGAGAAGGCAACTTTACCACAACGTTTACTGCTGTACCACTAACATGAGCTTTTCATAGAGAATAACCCACTTTAAAATACTTCAAACTACCTCTGTGGCTATTTGGTATTTTGTTCCTTTTCTCTATTGTGGAGTTTAATAGCAGAATCAATGTTATAGTCATTCTTCTTCTTTGACTTTCATCTCCCACTTAGCAAAAGAACTACAGATCAAACCATTAGCAAAATGGCTGCAAAGCCACAGTTATACCTAAATCAAATAAAAGATCTGTAATACAATCATTTCAGGTCATTTAAAAAGAAGATTTACAGTTTGTTAGTATCTAGTTGCACTTGGTAAAGGATACATATTGTAGCAACTGAGACTTCTCCTGTGTGTCAAGCGTGTAGGAGAACTATAGTGGCTCACAGGACACGGTTCTATCTAGAACCAGTGTTTGGTTTGTCCGTTCTGAGCTGTGGTAGGATCATGGTGGCCATCTCCGTGAAGAGGAGTAGTAACCATGCTTGAGCACTATCATGTTGTAATTCCACCAGGTTTTCTTGTTCTTCCCATTCTGCTGACAGTGAGTGAATCATCATCATCATTCAAGAGGAAATCAATATATACCAAGTTCTCAACAATAGATCAAAAGGCAACGCAGCTGCACCACATGTTGTGTTGTGAGTCACGGACTACTGATAAAGTTCATACAACAAGTTCACACTTGTTCCTGGGGGTAGACAAAAGGCATTGTGGGACATGAAGGAAATAATAAACGTAAACGAGGAGGGTTAACTGTTCTCTACGCCATAAACAAAGGGCTGAATTCACAAAAGGATTGCACAGCCGGCCGCTAAACCTGATCAAATACAACAAAAAGAAACCGTGTAATTTTCAAAGAACCTGCAAAGAGTGAAATGCACCCGTAACTGTGCTGCCAAGCAATAGCATTTCTGTGCTCCTGTGCTATTTGCATGTATTTAAATGGGATAATATGCATACATTTGGTGCGAAATCAGCCCCTTTCTATGCAAACCATGCAATCGAGCCTCATTGCAAAAACAGTCTAATTCACAAAGTGATAATAGCAACTCACAGTTACAGTGAAATTATTATCATCGTCAGAGAGTTGATGGTAACATTAGTGCATTCATCCCGACAGACTGGGATATTAAATCAAATACATTTTTTCTTTGTCTTGTCTTTAATTCCTTTAAAATGTTCTTTTTTCTTTTTCTCTCTGCCTTTGTTCTGCCATCAATGCTACATGAAAAATTGCAATCAGATGCAAAAAAAGTTATAAGTGTGATTGTGCTGTAATATCATGAGCGCAAAATCTTTTGTGAGTCTGACCCTGAGATAGGGGAGATAGCGGCTGCAAGTGATGCACAATGCATGGCGCTACCAGCAGCAATCCATTCTTTGTGGATTCACCTGTAAGAAATCAAATGACACCAGTTTGAAATGAAAAATACAAATTCAGCAAAAATAACTCAAGCAACTGAATCACAAATGCCCTGACACATTTATTGTGCTTCAAAAAGCTCCCAGAGTCACAGTGCTTACACAGACAGCATTCCCTGTGTGTGTGTGTGTGTGTGTGTGTGTGTGATGGCTTTTCATGTTTTGTGTGTGTGTTTGTTTTAGCTACAGGACCGTGGTTAGACCTTCCTATAAAGTGGTGTATCGCACTGTGACCTCTCTGGAGTGGAAATGCTGTCCAGGATTCAGCGGCGCTGCCTGTGAAGAAGGTAAGTCAGACAGGAGGCCTCACAGACACACGCTCACATTAGTTCTACAGCAGCTGATATAACATGGGGCTCTAGAAGGGGGCCGTTTTCACAGTCTCGGACTAAAAAATGGTTTAGTGCGTCTCTGTTTCCTCTTTTCATCATTCTTTATCTCCTTAGGCTTACCCATTTATCACCATCTGCAGCCCTCTGTTTTGCATTGCTGTCTCAGTGCCTGCATGTGTGCCTTCCAATACATGTGTACCAGTAATACTTTAAAACAGGAGTGATTTCCATTAGGCTTACATAAGGCAGCTTCTAAATGAAGTTACGAAATCAGATCCTTCAGCCTCTTCAGGGTGAGTCAGATACTTGCACATTATTAATCAGTTTTAATGTGTTCATCGTTAGAGTCATTGTACTACGTAAGGGTTGATTCTTCAGGGTGGCTTTGAGTTTTATGGTCCTGCTGGAACAAGGTCTTCATGCTCAGTGCCATGCCAGCACTGATGTTTTCATTTTTCAACTACAGTAGCTGCCCACCACGCACGCACGCACGCACGCACGCACGCACGCACGCACACACACACACACACACACACACACACACACACACACACACCCAGTGTATAATGACTTCCCCTGGCACTGGCCCCCGTGTCTCTGCAGTCTGGGGAGAAGGGTGGAGCATCTGTTTATGTGGTGACCCAGGACTTGACTGGGTGTAACGTAAATCGTCAGGCTTTGCAACACAAAGGACAATAAATGTTTACAGTGTTTAAAGTGGTCACTTTATTTGTGCTGTTGAAAGCAGAGGCTGTTTTTCTCTTGTATGCTACCACTCCCAGGTGAACTAAGAGCAACTCTCTGCCCTCCCAGCGGCCTGTAGGCTGCTGCAACTGGAGGCTTCAACGGGAGAAATGTCTCCACTTCCAAACTGCCTGAATGTCATGCTTGTTTTAGAGCTTCCCCACTTTCAAAGTCAAAGAACACATTGATAACCCAGACTTTACTTAACAAAAGCAGAGGAACACACAGTCAAACAGGGAGGAAATTATCCAATTAAGTTGTTGCCGGAGGAGATTCCCCTCCGGTTGTCATGGCAGTAGAGGGGTGTCAAGCCGGCGGGGATGCTGGGATTAGCCACTTATCTGAGCGTCGTTCCGGGTGGCTTAGATCACAGGCGGCGCTGAGTAGAAGTGACAGGTCCCATTCACAGGGCCTTTACTCTCCGGCACCATGGATGCTATCCAGGGCCACCGGCGCTTTGTTCTGCTCCTGCCGCGTGAGCAGAACCTCTTGGCAGCGCAGAACCTGATACCCCGCTGCTGTCTGCCTCATTCGCCGCTTTAAGGAGAAATAAAAGCTTGCCACACGGGCAAAGCTGGAGACCGGATTGTGCCTAAATCTGTTGCCATAATGTTGCCACGCTGCACACGTAGTTCAGTGGGTAGTTCAATACAGGCTCCTAATACTCGTTTGTGGCTCCATCTGCAAATCTCTGCGCATTTCTTTGTGGATTTCCAGACGGCTTTGAGCACTTGTTTGACCTCTAGTTTGCATGAAATAATAAGGCTCGGTTACAAAAAGCACCTCTGTTATATAAAAGAACAAACAACTATCATCCTTTTCCAAATCTTCTGTCTAGGTCAGACATTAAAAACATATTGCTTTTGATCTCATAAATCTCATAAATAACTAACACCGGATACATATATCTGTAAAAAACCTCTTTTGGAGTTCCAGCGTCTCAGTGGTTATATACCTTTGCTCCCATCATCCCCTTTCCTCTGCTTGTCTGCTTCTCACAGACTGTGGAAAATGTGTATGATCCGCTCATTTACTCACGCTGCCCTGCTTTTACTTCCACCCTTCTCTCACCAGGCCAACCCAAAAGCCTCTGGCCACGTCTGACTCCCAAGGCCAGTCTGCATTACAGCAGATCTCAACAATGTCCGTACCAGCAGGACTGTGGGGCTGCTCTAAGGTGCAAGAGAGGACAGGAAGTGCGTTATGAGCTGAGAGCAGGGTCTTGATATGCTTATATTTCAAATGGAGACGAGAGAGTTGTTTTCTCTTGCGTCCCTCCGTTCTCACCCGTCTGTCTGCCAGTCGATTGGTCAACATATGTAAATCAACAGGTCCAGTCCGAAGAAAAGATAATGTGTCTCTGTTTTAGGTTTTAGATTATGTGTTTCCACAGCAGCAGATATAATAAGAGAACATTATGGGAAGAGTTCACGCCATGCTGTCATCCAGTCATATACAGGCTCGTGAGGCTTTTTGGCACGTCACACTCAAACTGAGGGCTCCAAAAGCAAAACATTAAATCACAACCAGGCTAATAAACAAACTAAATCCATCATAGTCCAAGTGCAGAAAGATAACACTGCATCAGACAGGAACCTTTCACATTCACTCTCTTTTTCTTATTTCCTCATCCTAACCTCAGGACTTGGCTGGAATTCCAGGCCAGTGGTGTAATTACTGGGTCCTAATTGTTTTCTATGAGGTTTGGGAGGTATTGTCTTACTTGTGGACCTGGAACACAATGGTCTTTATCTCTGATTGAGCTTGAGGAAAAAAGGCTAAGTATTTGCAGATGGAAGCACTTTCATAGCTTGCCAGAAGCAGGGATTTAATGTATGCCTGGTTGGCTTTGGCATTCCTAGTAAGTAAATGCTTGTTTTCAGATGGAGTATCCTAAATTGTGCTACATCAAACACAAATATCAAAATGATACCTCATTTAGAAGCAATTTTGTGACACAAGAATATCAAATGTAACCTATAAAAGCAACATTATTACATTAGAGCTGGCTCTCAAAGACTCTAACCCGTACAGGTTGCATCAGTGTCAATATACAGTGCAGCATTGAAGGATGATTGCATGCTCAGCAGTTGTGGATATCAGTCAAATTCATTATTTTGGACTTTGCCCTCTGTATGTTAATTTTGATGAAGTCTTAAAAGTGTGAAGACAGCACTAGGTGACAGCAGTAGATACATTTGCTTTGTTTTGATTTATGACAGGACAGCACTTTAAAGAAATATGGGTGCAGCTTATCGCAGGAGGGGGCCGGCATGCAGCAAAACATATGGGGAACGTAGGTTTGAATTTGCACGGCTGTCAAAGCTCTGCCACGGGGGTCCCCATCAAGCCATATCTCGCAGCCAAGCGGAGGCTGCGGTTTTTGGGTCGCAATTACGTATGGCTGGGAGGCATCGGCTCGCTGTCTGTAATAAGCCGCAGAAATGTAATCTGTGTTTTCACAGCTCAGCGCGGCTTATCACAGGCCTGCACGCTAAAACCCCACGCTTTAAACATCAGTCGGCTGCAGCTTGCCATTAGCAACCGAAGAGTGGGAGTGCGTGGACGCCGGTATATGTGTCTGTCTGACTGCCAGAGTGAATGTGTGGGTGGAGGTGTTGAGGATTTGTACAGTGAGGGATGCAGCTGTTGGGCGTGATTAGCTGCTTTAATGGCAGCAGGCTTTAGTAGCTGTGAGGGAAGCGACCCCAGCCTGAGGTTAGAGGGGAGGGAGCTGAAAAAGAGCAGGTGACCTCCACTCCTCTTAGACCACACAGAGCAGCACTATCAAAGTCATTACACAGACAAACATGGAGTCAGCTTCTCATTTAGCCCTCCTCTTTTCTTTCAGTCACATTCCTGGATCCCCCTGTGTTTGCATTGGCAGGTGTTAAATATGTTATTCTCCCCTTGCTCCAATTCATTCACAAAAAAAACTGATTTGAGTGTCAGAATTAGCCAAATCCTGGGTATTTATGCCCTCGTGAGACGAGATCCACAAAGACACATAAATCAAATACATACAGGGAGGCAGACTGTAGCCGGCGTGCAGTAAAGGCCACAGCAGCTGATATTCATGGTTATGTAAATGGCCAGCGCAGCACAAGTGCTGAGCCCAAATTGGAAGCAGCTGAAGTTAAGGCAAACTGGGCTGAGGGCCCCAGATGAGATTAGACATGGGAGAGTCCAACCCTTTGAGGTCACGCTGCTCTGCTCAGGGGAAATGTCATTATAGTCAATAATTATCAAACAACACCACGGAAGATACAAAACAACCAACATAAAACTAACTAAACCAAAAAGTGGAGGGAAGATTTCGCTCTTCTCCCGTCGGCCTTTCTGTTCAAGTGTCTGTTGGTATGTGCATCAGGTTTATGAAAAATCCCAAAATTATATCATTATGACATATTTTTATAAATGTTCAATGCAAACCACATACAGAGCAGTTTGTGGAATAATATAGTCATCAGATTATAATTATGACTTCCTATGCCTTCATGGTTTATGTTTAACTGTAATATTTTAAGGCCAAAGGCTTTTCCTGCCAGATTCATTCATTCATTCATTCATTCTTATTTATTATTGTATTAGTTTATTTGATAAGATAAAGTATAGGTCCATTTGTTTACCTGCATCTCCTGGCGTTTAGTCTGTTCTTACCTCTAACATGAATGGCAGTGAGCTTCAAGAAATGCAGAGGCACAATTCTTTCGCTGAAACTTTGTAAAGTTTCATACATACTTAGCCTTGATTCTGAGTTAAGTTTTATGTATCTGGCTCCTGGACTGGAAATGCCTCTTCTGCTTACTGATTTATTTATTATTTCCCAAGACCTTCCCCCGGGAGTGCATTGAAAACTGTTTTTCCTGACATAAAGTGGGCCAAGTCAGCAGTGCAAAAAAAACTTTTAGGGATGAAAATAGACACACACACACACACATGCAATGGCAGCTGGAGTATTCTTCTGTCCCAATAAAGCAGAGGCATTTCCCCTCGCCCAGTAGTTTAAGTGGACTAGTGTGCTGACGGAGTGACCCACAAACAGACAGGCTCTTTACAGCCTGAAGGATCACGCAATCAGGAGCAGAGAGAAGAAAGACGCTCTCTTCCTGACCAAGATAAAGCCAAATGAACTTGTAACAGAGCTTTTATCATGTAGACAGATAAAGAAAAGAAAAAGGCTTTTAAATCCTCCTCACTACTGGAGGTGTGTGCTCTATCTCCTTTCTCTCATCTCTGATCCGCTCAGCAGCTGATGCCATTAAAGCTGCATTAACCCGTTCGCTCGCTGCCTTTCAACATATCACCATCTCTCATCTTGAAGGTATAGAGTGGCATGATGTCGGTACTGTTTAACACAGCGCTCAGAAGGTAATGAAGCATATTTGGGGTTTTGACGTCAGTGCAAAGACAATGGCAGCATTGATGGAGTGGGTACGCCCCGGGTCCGGTTGGTTCCATACAGCTGTGATGAGTTCAATGAACCCAATCCTGCTTATTGCAAATCACTATCTCTCCACTCATTTGTCAGAGATATCAACTTTAATTCCACTTTTTTCTGTCTTTCTCTTCCTTCTCCCCCTTTCTGTAGTCTGTTTCTTAAGCTGTACAGTGCTTTTTGAATTACCTTCTTTTGCTTTTCCTTGCCCTTTTATTAAGATGGTGACTATTTTCTTGATGAATTGATGGATTGATTGATTGATTGATTGAATTTTTTGATGAATAAAAACACTGTGGTCCTCCAACATAAGCAAACAACACACCTAAAAACATAACACCAATCGAGACAAAACAGGAAATCAGTGAAATATGTGAAAGGTGATGTATTCAAATTGCTAGTGAGAACATATTCAAAACGAAGAAAAACCAGCACATTTGAGAAGCTGGAGTCAGCAAACGTAACCAATTAGTCATCAATTATTGCAGAAGTTTCAACTCTACAACAAGATTTCACTCTTTCATTCTCTTGCTATCAGTCATGTGAATCGCTGTAAAATCCAGTCATGTCTCCTTACTGCTGTCTCACCCTCAGCTGGATATAGACCACGAAAATACAATAAAAACAGTTGTTTTTAGATTCAATATTATTCTCTTACGTTGTATCAGTCTGTGGGTTTTGTACCCTCCCAGTAGCCCTGACAATGTAGCTGCTCATTTGTGACTGTTATGAGTTCAGAAACATGTTCAACGCCACATAAGAGCTTGAGTGTTGTGGCTCAGTGGGTGGGGATTTTATGAAGCCGACCTTCAAACCTTCTCCACTCCCATGTATACTAAACCACAAACAGACCACCACATCAGAGATGTTGCTGTGGCGTGTCGTGGTGACATCATTTATGGCCTCTCGTATCACAGACCTCCCAAACACCCCAAACCAACTCCCTCCGGTTCGGTCTCAGTTTCCCAGCCTCTAAACGCTGCACTCTTGGATACCTTGTAGAATTTAAAAGTCATTGCCCCCGTCTGAGCTCTTGAGCTCTATTTTGGTGCTGGTCTTTGCATATATTTCCATTTGCTCATGTGCTTGTGATACGCTGCTCAGCGGTGATGAGTAGAGTGGGGCTGATGGTTGTGATTAGTTCTGGACTGAAGACGAGATCGGAGACGAGGTTTGTATGAACTGCTCCAGCAGTCGGCCTAATTAGAGACATTCAAACCCATCGTCTTGACCAAAAGAGAAATGACCTCACTGGATTGGCTAGAAGAGGAAAGAGCAGAGGATGATACTACATCTATTGGTGGACTGTAATGGGCTCCGACTACAGGCCAGTGTTTATTATGGTCCTAATGTGGTTATATTTCATTTTTATACAGGCACACTATGAATTCTAGCATGTAAGCAAATAGGTCGCAGGTAAACCCTCACAATCTTAAGTTGAAATGTGAAATACATTGACCAAGAGTTTTGAGTTACCACATATCCGAGATCTGCAGAAATATGATTAGATACTGTGATTTATTGCAGACCCAGGGTCAGATTATATTTTTTAGATTATTGACATAATCAATGTTTCATGGTTAAAAACCAGCTCTGTATCATTTCACTATTGTGGAACTAAATTAAATAATGACAACGATCTGAATGTCTAAATTATCGTACATTGATTGCACATCACACAAAAAGCAAAAATGATCGTACTAATACAATAAGCAGCATGTGCTCTTTAAAACAAACTGGTTTAAAGCCTGCTGCTTGTGTTATACTTAAAGCCGTCTACAGTATTGCACAGAAAGTGGTGTTTACCCTGCACTAATAGAGCATGAAAGACATGCATCATTTAGAAAAGGACTCTCCTTTGCTGCATCGTCTAAGGTCGTGTCTCAGGGGCTTCTCTTCATATCCACGCACTCGGGCATGTTCATTCTACAGTGCTGCACAGACGGCACTTCCTTTTACCGGCTTCTTGTTCACTTACAGACACACATCTTGTTGAGATCATCTCAGGGGCACAGAGTGATGTTCACATTGTTCAGGAAGTGTGGTATGCTTCAGTGGTCCAGGACCAGTGCAGGAAGAGGTTGTGGCAGTGCGCTGGTGTGGCTGGTGAGGCAGTGTCACGGGCTCAGAGCCAGAGGGGCCCAGCGGGGTGAGCTCATTAACAACAGGACGTACCCCTGAACCTCTAAACCCAGGACTGCATTCCGTCCGCTCCGCTGCCCCCTGGGACTCATCCAGGGGGGCTTTAACAGCCCCGTTGTTTTGGTTGGACCCTCGCCATGGCCAGAGCCGAGCTGTGCATGACGACTCCCCCCCCCCCCCCTCCCCCCTCCCCTGCCTCAATCGGGACCATAAATTCAGTCCAGAGAGGGTGTCTGTGTGTTCCTGCTTCCTCAGGTGTTTATGGCTCTCTCACTCATTCATACTGCGCTCACAGCCGGAGCCTGGCAGCAAACAAACACGAGCACACACACATACAGACATGTTTTTGAAACACCTGCTCCCCACAAGCACAGACACACATAAATCAAGTTTGTGTGCCGAGACAGACATGTGACTCAGACTGTGTTCAACATGAATTACAGCACAGATGACTCGGGTGGCACAAACAAGCTGAACTTGCTGACTCTCTGTAATCAATAAGCTTGGTACAGGACACAGGCACACGCTCACTTCCTCTCTCTTTTTCTGAATGCAGACACACTGTATAGGAGTTGCATGTGTTGCCTTATGACAGACTGACAGGGCAGTAAATCACTGCTGCTGTGCCAGAGTTAGAGCTCCATCCACTCTGTCCGCTGCCATCATTGACTGTGCGGGTGAGGAGCAGAGGATGATGTCAATCATGTCTCTTTTTATTTCTGTTGGTTGCCCTCCATGTTGTCTTCCGAAAGGGCTCAATCTCACCTGATAGGGATCACATGTGGCCCCATGAGACCATGTCTGGTCTGCTTTGTGTTGCTGTTCTGTTTTGGCAGTAACACTGTCTGTGTTAATGTGGATTTATGTGTAATTGTGCGACAGTGTCACTGTAGATTCAAGGAAGTTGATTTATGATGAGGCAACACCAGACAGATTGTATATTATAAGATCATGTTGTGCTTTTAATTATATTCTCCACTGTAATTGTGTTCACATTCTGTTATTAACTGTGATAGGGAGCGACAATCACAGCAAGCACAAGTTTGACTTTGCTCAATGTGTGTTACTGAAAAGATGAAGATTACTGAGCCTTCATCGTCTCGCTTCATGTTGTTTTCACACATCAGCAATCTCAATTAATGATTTGAGCAAATTTTCAAGCAAAAATACCAAATATTCCCCAGGTCCAGCTTGTCGATTGTGAGGATTTTCAGTTTTTCGTTGTCTTATGTCAAAGGTAATCAATCATTTTGTCGACTAAACAATTAATCAAGAAAATAATTGGCAGATGAATGAATGGAAATGATCCGTTATTTGCAGCCCTCCAGGCAGAAAACATGTTCTCTACGGCATCAGCTACGACCACAGGTTCTGTTGCTACTCTGCCACCCCTGAACAGTAAAAAATACATGTGGCTTTCGAGGTTGGAGTCTCATTGGGGCTGAAATGTGTGCACGCCTGAAACTCAGTCAGGTAGTTTGGATAAAGACATCCACAAAATGACATATGCTTCTCATTGTACGCATTACAGAACTAAAGAAAATGAGGAGGAAAAGTAAAACGCTTTCACTGTGAACATTCTTTGGATGTGCACAGTGGTTACATATTTGTAACCACTTTTTTTGTACTTGTGTATATTACCTAAATACTTGACTCAGTATTGATGTGAAATAAGGTAAATGTTGATGCTGATATGTTAGAAACTACACTTGTACAGTTCAGAGGATCTGGTACTGAACCACTGCCTGCACACAAATTGGCCTTTTCAAAGCGGTTACCCTTTTTGGACATCCCCCATCATTACATCCTATTTACAAAAGACCAAAAGGATTATTCTCAGTTAATGCGTTTTATATGAACCCTTCACATTGCCTGTGTAAACCTAGCTACTCGCGTAAACAGAGCCCTATTGAAGCAGAGTTACAAAATCTGCGGCCAGATGGGTTCAAAGTGGAGAATTACAGTTTGTCCTGAGACTCGGAGCCTCAGCTCTCTCTTCCCTCAGTGGGGGGGTGGGGGGGGGGCAGATCTATTCCCTCTCTCCTAGATGCAGAACAAGATGAGCGTGTAAAACGAGAATGGCTGTACTAATGAACGGGTGGCACGACTCCAACAGGACACGTTCCCCCAAGCTCTGCCAGGTTGAACAGGCAAAGAGAAAAGAGGATGTGTTTTTCCTCCTCTCTTGTTTTCACAAGCTGACACTTGCAAAGAGATGGGATGGCACTGTTGTGTTAAGCCAGACGAAGGAAAAATATTATAAGGGACATAGAGAGAAGGGGAAATGGAGGGGTGTTCTTAACTGGAAAGGCCTGTTCATGTTACTGTTAAAAGGACAAAGAACAGGCTGAAGTAATAACCGTGATGAGCATCATTCGTACTTCCTCTACGAGCCAGAACCACAATGTTCCGTTTGAGGTACCTAATCTTTTCATAATGTAACTGAACTTAAGAAGTAAAATTGGATTTATGGCTCCCGAGTCTTTGTGTGCTCTGTCTCACAGTCCATGCACCGCTACCCCCTGCGTGTGGTTGGGTAGCCATAGGGACGCCAAAGGGGTGAAAGGGCAGAGAAATGAGGGGTGCAGGGGTTTGTGCTTTCCTGCAGAATAATAGCAAGTATTGTTCCTTAAGTGGCAGCACTGTATCAAGACCAGCACAGGATATGTCTTGACATACTCATTCGGCGTCAGTCTTAAATTTCTTCAGAGCCGTATGTAGTGAGCTGGTCATGCTAAGGGAGTACAATGTGTTCCTTTTAGCGCCTGAGTATCAGTGAATCAAAAGAGTGATTAAAGCCGGAGAAAGCACCATCCAAGTGCCTCAACATTTAGGAAGATGTTTAACTGAGATATCCAGGGAGAATTGAGGGTGCTTTGTAATACATGGTTGTCCTTTGTTCCCCTGTTGTTTCTTTATCTACACTGAAGACTGCAAACTGTAGTCAGCATGGATAGCTGCCAGAAATTTAGAGACTCCAGAGCTGAATAAGAGTGACAGTTAAGTCTCAGCAGTGGATTAATACTTTCTCTGTGGATGACTTATTGCGACAGAGGCCTAAAAACACTCCCTGATCAGCGCAGAGACAGGAGAGGGCACGCTGGGAGATGAATTACAAACACTGCTCTGTATCATTCATCCATCAGAGCAGCTCTTTTCCGCCAAGCTGGAATTCCTTTCCCCTAGCTGCACCTGACAGTGCAGAAACCTTAGCCCGAGATACCGCCAGTTCACTTTTTATTCCAACAGTGCAGCTGAGTTTTTCAGGAGGCTCTCAGTCACGGCCGAGGCAGCTTCTGTCAGCAGCAAGCAGCCTCCTCTCTGGATGAGCTCGAAGGACCGATCTGAGAGGCTGTGTACAGCAGACGGGTGGAGCGCGGATGGCTATCGTCAGCATTTTGACTCCGATGCTAACATGTGAATGAAAGTTGGGCTAGAATTGTTGATGAAAAGTGAAGATGTTGAAAGGGAATGGCATAGTGTGGCGCAGTTGACTGTGCAGAGGGAAAAGGGACCTGCTTATTGGCCAAGGACAGCTTTCACCACGTTCATGCCATAGGCTAGATCATTTTTCTGCCTCATTACAAGATGAAAGAGTCCATAGAGACGTCGTGAAACCATATCTTTTGATGAACGCTAGTTAGTCGTCCTTAACACCCTCAGTTACAAAATCCCTGGACCTGTTTGGGAAGTTGTGGAGCACAAAGTTTATATTTGTCTGCGTCATCTCTTATGCAGAATGTTTCAGTATTCCACATACAAGTTTAGGACTTGTATGAAAGAAAAGGGAACGGCTGCTATAATGTTTGATGCTTGTTTGAAACTGGATCGGGGTTTTTTTGCATTTTTGACTCACAAAGTGGCCATTTTGAACTCCAAAGTTCGAAAACTACCTCGAGCAAGAATAGCTACTGTTTTTTCATGCATGCTTTAATACAGTATATCTGAACATTAATGCTAGGTCGGCCTCGAAATTCATCATTATGGTTGATGTTTTGGATGCAAATGGTATTCAGTTTGTGGTGCTCACAGTGTTGCAAATCAAAGTTTGCCATTTGGATGGACTGACCCCTTTTTGACTTTCCTCACAAGAAGAATGACAGCATTGGATTGTGTGTTGTTGGAAAGGACAAAACATATTTTGTTTTGTTTTGAGGACTTGTTGGACCCTTTAAAAGTCTAAAAAGACTAAATATTATTTACCTATCTCGCTATCATATGACCACCGTGTAAATAAGCTCAGTGGATGCACTGGGAGACACAGAAGTGTAGTCTGCATGACTCAGCCGGTGCACAGATACAAGATACTTTGTCGCTATGAAATCAGCCCTTAGGCTCGACGGTTTTATCTCATGATCTCATGTATGAATTATGATAACCCTTTGCACTTGTTGAGTTTTTCACCCTCTCACAGAAACAGGGAGGAGGACTTGAGTGCTAAAACAGTATAAAACTGCTTTAATTTCCACTTGTGTGGAGCCTGATCATCTCACTGCCGAGTGATGTCATGTGTTATTCTGAAGCTTTAAACTGAAATACTTTTTCTATTTATGTAAAGTGGTCTGGTGAATAGTTTAATGTAGATGGGTGTATAATGAGTTTTAAGGGTTGGTTTGCCGTAAATTGTCACTTTTGTTTTTTACAGCTTTCATAAGTAGTTTAACAGTCTGCAGATAAAACAGAAACAGCCCATTAAGTCACCAATTAGCTTTCATGTTTGGTGTGTGGATGTTGAAACTTAATCTCTTAATAGTGACTTTTATGAATCAATTAAAACGTGTTGAATAGCAGAGGATGGGGGGTGAGTAAGAGGATTAAGAGCTCATGAGAGGTGCCGCTGATGGTTTTTGGCTGACCGCTGCATCTTGAAATCCTTAATAAGCAGCCACTCTGTACTTTAACCTGTCTGTGTTCTACTACTGTGAAGTAGCGCAAGCACTCTCTCCTTATCTTCCAGTGTGTCATACCTTAATATACTGTCCATTTTTTGGGCTTGGAGTCAGCCAGCGGGACACATCCATCCATTTTTTTACTGCAGCACCAAATGCCTGGAGAGGTGAGGTCACTGTCAGCCAAGACCTCCAGGTCTGCTCCAGAGCACAACTCACACCGCCTGATATCAGCGATGAAGAGGGGAGGACAGACAGGATACACACATGTTTGGAAAACACACACACACACACACACACACACACACACACATGCTACATGCTAGACAGGCACACACTGCAAACACACACACACATACATGTACATGCTAGACAGACACACACGGGAGACATATTTAGCTGAGATGGGCCAGATGTTTTACCTCAGTTTGTATGTGTTCGCTCCCTCTGACGGAGGAGCGTTAATCTCTGGAGCTGGGAGCTCGGCACGTCGCCACGGCTGCTGTGACCGAGACCACTCGGATAATCTACACCACACCGACCATGGGGGGGGGGGGCTCGTCTGTACATGATTTAGACCCCAAAAGACCTCGTACTCTGGCAGACCTAGTGTGACTTCTCCTCTTTCTTAAACTGGACAATGAATCTTTATCTTGACCTCACTGACTAAATATGACCACTCATCTCTAAATTACTTTTACACTGCTTTAATGATGAGATAGTTGCTGATGTAACAAATGCTGTTCATGTGATGGTTAATACTGTGCTGATGATTGCTGCATGTAATTAAAAAGGCAAACAATATAATTGCACATGAATCATAATCAAATGAATCATTTTATTCAGTCTACATGCGGTTCAGTGATGCTTTCAACAACTTCACATCCTTTAAGTCGTATTCAAGACTTTTTAAATGTGTCTCACCTGTGAGCTGGTACAGGTTATTAAATACCTCCAATCAATCTGTTTCATCATGTATCAAATGAAGGTTCCAATCATGCTCTGGTTACAGCTTCTCAAATATGAGGATTTGCTGCTTTTCTTTGTTTTATAGAATCATACATTGAATATCTTTGAGTTTTGAAACAACCATTTGAAAGATTATGAATTATTTTCTCTGTAATATCAGACTTGAGCGATCGAAATTAACAATTTTGATTGATTGAAGCCAAAATGTCAAAAGATCACTATTTCCAGTTTCTCACATGTGAATATTTGTGGGTTTTTATCACAGTAAAGTGAATAACTTTGAGTTTTTGACTGTTGATCAGACAAAACAAACAATGTGAAAATGTCAGCTTGGGCTTTTTCTTTTTACTATTGAATTTGCAGCCCTACTACATTGCAGATAGATGTTACTAAAGAGTCTACTGGTTTGTCTTGAGGTTTGTTCTTCTCCTCAATCAGCAGTTTCTCACAGCGTGGGTTTGAGGGAAGGCTGTTGTTGTAAAACTTTGTGAATGCCAGCAGGGAGGAGTTTGAAGAGGAGCTTGTGTTCCTTTGTAATGCGGTGCTGAGATAAGAGCAGCATCCACCACGTCAGCCCCTGCTGGAGCCCCGCGTGGTCATCCGACCCCTGTTGACCTGAAACTGTGATCACACAGTCTGTTTTATTAGCTGACGGGAGCGACATGATGGATGCCTCGGCGCTGTTCGCTTCTCGTTTGGGCTGTTGTTTCTGTAAAGGCAGTGATGGTACTGCTACGTTTTGATCTGTGTTTCCTCTGATCCTGTAATCTGCTCGCACTCCCCTGCATGGGAGCCTCTCCTCTGTATGTGTGTGTGCTTTCATCCTCGTTTGCATGTCTTCCCACAGTCAGCTCTGTCTGTGGGCATGTTGTGTTCAAGTGCTTTTCAGAGATAAGACCCTCATTCTGATGTGTGTGAAAACACTGTGAATAGAAGTGTCCCATCTTCCTCCCTCTAGCTCCTATTTTCTTCTTCTCTTTTATCTTCACTCCTTTTTAATTTTTTCCCAGCAGTTTTCTCATTTCTCTCTCTGAGTGATCCGTAGCAGAGGCAGTAAATTGCAGTGTGCCTGCAAACTGTGGGAGAGTTCCTCTGTCACAGTATTTAGCCTGAATGGATGTCGGATTAATACCGGAGCTCTCCATCACCTTGCATCTCTGCCTTGGCAAATCCAGAGAAAGAGTTGGACATGAAATAACTTTTAAGAAGAAAGAGTGCATCAGTGAGATCTTTCTCCCAAAACTTCATATATTAGTTTTTTTATAAAACTATTATATGAATTTACTGTATTTATTACAGTAATATATGGAGTAGAGTCTTTTTGTTTATGTCTGGTATGAAAATTTGTTGGTTTGAAAAAGATGTATGATTTTTATTGATACACGATGCATGACAATTTCATTTTCAATTTCAAACCAAAAGAATTGCAGCAGTGCTTTAAGTTTGTTAATGCCAATTTGATTATTTACATGTTTTAGATTTTTAAATGAAAACATAATTCACATGAGATTCCAGCAACTCTTGAAGTATGTAAACGTTTAGCTTTCAATAAGTCTGTTTTATAGTATGACATACATGAGAGACACTTTATAGGAAAACACCTCCTCTATATCAGCTCGGATACCTCCCAAATAGATGCACTTTACGGACCAAATGCATATTTACTTTTTTTTTTCATTCTCCTCCTATTCAAAATGTTGCATGATGAACCTATTGAAAGAAACACAGGGTTTTGACCTCTTCACACCATTTCCCTTCTGCATGTAACTAGGAAGTATGTGAAGTTGTGCCAGTAATTCCTCCTTAACATGATTCACACACACAGGTGTGACAACAAACGGCTCTTCCTTTTCTTTCTTTTCCTTCTTTTCTTTTCTTTTGCTCCCATGCACACACCCTCCAGGAGACTGTGTTGTAAAATAAAAAAACAGCCGCTATCCCCCTGTGTCTGTATTTTCGTCCTCTGCACTGCTCAGCTCTGCACTGCCCCTCTTCAGCTTATCTTCCCTTTGTAGAGCGCACAGAGCATGCATACTTATCTCCAATGGTGCAAAACACAAACATACCCCCACATGCTTGAGGGTTTCCATCTGCCAGAGGAAGCGGACATGAGACAGAACCACATGTTGGAGTAACACTGGCCAGACTCGAGGTGTCGTCGCTGGGTTCGGGTGTCGGGGGTTTGGTGTTAATCCAGACAACAGAGATAGAACATGCAGATGCAAAAAGACACATGAGGCTCATATAGGGCCTTCGTGAGTAATCATCTCCCATCTGATGAAATGAAGAGAAGAGCAGTGTGGCGTGCACACATAATCAACTTTGTTTTTTGTTTGCTAGTTCGTGCCTGTCATGATTATGCTTATCTGCAGGGTGCTGAAATCCTCTGAAGGTCATTTTGTTTATTTTCCAAAGTGTTTGTCTTCAGGATTGAGATGATGCTGATAGCTCTGGCTATGCATGGATTAGCCTTTGAAATTCCTGCATCCAGTCATTAGTGCCACCCACTGCATGCACTGTGTGTCTGCTCTTGGTGTGGGCTTTCTCCCTGAACACTGCACACCACATAACTTCCTGTCAATATTTGAGTATATTTGAGGATTTACTCTGTTTATTTTCAGTGTGCCCAGAGGGACTCGCCATGTTAGCCTTGTTAATCCTGCTGTTCTATCTCTGACAGAAGACCAGAGCTCTTATCCATCTCTGTGTATTTGTCTTGCTGTGGGCTGTTTTGGTAACTCAAATACTTTACACATCGTAGTGTCCACTTCCTCCAAGTTGTCTTAAATAGATGAAAGAAACCAATTTTTTTTCCTGCCGGGTTAAAAGTCAGACGCTGCATGGATCTGTTGAAGTGTTCTGAGGTCACTACATATCAGTCGTCATGTTTGTTATGTCTGTCTTCTGTTTTACTGGATTTAAGTTTAGCCGGTGTAAAACCTACGGTGCAGTGCAAGTGATCAGGAGAATGAAATCCAGATTGTTGCATAGTCTTCCACATACATCTTAATTTCTGTCTCCATCGTCAAAGGCTCCTTATACTGTGTAAACTGTATGAGAGTCAAGATTAAAATCTGCCTCGTTTGTGATTTGTGTTTGTGTAACCTGAGCGAGCCCAGGTCTGACATACTTGGATTATTGCCGGACTTAAAGCCTTACCTCCTGCAGGCCAGCCATCACTCAGCACAGTGCCGGTTAGCGTTGTGCCGGATTAACGCAGGTTTGACCCCCACCAGGTGTGTGTGACTTGTGTCTGCGACTCATGTCTCGGCCCTGGTGTCGGGTTCTCCGATGCCTCCCCATGCGAGTCTACCTGAGTAGAGTCTCACTGTTCCACACACTATCACCCTGAACCCAAAAAGCCCAATCAGCTTTGATCCCACCCTGCGGCCCCTGGAAGTAAGTGGGGTCTAATCCCCAAAAAGCCTTAGAAAGACACAGAGGAATGCCTGGCACACAGCACACCATTCACTCAGGGATTAGACTGAGAGGAGCTCAGCTTCACACAGTCCTTTACTCCACTCACTCTCTGTGAATATACGTGCAGGTGTGTGTGTGTGTGTGTGTGTGTGTGTGTGTGTGTGTGTGTGTGTGTGTGTGTGTGTGTGTGTGTGTGTGTGTGTGTGTGTGTGTGTGTGTGTGTGTGTGTGTGTGCGCGCATATCTACATGTATGCTAATTCTGCATGCATGCATACAGGGGTTAGACAAAATACTCTAAAACCTCAGAAATCTTTGCTAACGCTGCCAGTAGACAAGGTCATATTAGGTTTAATGCTAATTAGCAGCATAATAAAAAGAGGTTTGGCAATCAGCTCTTTGATACTTCAGGCTTATGTGAGTTTTCAAAGCAGCAAAAAGCTCCAAAGACAAAGAGCCTAAATGTCTGTGCCAAGGCCGAGAGTGCACTGGTCTAAAAAAAAAAAAAAAAGAGTTTAGAGTAAAGTGGAAGCTGCTTTCAAATTGAAGCTTGGCAAAACAAAAAAATATTCTGCGATTTAATGATTTAGTCAAAGACTATTTTTCCGATTTATCAATATACAGACAGTAACACGTAACAATGACACTTTCTTCCTATAATTTTTCACGATATCAAGATGATCTCATGATGTTTGCATCATCGCACAGAGAATAATCCAATTAAGGATGATCCCGCTGTTTCCAAAAACCATCAATTGTTCATTTGTTAGTTTAGAGCTCAGAATCATTCATTTGGACTGCAGAATTTTGTTAAAAAACATACCACTGAAAAAGATAAATGATAATGTTATTGCATTAGAACCCAGCCTTATTGCAAATCCTGACAATACAAGCTAAATGCTTATAGGCGAAGTTAAGACATTACAGAAATGTTGGCTCGTTCACATTACGTCTGAAGTTAATCTCTGTTTCCGCAGTAATTAAATAACGGCCTTTTCATTTGTCAGTCTGGAACTTCAAGCTGTTTTATAAACATCTGTAACCCAGAAATCAACAGCAGCCGATCACCATCCGGTTTGATCATAGCAACACTCATCAGAACAGATTTCTTTTTGGATCCTTGAAGGAGAAGGCCGAGCGCTAGAATCTGCTGCCTTTAATTATAGTTTCATTTTGTGCAGCAGCAGGATTAAATGTGTCCACGAGAAGTGTGGAGGCCCCGTCTGTCAGCGCACTGAGAGGAGTGATGCAGTAGTATCAGGTGGATGGCTGTGTTATTCATGTCACAGATGCACAATATCATGGTCAGTCCCGCGTGTATGTTTTAACAGGTGCACGGTTCCACAGAAATGTATAATGATGTAAAGAGTGATGCTCAGATTTGGCGTTGAGTTGATGCTGAAGACAATCAGGGAGCAGTGTGCAGCAGACTCATCGATCTTACACTGAACCTGGAGTGTGGAGGGAGCGGTGTTGGTCCTGGCTCTGTGCCACCGTTTTGAGAGCTTACCCATATGTGACCGTTGGTATGTAATAGAGCGATGGAGCATAAGTAGGTTGATTTAAAATCATCTGATGTCTGCCTTCTGATTCCTTCTGCTCTCTTACCTGAGAGTGTTCCTGGGAGCTGCCTCAGTGAAGTTTTTATTTGAGGAGCGAATATGAGCCGTCTGAATCAGGGGCTTTGAGACCCTGCTGTTGAGTCAGGCCTGTGTCTACAGTAATAGACTGTATGTGACTCAGCCAGGGCCCACAACAAAGGACTTCTTCAAACATACAGCATGTCGGACACACACACACGGCCGACTGTGCTTTTATCAGCCAGACTTCCATGTCTGCTTTCCTTTCATGCATGAACGTATCTGCTGTCAGGGAACCTATTATGAACTCTGAATACTCCAGAGTGCAGATATGCTACAGTGTCTCTGTACTGATATGTTGCACGAACCTATGAACCATAAAGGGCTCAGTATACTCAAAGCAAACTAGTCGCCATTGCGGCGTTAAAGGTGTGGGGTGGAGTTTTCTTGTAAACAAAGATACTGATACTCACTCTCTCTGTCTCTCTCTCGACCAGACACTTGCTGCTCTTGCACTATGCATACGCTATTTGTTAAATGAGACACGCTACTCTCATAACTCCATGCTTTTTAATTTTTATTCAAATTGTTTTATTTGATACGCTGGATGAAAACGACATGAAAACTCCAGCACAACTTTTCCCAGAGTTGTCAAGGCACTGCTGCACCCGTAGTGGAGTTCCTCTGCTTCAAATCAAGAGAGGCGCCATAAGCTCCTCTCTGTCATCTCGTTGCTTCAGAAAGCATCAAATATTGTCTCATATGAGCTTAAAGAGAAGAACCTGTTTTTTCTTGACGTTGGAACCTTGAGATCAGGTGGATACTTTAATTACACAGCTGATGGGAACACACCTAATTCACATTTTATTTGCTGCCATATTCGAAACGTTGGCTTTAAATTGTCTTGATTGTGGAATCTTAACGATTTTGCAAAATGATCAGGCATCAGGCGATTATGTAATAGTTGGGCTAATGGTAATGCTTGCAAAATGTGATGCACGACATAGTGTCCTGTAGGTGTTGGGGTTTCAGATCCGACAAGCACTGAATACCTTGTTTGAAGCATACTGAGGGCTTACATTTTGGTGGGTTTCATGGTCTTTCTAGCGTTAAAGGTTTATATGGTTCAACTCTCCAGTAAGTTTATGAAACCGTTTAAAATCCCATTATAGTCTGTCATATGACACAATGCAGTTCTTTCATTTGAACACCAGTTAAAATGACAATAAATGCGTCATTCTTGAAACTCAGTGTTTTTTTTACTCAACCGTTTGTTTCTACAGACTGTTTATATTGGCAGTCATGCATATTTACAATGACTTGGGGAATATCTGATGAGAAGATGTTGCAAATAAAAATTCTTCCCACCGACTCCTTGCCTCTGTCCTATTTAAAAGTATGTGTTGAAACAGTGGTCTTTAGCTATGTCAGCATTTTAGATCTAACATTTTTCACCCTGACAAACCTCCGAGCGAGGCCGAAATACCTCCACAGTAAAATGATCCAAACTTATGAAGGCAAAATGGAGATTAGAGTGTTATATGAGATGTCCCAAAGGCAACTGACAAATCAAATGATTTGTTATGGTGGAGGAAATGGACATTGCTCTCTGAGAGAAGCTGAATCATGAGGAGAATTTAAACAATAGTGAGGAAAGATTTGGCGTACTTCTTACCACACGTCCTCTGCTCTCAGTTCATTTATATTCCTGCAGACAGAGGCGCGTTTATGGTTTGCTATTGAAGCAGAATATCGTCCTAAAGCAAGTTGGAATGGGTACAATCAGGTAATCATGTCTTGGCTCTGGATGGACGAGTGCCGTCACTATCATACAGTCAATGTGTTCAACTGGAGCTTTTTTGTGTTTGTGTTGTCATGGATCCTGCTGCACGGTTGTCAGAGGGGACACGATTGTTTTTATTGTTTACATGGGTGGTTAAGGAAAAATGTAGGTTATTGAAACCTTTTTCTTAACAAGACTTGCTCTCATGTGTACTCGCACACTAATCATACCACAGGAGGGAAATTACACTTGGATGGTGTAGCAACAGGCCTCTAAGCCGTAATGAGTGAGCGTTCAGACCAACCTTAACAAATAAACTGTGTTTGACTGGACGTGTCCTTCAAACACTCAGGGCAAAGGATTTACTCACCCAGCGCTGAGTGTGTGTAGCAGAGGACATGGGGCAGGATGTTTAGCTGAAGGTTTGAGGCCTGGGCTGTGCTCTGCTTGGCTGCAGATGTGGGCAGAGAGCTGGAGTGCTTGTCAACCTCTGTATGGTAATGAGCAGGGTCAGAGTAATGGGTCTACTGGCCGGGAATTCAGCTGTGTGTTTTTGCAGAGAGCAGCAGTGTGTAAACGTCTCCACTGCTGTTCCTATTGCAGTTAGTCGAGTCAACATGTTCATATTGTTTAGTCAAGCTATTGTTTGGATATTTATGGTCTTCCAGTTATGCTTTACTTCAAAACAAGTTGCAGTAAAAAAAAAAATTGTAACAATTCAGCGATTACATTTTGAGATTCAGCGATTACATTACGCTTACTGATCCCAGTAATGCTGCATTACTTTTACACATTTGAGAGGTCGGCTAGTTTGCTGTATTGATGGCGCATTCAGTGGAGATTTTGGTCCGGGACATGTTACACTGGTTCTGTAGCTTCCTCAACACTGGTCTTATTTACGTAGATTTGGACATCTCTCCTATCTGTAATTACCTTGTGCTGACTTCAAGCTAGTAGCTGAACAAAAGAAGAAGAACGAGCAGTCTTATGATTATATATAGCCTATTTTTAACAAACAAAAAGCCTGTGATTTATTTGGAATATTATGACAAATGGTGAAATTATTACCCGGCTGTGACCTGCTGTACTACTCGAGGGTTGTTCCTGTTGAGTCTTGATCAGGGATTTTTACTGAAACTTTGGTTGCTCTGCTTTTATTTTTACCTTCAAATAAAGTGTCTCTGCTTGTGTTTCTTGCGCCATTAGACTTTATTGTAGCAATGATGCCGTGCTCTCAGATTACAGCAATTACTTTGGTGAGCACATGTCAAAGCCAATATGCACGTTGATCAAATACTGTAAGACCCGAGTTGTAATGAAGCAGAATTATCTTTTAAAGGGAAACCAGCTGCACATAATGTTGATGTGGTTTTTACTTATTTCAGTCACAAAGGCTTATAAAGTGCACGCTGTTCAAAAGCTCAGTGCAGCATGCAAGTCAACAGCAATAACTTGCACTTAATGTGTTACATTACATGCGTGTGTGTGGAGGTCTAATTCTGGTCCTGGTTGTTTTTTGGCTTTTGTTTGTCGGCCACTTGCGGCAGTGTTTTTGGCTGAGAAGAGTAGGGTTTAATTACTGCAGCGTGTAGGGAGTGTTTTATATGGAGAGGTCACAGACAAGACGGACCCCTCCCTGCTACACTAAAGCAACAGCAGAGAAGTGTGTGGTTTCATTCAGTCGGTCCTTGAGTCCTGTTTTCACTGGTTTCCTTGGTGACCACAGGAGAGACAGAGATGGGATTGCACATCACTGGATAAGATGCCAACCGAGGTCACTGAAAGGGAGAGTGTCGCCAAGGAAAAGTTTACAAAGCAGCTTTAATTTGGGTCAACCAGGGTCACGAGGGAGGAACCCGGTTCCATTGGGGCTTCTGTGTTATTGCGTCTCTCTTAATAAAAGTGAAGGGTGTGAGCTGGACCGTCAGCCTCTACTGTTCGCTTTTATTAGACATCTGCTGCTTTCAAGTGGAGGAAACGTTTAAAGAGTGGCGGGTGGATTTGTAGTGCAGCTTGTCCCAACCACATACTGTCTCAAATCAGCCTCCTGCAATTTGACAGATGTGCCCACCACTGATTTTAGCCACTTTACACTGACCACAGCATTGTTTGCTTTCATTGGCACCACACAAATTGTTTCCATTTTGCCATATGTCCATTTTTTTTGTTGCTTTTGGATACCACTGAGACAACAGCAAATTAGATTTATTCCATTTTTAAATTCACTTAAAATTATGTTTTTTTTTTATTCTCTCAAGTTTGTGTAAACACCAGATTCTCTTTATGTTTTGTGGATCTCTATCTTTGAACACAAGCTGCCTCTCCTGCTGTTGCGGACACAAAGAACACCACCACACTTCTACACCACAAAATAAGTGGTTAACAAACAGTGGAGGCAAGCCTGCTCTGCTTAGTAATTAGAGGCAAAGGTGGTGAGCGATTGTGAAACAAAGCCCAAGGTTCCTGTAATCAGTATTTTTTTGAGTGCCTTGCAGGTATTTGCCACAGTCTGGACCAAACCTCTGTGGGTGAGATAGTTGTGGTGGGTCTCTCATGATGAAACCTTTTGGAAAATACAATAAGCAAGAAGCCTGATGGGAGGGAGGTTATGGAAGGTGAGTGCTGCATCCTGTACAGAGAGGTCTATCTCACAGCTGTATGCCCAGTGAGGCCAGTCTCCTGTCCCAGAATGCCAGTGAGAGCATATGTCTTTAGGCCGGACAAACACCTCTGTCAGCAGACCACAGTCACCCCGCCAGTCAGACCATTCAGCCCGGCGCTGCACTGTAATTACACACCACTGCCTGCTGTGGAGGGGGCGGGAGGGGCAGATGCACACCCCGTCACTGCCATAAGCATCAATACAGGCATGTGCTGGAAAAACAGAGAGAGTGAGTGAGACGGGGAGAGTGAGTGAGAGGGAAGGTGAGGTAAAGACATCCCTGTATGAGACGGCGAGGCGGGAGGAGAGGCAGGAGACCCGCCTCCTTCCTGTGAAAGATTAGAGGTTGTGTGTGCAAGCACATCTGGATGGACTGGAAGAGCTGAAAGGGCTGATGTGAGAATCGGCGGAGCCAAACTGAACACACTGAACGGGCCTCGGCAGCATTTACTTCTGTTTGTGTGTATGTGTTTGTGCACCATGCCTGATATTGGTAGGAATATCTGTACCCACATGCTTTTAAAAATCTCAAGTCAACAGCTAAAAGAGGCATCTGATCTTTTTGTCTGAATTACAACAATGGTAATTGTTGTAAACAATTAGTTTAGTTAAAGTATAGTACTAACTGTAAATGTCACAAACTAAAAGCAGACTATATTCATACTCAATGAAAGAGATGTAATTCCCTTCGACTTCAATAAAAACTTAAAATTACTGACTTTACCACAAATTCCAAAAAGCTGAAGTACATAAATCATCTCCTCAGGTGCAGTAACCAGACTTCATGTAATTAAGTATTTTCCCAGTGGGTAGAGACTGACGGAGGTCTAGCTCTGTGGAGGTTGTGGTTAGGGTGTCGTGGCGAGTGTGTGCTGCACTACGCTGCCTTGGGTTACGTGTCTGTGCTGATTGATGAGGTGAGATGTGTGTGTGTGCACGAGGTGAGAACCTCTCTGACCCTGCACACTCTCACTTCAGGGTCCTGGAGGCTAAAGCTTGGTTTCATTTGCAGCAGGTCTTTGCAACACCCCACCTAGACTTGTAAACCAGAGCAGATGTAGACCAGCATTTGTTTTCAACTTAAACACAGTGTGACGGTGAGGATTCAGTCTCGCTCAGCTTCTCTTTTTCTCTGGGATCAATTATCTGACCAATTGTTGTGGCAGGCCTGCCCTTCCTACTCTGTAATTACAGTTGAACCTGTCCAGTGTGTGGGCCGCTCCGTTCTGAGGCTGAGAGGTTTTGGAGGCAGAGAGGCAATTCCAAAGGAAGGAAATGATGAAGTGTGTCCCACCCTTTGAGTCAGTCACCTAATAAAAGAAAGCAGCGAACCTGGGAAAGCACAGTAAACACGGTGGTTCAGATGCGGCTTTGCGCTGTGCTGAGCACCGAGCCCTGATGGCCAGACTGAGACCCATCAGCTATGTGGGAGGAGGAAGCTGCTGATGGGTCTGCTTACGCTCTATTACCGGCTGTGATTGATTTGAGTCGACCATCTGAGAAAAGGTTGCAGTATCCATCTTTTCCCTCCCAATACCATCTACCCGATACCGGTTAATTAGCTCTAATATACCGGTGCTCATGTTGACCAAATCTAAAATCTGTATAGCTCTTTGCGAGGAACTCATTGGAACAATTTTCAGCAGGACAGTGATTGCTGGACTATTCGGCAGCGTGCCATGACTTCAAATAATGACATAGACAAAGAAATAATAATTATTGTGGGTCTATCACGTCATGGTCTCATCACGATACCGGATCTGCTTAATTAATTGGGGCAGTATTGGCGCGCGTCTCAGGATCAGGGTCAAACATATGTGTGAGATGCACTTTGCTCGCAGTGGAAAAACAGCTGACGCAGGTGGAATGAACTGAATGTTGTGCTCTTCTACTTCTGACCAGCCAGCCTGATATAACAATTGTTGATTCTCGCCTGGGTTTTAGTAGCCTCAGCCTAATAATTTACACATTGAGAACCTTCCTTTCCAAAAAAAAAAAACACATTTATTGTCTTAACTATTATATCCACTACCCTAAAGACTGTAGTCTCCTGACGTCAGTACTTAACATAATGTAAGGTCTGCAAAAAAGAGAATGTCATTCGTCTCCTACCTATTTTTGAGTTGCCTTATTTATACTTATTAACAATATTTATACATACAACAACGTACAAAAGTAACTTTTAAAATGCACAATAATTGGGTTTCATATGAGTCACCTTTATTTGTCTATTTTGCATAAAAAAATAGACAAAAGAAATTCCTGGCTCAGCAAACATATGTTCTGAGAATCCTTCTTTTCAGCACGCGTGTGTTTGTGTGTGTGTGTGTGTGTGTGTGTGTGTGTGTGTGTGTGTGTGTGTGTGTCCGAGACGGTGCAGAGAAAGAGACAAATGCCTTCCCTGGTTGGCTGTCAGGATCTGGTCACTAATGATGCTGCAGCGCTGAGCTCAGCTAATTGACCAGACAGAGATGGATCAGGACCTTGTACTCTGCTGTATCTGCTTGCTCTCTCTGTGTGTGTGTGTGTGTGTGTGTGTGTGTGTGTGTGTGTGTGTGTGTGTGTGTGTGTGTGTGTGTGTGTGTGTGTTTTGATGTTTGCGTTCACAGCTGCTGCCAGGCCCCTGTGCTGCATCTCTCTATAGGAACTTTAAACTTTGAGATAACTCAGATAGACTAAAGAAAACAGTACAGACACACTGTGATATTATACATTTGTCCACCATCTGCTGCGGACAATATGAGAGGACAACCAAAGTCTCCATTGTACATTGATGAAGCTCCTGAAGGCCTGTCTGTGTGCAAGCTGCTGATTCTTTCTGCAGAAGAAAAATAAACCTCAGTAGGTGACGAGCTTCGAGGATCAGGCAGTCGGTTCAGCTGAGTGTGAGATGTGTGTTTAAGGGTTCTGGTTGGCAGGGCTAACTGGGCTCTTAGCATGAGAGCGCTGGTTTATTTTCACTGGGAAAGTATCACTGAAGGAATGACCTTGGCCCATTAATAATACAGCCTGTGTGTGTGTGTGTGTATGTGTGTGTGTGTGTGTCTGTGTGTGTTTGTCACCCTTGCACTTTTTTGTCTCTCACACACACACACACACACACACACACACACACACACATGCATACACAGCCATACACAAGAGCACAAGCGCACACACCTCAGTTTGTAGAGCGAGAGGTGCAGCTGCAGTCCTGGTCACCGTTCCCTTGGCTCTCACCCTGGTGGCACCACCAAAGCTCCAAGTGGGTCTTAAAGGGCCAATTATAACAACTTTGGAATAAATCTCCCATAATGATAATATAATAGTATAATAGTAAGAGAGCAGGTTGTTAATGCTTTTGTTGAATCCAAGTCGAAAATGTTCCCCTCTGTTCCCAAATCTGAACAGACAGCGCAGTGTTAATGAGTTATACCATGAATATTTAAGTGAAGCTGAGGAAACCCAGCAGAGAAACTCGTGTCCGGGTTTGATCTGAGGCCCACGGGGCCACGTGTGTGGCAGACATATTGCTCAGATTTCAACGGATGATTTCATCGGCCTTTCTAACCTCAGCCCCCAACTACACGCATAGAAAGACTGTGTGTTGTAAGAGCTCACTTTGGCTTTTGGATGGCTTCAGAGCTCCATGATAGACTTTAATTTAGATAAATTCAGTCTAGATAAGTGTTCTGTGAAATGTAATTTGCTTTTTAGAGGCTTCACGTCCTCTTGCTACAAAATACCTTTATGCACAATATGAAGTGCATATTATCATGTACTTGAGCATGGACATTCATAGCATAAATGCCTGAATACACAAATTATTAAATGTCATTATGTAATAGGAAAAGATATCCGTCTCCATGTGACCTTCGCTCATATCTTTCTCCTTTCCCTATGAGATTATTGCGCCAGCAGGGAGAAAGATTATTCAAAGAGTGTTAGTAAACAAATGACTAAACTGTGTGTGTGTGTGTGTGTGTGTGTGAGCGTGTGTGCGCAATAGACAGAGCTGATGTCAGGACGGCCTCTGGCCTGCTGAACTCTCTGCGGGTTTATTTCTCTACTGCAGAGCTCTGACTCAGCTGCTGATTAGGGACCAGTGCAACATGGGGGCAAAAGGTCAAATACATTCACACATTTCTTTGACCGACCGCCCCCCCCCCCCCCCCCCCCCCCCCCCCCCACCAGGGCAATCAGCCCACTGAGAACAAAGAGTGGATACGATGAACCACGTCGATCGGGGGGGGCATTCATTAACTGTAATGATGGTATTGTTGTCCAAGTTGCGTCCTCTTTCTCCAGGCATTGAATGCAGCCTGCATGCACACACACACACACACACACACACACACACACACACACACACACACACACACACACACACACACAGCTTAGTTAACAGACTCTCATGCAGAGGAAAAGAGGGATCTTGCAGGATTTCAAATTTTGTTGTTGCAAGACAGACAGAGAGAGAGTGTGTGTAAGAGGTGTGTGTGGGAGACCACTGTGCCTGTGCCAAAGCTGGGTTCATGCTTCATACAATAGCAGGAGTGTGGGTGAGGGGAACGTGCTTTACTCTAAAGGGAGTAGTGATGCCTTTAGGGGTGAGAGCTAGATTTCCCATCCAGAGCCCTCTTTGTAATGGAATGCAGCCATCTACTTGAGTTGACCTCCAAGTAGATGGCTGGAGTTGACCTCCAGAGACTCTGCTGTCTCTGGAGTCTCTGCAGTCGTCCTCATGTGGACTGAAGTGCACTGCAGACGAGTGAAGAGCAGATCCATGTGTGTTCTCCAAGTACATTGTTATTAATATGAAGGACAGTTTTCTACAATCTAGATCGCATGCCATAACATGTCAGTCTCAGCTCTTACATGGTTTAAATCCATCTACACTTGTAATCCTGTGAGAAATACCCAAAACCCAAAACAGTGAAATCATGAGTGCAGAGGTTGAGGAGGGGGAATTATTGAAGCGGTCTCACTTTACCCTAAACCATGTGTTCTGTGTACTTTTCATACTCCTCCTTTGCCCTCTCTCTCCCCCCTCTTTGGGTAATCCCGTTATGTTTTCCTGTCTTAAGTTCCCAAATGTTTATTTTCCATCTTGACAATAAGCTCTCTACTTCTCTTTCCTCTGGATAGAGATAGATCATAACATCTGATTGGTACAATAAGGGAGGCTGTTGAAGAAGAAGAATATTGCAGGTGCTGCTTCGTGGCTTCTTTTAGTGTAGCACTTGGCGTTGACCGTGGCCGCTGGCCACTGAATGGCAAAGACATGCTTCCTGGCAGCTAATGAGGTGCTGAACCCAGCCTGTTGTTTGTATCAGGAGCACCTGGGCCGACCAGAGCCAGACCAGGCCAGACAAAGGAGTCAGTCTAGCATTTCTAAAAGGTCTGCCCATTCAAAACATCCAGAACCCAGCAACACAAACACCCACACTTCATAAAATGAAGGCAAGACAGAATGTGAGCCGAGACTGCCCATTCTCTCTGCACAAGGAAACTATTGTTTGTCTTTACACTCCCTCTCTGAAAGGCTTAGCTATTGTATACTCCAAAGAAACAAGGCCAAAGGAAAGCAGCTTGGCAAAGATGTTTGTCTCTTGAAAATGTAACTATGACAAAAGCAGCAACTGTCTGGTGATTTCCATTTCTGTCTCGTCTACAACTCTTAACTTATTGTATTCTTATTGTCGGCTCTCTCTGGCTTTCTAATATTGAGAAGTTCAGCTGGACGATAGAAACCCACGGACTGAAACAAGTTGATTTCTGGTATGATCCTCAGTGAAACATCAGTGGAGTGATGACATAACATTAAACACACATGACATCATGACACCTGCAGCTTGTTAATGGGTGTTTGGAAGATGGATCAGTTGGACTGTTTTCTTGTCTCTTATTCTTTAGAATAGAGTTGTTTTTCTGTTGACCATTACTGCCCACCACATTGCAACTGTCATTGGCACCTGTGGCCCCCAAAAAACATCAACCGATCTGTTTATTTTTCTTCCTACAATTTCAGCACATGGCATCGACAGTATGGTTAAGGTTAGGCAACTAAAACACTTTAGTAAAAGAGAGATTGTGGTTACGGTACAAGTAAAAAACAAGCATCTGTGGAGCGCCTTGGTAGCTGAGTGGTTCCAGCACATGCCATAAAGCTGGGTTCGATAAAGGAGCAGACACACAGGATGACTGGTGACCTCCACACTCTTGTTTCCAGATCTCTGCATAAGGAAATTACTACTTCCTGCATTGGCACTTGACAAAAGAATTGCAGAATCTTCCAATATAACAGAAATTTCTATTGTATTTGCTTCACGTTTGTCTGTCTGTCAGCTCTGAAAATAGTGAAAAATGCCCATTAGAATTTCCCAGAACCAGAAGGAACGTCTTCAAATGTCTTGTTTTGTCTGACCAACAGTCCAAACCCCAAAGATGTTCAATTTTCAATGACGTAAAATAGAGAAAAGTGGCAAAACCCCACATTTGAGAAGCTGAAACCAGAGAAGCGTTGGTGTTTTTGGTTAAAGAATGATTTGATTAATCGACTAATCCTCTCGGCTTTAATGTCAGCAGTATGTTGCAAAAAACAGTTTAACTGATTTTCATTTAATTTGGTGGACAGACAGGTATCGGGCCCTCAAACAAATAAATAGATCTTAGTGAGAATTTGGAATTGTGATATCCACCATTTGATCACCAGTATGATGGTTAATGGACTGCACTTATATAGCGCTTTTCAACCTCAATGGACAAAGCGCTTTACAACTTGCAATTGTAATGGCAATTGTAGAAACCTCCAAATCTGAAGATTATGTTTTCAAGGTACAAAAATTGCTATAAATTTGAATCCAAGCCACAGAGGTGACGTTTTTCTGTGTCTTCATCTTCTGTTACAGATGCAGGGAACCAGCTTGCAGCTCAAGAGGCCGTCAGGAAACCATCCACGCTACGCCGCCCGCCTGCACGCACAGGAGAGCCACTCTCCAGTAAGAACATGTTACTACTTTGACTATACGACAAATTAGCAAAAGCTATGCTACATGTTTAAGTGTCTCATTCCTGATGGTAAAAAAAAAAACTTTTTTGTTTTTTAGATTGTCTCAACTGCAGTCGAATCACAGCTTTGACCGACAGGCTGAGCTCACTGGAGGCGAAGGTTTGGACATACTCATCCAGCCACATTATCTGAATCACTGAGATATACATTGATCAAGCATATTGATTTGTTTTATGTCTTCCTGAACCAGGTCCAGTTATACACTGCCCCGGCATCCATATCACATCGCAACCTTCAGGGTAAAGGAGCAACTGCACCAGAGGCCTCATCACTGATGGGGGCTGTGCCCGCTCAGGGAGCTCCTGGTGAGCAGGGACCCGCAGGTAGGTTTATCATGCTGTGATGCATGAATATGTTTGAAGTTAACAATGAAAATACAGCATATTTCCGTCTGGTATTTTGATAATTGAGTCAGAATTCACTCTCAGCTCTCAGCTTTTCTCAGCGAGCAGCAACTCTTTGTTCTGCCCTCTACCTGCTCACCTCTGCTCGGATCCTATTTCCTCCACCGCACTCATTTCCTTTAACTTCAGACCACGAAAATCTCTCTCTCCTCTCCTGGAGTCGAGTGCAGCACTGTGAGAGTTCACTAACGTTCACTAACTTTAAAAAGTGATATTAAAATGTGTTTTAACCAGAAGTTATACCCAGTTGTAACCACTATGTGAAGGCATTTTATGTGATTATAGAACATTTCAAATAACTCGCAGAATTCTTTAATCCCCGTGGAAATGTGTGCTGTCCATGCTCATTCACTCATTCACTACTGTTTATAGAACAGACACTCAGTAGTTTTAGACTTTGTCAAAACCTAGCACCTACATTACCCACAATGCAACTTGACCACCGCTTGACCTAGTCGCTAATTTAGCTCAAGCTGCTAGCCTTAAGCAGAGATGAGGATCTGGCTACAGAGGTCTGGTAAACTCTACTTTACTCTTCTACCTCCACACCTTCAGATCTCTCGACTCAAGTGACATCACTTGAGGTAATTTTGTCAGACACCCCCCAGCTCCCTCTGGAGACAGAAAGGACTTTGTACAGGTTTTTTTCCGCTTTTGCTGTAGAATTCAACCATCAATCATTTTCAGAAAGCCATTAGCTGAGTCCAAATGAATTAATCACTCCTTTAAAAACTCCTAACATTTTGCTTTTCTTTAATTAACTCTTTAGTATTTTGGAACCGAAATTTAAATCAGCCCTAATTAAGTATTTTTGCTCTATAACTTAGACAAAATTTAGAGAGTTTCACCCCACCCCTCACTGGACTTTACACAACCTCTTCTCTAGGTGTTTTGAGACAGAATTTTGTTCACAGAGCTACACCGCTCATCTCTGTTTTCATTACAGGTCCTCAGGGTGCAAATGGGAGAGATGGGCTTCCTGGCAGAGAAGGTAACTTCGTTGCTTTCAGCCCATGTAAAACCATTTAAGATGAAAACAAGTTAAGGCTTCGTGATTACTCATGACTGTTTCCTCCTCTTAGGGAAGCCAGGGTCTCGAGGGCTGCCAGGTCCCAGTGGGCCTCGGGGGGAGGCTGGGACAAGGGGCCCATATGGAGCCCCTGGATCGAAGGGATCTTCAGGACCTGCAGGTAAGGTAGAAATAGAGTTCACGGTTGTGAGGTGAGAGAAACAAATGAACCTTGCCATACACGATGTTGACACAGTTTGTCAACAAGCATGTTGTAATGATTTGTGTGTGTCATCGAGAGAGACAAGGCTTGTTGCAGGGCAGTTGTATACTTGCCTGTCCACTTAATCTATTGTCTATAGAACAAGATCCCCAACAAAAGACCGATCCGTGTTGTGCTGCTTCAGATTGTTTGTCTTTCTCTTAAACCACTCAATCAAACCCACAGACCCTCTAGCGGTAAATGTTGGAGCGTCTCAGCAGCCTGCTGGCAATTTGCTGGAATTTGGTCATTTTGTTGGTTGGCTTTTTAAATCACATGTTTCTAAAAAAAGTGCTGTTTCAGTGGGCAGCAAAATCATTTGTTTTCAGACTACATATAAACTCCAACAAATATGTGCTGCTGCTCACCAACCAGAGTCATACATCTGCTCTATGTACTCAAAGCTCACTGGTTAGTATGTAGAAATAATAGATGACCTGTTGGGGAACAAGTAAGTCCACAGGCAGCTGTGACATGAATTATGACTAAGTAAATGGCAGTATAGGTTTGTCACGACGTCTACTCTTGTTATTGGCTGTTGTTTCTCTGCTCTGGATCATGAAGGGAGTGCCTCTCTCTTCTCAGGCTAAAATACGACCCCTGCTCTGTGCCTGCTGCTTGGTAAAGATGAGATTTAGAGCAAAAGTTAAACTACAAACCCACTTTCCAAGAAGCGCCATGTGACTTCAATCTGAAATGAACATGATCTATACATACACAAATCCCAGGTCCTTATGATTTCCATATGCCTGTGGTGTTATTGTTTTTTCTATCTCCATTTCTTCATAAGTGCCCAAAGCCAGAGCTATGTCTTAAGTTGCATCCGAAGCTCTGTTTTCCTTATTGTGCTGATTTTTTTTTTCATTTTAAAGAGAAAGATAAACACAGAACTGGAATGTGTCCAATGTCATGGAAAATATAGACAAATATGATTTTGAGGTCATTGGAAAGATGGGAGAAAAGTGAACTTGTGTTGTTAGGAGAAGTGGTATTGTACGTTATGATGTATCCTGAGAAGTTACAGTAAAATTGTTCTACAAACTTTGACTTATATTTTGATGTACCATCCCCCGGCTGCTCTAGGGAACCATTATTCTGCAGGAACAATTTAATTTGTATCACCCAATGTCTCACATAGACTCTAAATGGCCACTTTGATTGGCCATTTGAACCACTACCCTGCAGATTGTAGCTTACAGTCTCCCTGGTGCAGCCAAAACACAGCCGGTCATGCTGCAGTGTTTACCAAGACTAAGTGAAAATGGCCCACAGAAGTGTCAAATCAGAGCTGTAATAACATTACCTTGCAAAGCAGTAATTAGTGGGCTGTCATTGTCAGTTGCATCAGTACATAAACAGAGAGGTGATGAGTCTGGGTCTGTCGGAGGGCAGGAGGTGGTGTTTAGGGTGCAGCATTACTTCAGGCGAGTCCAAACAATGAGGTCAGATGTATTTGTGGTGGTGCTTTTTTTTCCACCTTCAAAAAATGTCTGGGGGAGGAGGAGGGACACTTCTGGACCAGCCCATGCGGACCAGCTACAGGCTTTTACTCACATGCACACACACACACGCACACACACACACACACACACACACACACACACACACACACACACACACACACACACACATATATGTCCAAGAGCTAGTAGTGTGTATGCAGGGAGCATTTAATTGTCTATGAACCAGTGCCAGCAACACTTTGCAGAGTTTGATGGTGTTTATTTGAGTTTCCCCATGTCCCTAAATCAGTTCCCAGCACCGGACCATTAAAGACCCTCCTCCTCTTTTTAATTACAGAGGAACAAAGTTGGCCAGTTCATACACTTCTCCTCTGTACAGCTGCTCAGTTTACTTCACATGTGCACATACATGCTTAATGTATAGTGACACACTCACACTCACACACACACACACACACACACACACACACACACACACACACACACATATCCTGCCAGACACTATTATGTTGTATCATTCAGCACTTTATCTAATCTATTTCCTCTCTGGTCTTTGTCATAGTTTATCCTCCTATCATCACATCACCCAGAGTCATTTATCATTACCATTCTGCCGTTTTGCTGTGCCTCTCCAGAGGAGATTTTACGATCATATTTTGCTATGACATACCTCTAAAATTCAGTATGTCAGTCACCACAGTGATGTTTCTGTCATTTCTCCTCTCAGGCCCCCGTGGTCCACCAGGACTCCTAGGAGAGAGGGGTCTACCAGGCCTGCCTGGCCCTCCAGGGCCTCCAGCTCCGGCCGGTGCCCACATCCCAGAACCAGATCACAGTAAGACCCTGGACAACTAACATATTCATACAGTTACCATGACACAAATTCCACACCAAAACAGAAAAAAGTAACAAAAAGTGTATTTGTTGAGTCTTAAAAGAGTACTTTACCAATTTAGCATTGTCTTTGATAGACAGTTTGTTAATAAATGGATGCAGCAGAACCAAATATATTGACTTTTTTCCCCCATACATTATTCTTCTGGTCAAAACTTGGTTCCTACATTACCCATAAGGCAACTCGACCACCAACAATTTAGTCGGAGATTTGGGTGCGTTAAGCTAGTAGCGGCTAATGGTACACTAACTGCTTTCTACCTCCACACACACGTCTTTTATTTTCAAACTTGTAGTCTTCAGGCTCTACTGACACTGACTCATTGGACATCCCAAATAGCTTCATGCAACTTTATTCATATAGAGTAGTACTCCTCAAGACCTGTAAACATACTTTAATATGTTAAATCATCTCTTTTATTGCTGTATATTTCATTTCAATGTAACAAAATCAGTTTGCCATGAACCAGCATGAGCGCATGTACACAAATCAAATCAAAGCCTTTGTTCTCCTGCTGCATTGTGATGTTTGGTTTTACAGACTGCAAACTGTTGATATTCATGTGTCTTTAGCAGGCTCACAGACTTGTTCTCTCCTGCTAAAAGCTTTCAGAAGTTTTAGGACTACTGATAAACAAAGGCAACAAAGAGAATGAGAAACAGACAGGACGGTAATCTTCTCACCGCTTCTCGCTCCTTATTGTCTACCAGCCAAGTAGAAGAGAATCAAAGAGTATTAAATGAAGGCAGAGGCAGTCTGAGATCAACTCAGACTTCACATGCTGTGATGAGAACCTGTCCATCACTGATGTCACTCAACAACTTCCAGATGTAGGCAGCTCAGACAGCTGAAGGGAAGTGTGAGAGACAGATGGGGGCCCACTCCGCCTCTTTCAAGGTCAAGGCATCTGCGTTTTTTAATGTGGATTCAGTGGTAAAACAAAGAATGCAGCGCACATATTTGTAAACTCTGGGTTCCTGCGTGGATAAAGCTGCGGGTACGTCGAGGTTGGCATGATGATTTCCGAGACTGCGATCCGTTTCGTTCACATCAAAGTAACAGTAGGGGCCGTGTTGAGCTTCCTTCGGAAAACACTGGTTTATTTGGCTTTTACGTCTGCATCAGGAGGTTGGAATTCCCTTCTGCTTAACAGGAAAGGGCTCCTATCCAGAAGCCAGAACGTAGTAGTGAGGAGGAGCATTGTTGTTTAAACATCGCTCACACGTTATTTATGTCACGTTAAGCCACAGATGCCAGTGCGTTCTTTAAAGGAAATGAAGAGAGTAGAAATAGACTGAGAGAGCGGCCCTGTTTTGGATGTCACCTCTCGTCGAGATCTGTTAGCGATGTGCAACGTTCTGGCAGCTGGAGGATGTTTCTGGCTGTCAGCTCTCCTCCTCCTCCTCCTCCTCCTCCTCCTCCTCCTCCTCCTCTCTGTGTCTCCTGTCTCATGCTGTGATTGAATCTGTGTTTCCATATAAAATGACCCAATGACCGCACACTTCCTCTATGGCTCACATGTTCACCACCCTCTTCCTCTTGTAGACTCAGTTAGATGAAGACGTCCAGTCAGTGTTGTTACACAGTGGATATGGAAAGTTTTTTTAATGACTAGGAAACACAGATCTACTACTGACAGGGCTTTCGAACACATTTTAGTGTAGTTTACCAACCTGTTGAAGTCATTAGGTGAAGTTTTCGTATTTGTTGAAAAATACTGCCCTCTGGAGGTTACTCTAATGTAATGAAGATAGCCTTCATTTCCCTGAGTCATGCTTCTCAGTCAGCGTCAACTCAGTTGGATTGCTTTGTGCACAGCGTTTACTGCAGGAATGCAGCGACTTCCCAGGACAGCAGGACTCGGGGCCCTTTCAGACAGAAGCCAACAACGAAGCGCAGCACTACCGCGCTTTGAAACTAATTATTTCCAAAGGCTTGTGCCTTGCAGGGTTGAGAAAAGCGTGGGCGCATCAAGCTCTGAGCTCAAAAACCATGTTCTGTCGGAAAAAGCTGTATTACAGCAACAAAAAAACAAAAGTAAAACATCACACACTGGAAAGGCTTGGATCAATGTTCTTCACAAGTTCATATCTGTTAAATCACAAATCCAACTGTGGGAAGAAGACATTTCGCCACAGGCTTCTTCAGATTCACTTCAGGGAGCACTTTCTCTCAGGCTACATACAACTCATGCCTCATTCACTAAAACCATGGACTTAAACCTAAAGATCACCATCTATCAATGTATACAACCATTTGATTAGTGAATCTTGTTGGAGGTACAGCATCGCATGAATTACTGCATACCCACAATACAAAGAGAGTAACATTACATGTTCATGTCATGGCAGTGTATTTTGATCATTGAATAAAATTATTGAAACCCATAACTAGAGCCAGGTTTGAGTCCCCATGATTCCCTTAAAGGCAAAATAAAAACAACATCATTGATTAAATATTACATGTATTAAACTGTACAGTAATGAAAAAAAGAAGTAGCTGCCATTAAATACACACAATCTGTTTCAACTCCAGGTCGTGGAAAAGACTTCTTCAGCAACACTTTCCATGACTCACGAGGGTTGCCTGTTCCAGGACCTCAGGGTCCCCCCGGCCCTGTCGGTGAGTGTTTATCACTTTCTATGTTATGTTTATCTTTGTACTGCACAGAGTATGTTTGGGAAATTCTGTCCCTACACTGAAAGATGCAAATATCTCAAATTAATTTGCATACAAAAATACAGCCTCTAGCTTCAGTTTCTGTGATTTTATATGTTTATTGTTAACCAGGTGACCAAACACAAAACATCCCTCAAAGTTGAGTCCACACACTGAAAGTTTCTTTTTTAACTTAATTGGGTCACAAACGCCTACATGTGCTGTACATAACACAACAACACAATGTGCAAAACCCAATTAAAACCCAGCACCACCTCCGCCATGAGGTGCTAACATGAGTCTTTCTATCTATTACGCAGGTCCCAGAGGCCCAGCAGGACCTCCAGGTCCATCAGGACAGAATGTAAGCTCACTCACAGCATTGTGGTGCGCTTACTGACTTTAGCACTGTCAGATTTGTTGCAGTACAAATTCATCATTGTCACTTTGAATTTCCTTCCCGTCTCAATACAGGGGAAGTCTGGAGCCCCTGGAACGCAGGGCCCTGTGGGTCCAAAGGGAGAACGTGGGGAGAGAGTGAGTACACCCACAGCTTGATGATATTCAGTAGGTTTTTCCTCATTTACTCTACATCCTTAAACAACATGCCTTTGGTTTTTTTCAGGGTCCTTTAGGTTACCAAGGAGAGAGGGGCTTCAGAGGCGAGTCGGTAAGCTTCCTCCACCGTGCTGCCTTGATGATTATGGCCTGAGTAAACGAGCATATGGAGGGAAACATCAACACATGTCATAGCTGGTTATATTACTGTAAACTACGCTAACCAGCAGCGCTACAAATCACACTGACCTGCGACCCAACACAGTCTCGGAGAGAAGGAGCTCATTATGTCGAAGTATAAACTGCTGCACCGATTTCATTTATGTTTTAAAGTCATATTTTATTCTGTTGTGAATATTTCTTTGCAGGGAGCACCGGGTCCCAAGGGAGAGCCAGGAGAGAAGGGCTTGCCGGTAAGAAAGTAGTTGGTGGTAGTTCACATGGTGACACGGGCCTGGACAGGAGAGTTTTGCTTTAAGTTAAAAGATTTAACAAAAAGTTTTAAGATTCCTTTGTTGAGCATTCAATATTTCCTCTGTGTCTGTCTAACCCTTATTTTTCTTTTACCTTTTTCTCATTTTACAAGAGCAATCTAAATGTAAGATATCTTTAATTTATGTCATCACGTGTTCACTTTGCAATGCAATGAATCTATTCTGTAACCTAAAGCTCAAGTCTAACCATGACCCACATCTCAGGTTATGGTTATGATCTTTTTACAATCACCATGTTTATGGCTGTGATTGGCCACAAAGTGGTGTTCATCTCTTCTTCTCTCAAGTCCATACTTTCCTCCCTGTCGATAGTCAGAAAGTGTCTGTTTTACATTGTTGTTTCTGTTTGAGTAGATGTGATTTTAGCTGTTGCTCTGTCTGATTTTGTGTGTGGAATCTTCTGGTGTTAATGTGTTTTTGTTTTTGTTGGTCCTCGGGGTGTGCTCTGGACTGCTGTCCCCTGTCACGACACTGTCCTCTTGACCCTAAAGCTGTCTGACTCCCTCTGCAAGCTACTGTCCCCATGGCTACCTTTCACAGTCACCTTTTCAGCATCTGACTTTGGCATATACATAAAAAAATATACAAAATACAATAAACAATATCAATCTTGCAACAACACTGTGCACCAGCTCTGACTGAGTGATTTAATGTAGAATATAGTAAAAATCCCTCTAAAAGCAAATTTTTGATCATTTTCATTTGAATTCAATTGTATTTGTTTGATTTTACGGACTTCAAAATGTTTCAATGAACCACAAAGCAAATGTGTGAAATGTATATGCCAAATCAATCCATATGTGTCGGTGGTGGGTCCTGTTGGGTTTAGAGGTGTTGTGTTCTGATGTGAGTGGAGTGGATACAGCTACCCTATTTCATTCCACAATGCAACCTTGCATGATTTCACCTCCAAGTACCACTTAAACTTTCTTTCCTGGATGTGAAAATCAACCACAAAAAGCATCTAATGAGTGAAATAACACAGGGCGGTTAAAAAAGAAATAAGGCAAAGTATCTCTAATTTCTACATTTTATTTGGGGATTGATTCTCCGATAACAGCGAGTCTACAGAAAGTCCATGCTGGTCTCTTTGTTAGGCTTTAATGGAAGCATGCTTTCATGTTCAAAATGCTGATGTTAAGCAAATATGTTTATCATGTCTGACAGCTTAGTTAAGCATCTGCTGCACTACACTCAAAGTACAGCTGTGGTTGATGGGAATATCATTAGTGTTGACCTGATCGTGGTGCCAAATCAGAACGTCAGAGTATGTCAATACTATTCATCCTGAGGGCGCCGTGAATGTCTTGTCAACATTTCAATGCAAACCATACCGACATTTCAGCCTGAAGCAAAGTGATGAATCGAACCAACCAACTAAGCCACGCTGCCAGCATTAAAATAACATGTAATCAGTTATCGTAGGACTCAGAAACTTTGCCTTTTTTCTCCAAACATACAGTAATCGTTGGTTTGTCTTACTAATGAAGGCATTTCACTATTCTCTGCATGCCTTTATGTTTTCAGCTGTCTCTGCCTGCTTTACTTCTCTTGTTCAACTCCTTTTGGTATTTCTCAAGGTACAACTCATGAAGCCATTGCCTCATCCTTTCTCAAATGACAAATAAATTAGATTTCAGTGTAAATCTATACTGTCTTCATTTTGTCAGGCAACATCGGATAACTTTTGTGACCACGGCGTTAAGAATGAAAGCTGTGGTGCTGAAAAATAATCGTCTGGCTTGAGTGCTACTCAACAAAAAAGAATGCAGATGGCATGATCAAATCTAAATCCTGGGATAATGTAACCCAGCTGTGTTATGTCACGAACATGAGGCTGGTCTGTAACGTGCATGCCGATGTTGCCCAGCCCAGCATGGCAGAGACTGACCTCATATAGCAGCATGGCCAGAGAATGAGGGAGATACAGAGAAATACGGGGAACAGATATGTCTGAGAGTGCTGGGCAGATATGTGGACTGTTTTAACCTTCTAACTGCTGAATTGTATTGAGAGACAAAATGACTTGCATCTTGGCGAGCAGTTCTTTTGCTTGTGCTCTTTACCTTGACGGCTGTATCTATCTTCACAGGGGGACGGCATACATCAGATCAGAGAGGCGCTGAAGATCTTAGCCGAGAGGGTTTTAATCCTTGAGACTATGATCGGTATTCATGGTGAGTAGGAGGCCTGAGGCAGGGTCAGCTTTAGGCAGGGGTCAAAGGTGGTGGGGGCAAAAAAACTGCCACTGTACCTCACTGCTGGGACAGGGAGTGGGAACAGTCACGAGCAGCCCCAGGACTCAGGCTGGTGTTTCCACCCCCTCACACAGTCCCCCCTGTCACTGCTCTCTGTTAGGACATTAGCTTGCAGATGTTCCACGACTTGCAGGCAGACCTTGAGCTTCTGGCTCGCAGGGTGACGCTGCTGGAGGCTATCATCTGGCCAGGTAACACTGAGACATCCTCACCCACAGCTCTGCAAGCCCTCACTGACCTTTTTGACAAGATCTAGAAGGTCTAGATGTTAGAGGCATGAAATGTACCACTTGTACCTGAACTGCTGAATGTTGATCTAGTCACTGAAAAGCAGATGTATTCTTGTGTGTGAATTGTTTTGGTTGTAGCACAGATATTTTAAAGGCCCTGAAAACTTATTTACACAATCACATGAGTTATTTCACAGAAATTTGCTGTTGTGAATTTTTTCTTTGCTCTTGTTGCTGGTTGATGTCACAAACGTCCAAGAACCAATAAGGATTTTACAACATTTGATCTAACCACACCCACACAGTCCTGCTGAAGCCGATTAGCTGAGTGTGAAACTCCTAATAAACTCAACTCATGAAATATATAATACCTCAGATGGTTTTTAATGTTGATTGTTGTTATTTAGTCATGAATTTTATTATTTTTATAAAACAAAAATTTGAAATCAAGTTTCCAGGGGCTTTAATCGTATGTATAATAACCGTGCTTCGTAGGTTAATGTGAATTGATGGATGTAAAGTCTAGCCAGTAGTGCTGCAATGATAAGTCAATTGAACAATTAGTCAAATGTCAAAAAAATCTGCCGCAATTTTGATAATCACTGAATTGTTAAGTCATTTATCCAGAAAAAATACCCCACAAATTGCTGGTTTTGGCTTCTCAAATGTGAGTATTTGCTGCTTTGTGTCCTTGGAATTGAATATATTTTATATACGAAACAACTAATCTATAAGAAAAAATAAATAGACAAATTGATAACGGTCGTTGCAGCCCTAATAGCCAGACGCACCTCCTTTACAGAACAATCAAGCAAAGAAGGATTTAATACATCCCTTGAACACTAGCTAGCTAGTTACTTAATCATTTTGATATAAAAACTGGGCAACTGGTGTCCAATCAAAATAAGAACCCACTCATGACACCTCCAGGTTAACAGCTACGTCAGAGTAGACTTGGATTAGGACTACAGAGTGCACATGTCCTCACACACTGATGGACAGGGAGGCCCCGTTCCAACTGCTGTCTTTCTTCAACAGAGCCTGATCTAGGGTCTGGGGACGGACCGTTTGGCACAGCCTCCCCTAGTTTCTACAGAGATAAGCGAGCAGGTGCGCTTCCATATCGACTTGCTTCTCCTCTGTCCACCAACACCAAGGTTCGAGGGAAGTAGCCCCCTCCCGCTCACCCTGAGGATCACAGGCTGGGTTGACTCCCCCTCCTCTAGGTCTCATCGACCGTCATCAGATTTAGACCTTATCTGATACCCTCTCTGGGCTTTACCGTCAGATTTAAGATGGGGGACACCTCAGGGAAACTCCACTGATACTCCAAAATGCCCTCCTCCATCGGGAAGCTGAGAACTAGTTTGACCCCCAGCCATCACCATAACCAAACACTTATCTTCACATAACACAGCCAACAGCTTTGTGTGTCTCGTTTCTTTGGCTACAGAAGTCGGGCCTCAGAGTGAAGATGTTTAACGTTTGAAAAAAAGGAAAATCTGAATCTTCTGTGGTGCTCCTCGAGCTACAAACTGGAAAATAAGGGTAATTTAGAGTAATCAATGAAAGGAGAAATCAGATGTGAGAAAACAGACTGGATTTGCGTTTTTATTGCTTTCACAATGTAACTGCAATCTGAAGAGATTCCACTATTTAAGTATATTGAGCATGTACAGTTTGCAGGACACAAGTACACAAACAAACCTCTTCTTCTAGTATTAATTTTGTTATAATCATATTGTTTAACTCAATGTTATGTAGTGCACTAAAAGATGAAGGCATCTCTACTCTAGCTAAGATATGTGTTGCTAACAGTGATTTGTAGTTTTCTGGTGTGAGTGTGTGTGTCCCCCCCCCCCCCTTAAAGTACACACTGATGAAGTGATTTAATATACAATAGTATATTTACATTTAGTCTGTGCACTAAAAGCACACACATTTGGGTTTGGTGACATAACAGATTATGTCATATATTATGTTGTATTCTGAAAAGAAAACTAATTTTAAACATCTCTGGAATTGGCTGTCCATTGTAAGATCTTTAACACAGAGGAAATAGCAAAACTGTTAATGGAACTTGAACATATTTTTACCACTGTTGACGGCTTAAACTGTCCTAATGAAAAGACTTGATTGTTTTTTCATCTTATATCAAACTTATTGTGAAACTATTTAAAATGATCATTGTATCTTATTTCGTATGCTGTTGTGTAACCATTTTATATTTCATTCAACATTTTTTTTCTTGCAAATGTGTTATTGTGTTAAGATAATCCTGTCTAGATGATTGGTGTAATAAAATAATGCGCATTGTTTTGTTTTTTTACATGTCACCTCTCTTTATTTGTGTTAACAACACAACAGCCTTCATTAAACATTATTATAGCATAAATAAACAGCATCCTTTTGCTCAAATGTACATTTCAGGTGCAGATACAGAAAGTGTCTCTGAAGCGGTTAAGTTTGCTTCTGCACTTGATTTGAATCACAGTTGTGGTGAAAGAACAACTCAGTCTTTCCTCCCCCCATAAATTCTGATAATTAATTTATCTCTAAAAGTAGCCCACAGGAAACATCTAATATTAAAGCTCAGCAAAACCCAAGCATAACGTGAGTCCAGTTCACTGCACAAGAGCAAACACTGTTTCGGTCCACAGGAGTGTGACGTGGTCTAGGTGCTCTGCGGCAGCAGAGGGCTCTTCCCTTTAGATACCATCACAGCCTGTTCTCCGACGCTGTCATCAATGAGCAAAGAAATGGCGCCATCTAGCTGTTTTGAGGCTGCTAAAGCCACTACAGCTTTCTCTGTGGGGAAGCCCATCTTCTCCAGCTGCTGAAGTCTGAGAGGAAGCAATGGTCTTTTAGTGAATAATTACTTGAAATCACATAAATAAAAATGTACTTGGGAATAATGTGAGAAGTTTTACAAAAAAAAATGCAACATGCTATATATGAAGATATTACATTATTACTAACCGCAGAGAGGAAACTGATGATTTGGGCACCTCCACTTTTGAATCAGGGTTGTCGGGAGCATCCTGTAATGAGGCCAGTATTCCTGCTCTTAGCATCTGTTCCTCCAGTACCTCGGCCTCAGACAACGCAGCAGACTCTGTCAATATCCAGGCAGGCACTGGATCCACCCATGGGTGGTGGTTCGATTGATCCCTCATGGGGGGAGCAGCTGCCTGACCTGCAGGCATCGTCTGAGAAAGAGATCTAGATCTGTGGCAACAGATTAAGTTAAAAAAAGATGGAAATCTGCCTTTGCACGCAGGTGGTGAGTGTGAATATTCAGTGAGACTTTTGAGGTAAACAAGATGAATCAGACCTCTGTGAGGTAATGCAGATGGGCAATCTCAACCTGGCTGAAGAGCGAACATACGCCCAATCGGGAATGAAGTCCAAGACCCTGGTCTCCTCCAGCTCCTGTAACATCCCAATGAAGGACTGGTGATCTGAGAGGTACATTAAGTGTTAATAAATAAAGACATGATGCTTCATCATACATTTGGTGGGGGAGGGGCCACCACATTTCGACTCAAACTCTCAGCAAGAAATCTCACACCTATACTATGGGTCATAGACGATTACATTTTAATCACAAGGCCTGAAATAAAACATACACAAACGGGTGTCCATGAATAAAAAAGTATTTGGAAAGTTATGGTTATATACAGTAAAAATATCTTTTCAAAATCTGCATTAAAATATGTTACCAAACTGGTGTTCTCCATCACTTTGGCTGGACATGATGTCAATTTCTATCTAATAAGAATTAAAAAGCCTAAAAGTTCAACAAAACTAACAGGAAAGGAAGACAGACGTCAATAAAGTGCAGTCTGTTCACATTCAATCCTCAGTAGAGGTCTAGTCAAGCTTCTAAAAACTATAATATGTTTGTTGGGAGAATATATTTTAGTAGAATTAAATGACTGTGTGAAAAGCAAAGGATACAGTTGTGTCCGATGAATATTGTGCAGAAGTGAAGCAGGGCAGGTGTCCCGGGCAGCAGCAGCAGACCAATCAGCAGAAGAAGCCAGGGGAGAAACCAGACTGGCAGACACCTCAGCAGCCTCCTCTGTGCCACCTGACGACAATGCGCTGCAAACAGAGCCAGCTGGATGGCAGAGTAACCACAGATCCGACTCGCCTCACCACCACCGACAAACAGGACCAGGGTGTAAAGAAGAGGTAATAAGGTCGTTGTGAGGATGGAGAGGGCGAGAAAGGCGACTGTTCCCCAGCGACGCTCCTGACACGGTCCAACAAACAGCAGGAAGGCAACACTGACCAGCAGAGAGGGCAGCTCCTCATGACTGAAGGCATACAGGAACACGTCTGAGGGGGGAGTTAAGAGAGAAAACTGCGTTACATGCTGTGATTTGAACACTGAAATATGAGAGCCATGGCATGAGTTATGTTATGAGTTATGATAAGCACACAGTTACCTCTGAGCCTTGGGAAGTCTCCACCTGGACCGACGGTGAGACTTGCCTGGATGCCTCCAGCATACATCACAAGCGTGAGTGTCGTCAATAAAGATGTTCCCAGACAGAATCCAGGGCGATCTGATCCAAACCAAAACCATACCGACGATACACGAGGAAGCATGATTTAGGATAAGCTGTAGTTTCTCCACTCACTTGTACTTTAGTGGCATAATTCTGGTAAACAAGCTACAACTGTAGTTACTGGCTGTAAAATCCTCCATAATTTAACTTGTCAAAACATCTGTACCACAGTATGTACTCTTACAACAAAGATGTGAGGTTAAAATAACTATGTCCTCAATACGTGAATAATAAATGTCATAAATAAGAAAATAAAATGTTGAGGGCTAAGCGGACGTCTACTTCCGCACTCCGTCACGACGTCTTCTTCTTCTTTCTTCTTCTTCTTTATTTTTACTGACAGTTACTCGGCAAACTAGAGTTGGGCGCGTTGCTGCCACCTATTGGACACACTGCCACAAGTTTGCGTAAAAAAGGCTTGTAAATCATAACAAGTGGTGAAACGATAATAAATTAACAGTTTTGATAATCGATTCAGCTTTTATGTCCTTTATCAAAAAATATCTGGATCCAGCTTCTTAAAAGTGGGGATTTTATAGGAAAATGTAATATATTTGTTCGTATAACTGTTGGTCAGACAAAACAAGCAATTTTGAAGATGTCACTATAAACTTCTGGTACTTTTCCCCATTTTTGGAGGAAGTATTCAGACAATAATCGGTCAAAATACCCCATTGGAAGTTAACATTTTGCATTCAAAATCTTGCTTGACTATTGGTAGTTTAGTCCAGTGGTTTCTAACCTAGGGGTCGGTGGGTCTGATGATTGCTACACAATTTTTTTTATGTCCCTAATGTTTGATTTAAAAAAAAGAGGGAGACTATTTTCACTGTAGACCTCAAACAGTTTTTTTTCTAATTAAACCAACTGAGAAGTTTATTGGTGAAATAACTCTTTGGTGGAACTGCGAGCAAATCAAAGACATTTTAAACATCACATGGGGCCTCAACTAGATTGCTTTGTTAGGGATTACAAGCCAAAGATGTAACCTTTGGTTAAATCTTGTACATGGTTTTATAAACATTCTCACCTTGTCAGCACCGACATGCTTTTATACTTTAATAGATTACCATGGTAGTATAGTGTATTATAGTATAGTAAGTTTTTTTTATTTTTGAAATGAATCAAACTATGTTTTAATATTGTAGGCTGTTTAATCTTAAAACGTGGAAGTGATTATTCAAGGGATCGGTCGCTGTTCACGCGATAGCTCGTATTTATCGCGAGATTTGTGTTTCCTGCAAAGAGAGTTACATTTCTCCAGCAGCCAGACTCGTCCAGTCGTCTTCTAGAGGCACATTAAAATGGCGTCGGCTCCGGGTGAGTAGAGAATTGTGAAATGTTATGCGTATTTTGATAATTATATGTTATTTAACTTAAGCAACTAAGGGGTTTGGTTTATTGTAAAAAAGATTTTGCCGGCATAGTTCATTGTTTCGGATTGTATAGTTTCAAATATCGTTTGGCGTTAGCTCGCGCTAACGTTAGGCACAAGGCCTAGTAGTCATGTTAGCTTATCGAGGCGCTGAGGTATTTTCAACCGGATGGGTTTTACATTTCTGCATAATGAAGTGGATAATGGACGCCTGAATACCAAATTTATCGATTTATTTTTAATACGCGTGCCGATAATTCCTATATGTACGTTTGAAGCGCCGCCCTGTTCGGTGAACGTCTTAACCTACATCAGCGTCGTTGAATGGCGTCCTAACAACGGTTCGGTGTCGCGTGCTGCTAGCATTAGCATCGCTGGTCGCGCGCAAATACCGTTTTGTTCGAACACTCAGTCGTTAGTTAACAAACGTTTTAACTTTTCTTTAGCAGATTACAGCACCTACAGTCAGACCACTGCTCAGCAAGGGTAAGAACCAATTCAAGTGATTGAATGCAATGCTTGTGTATATATGCGTGTATGTCTACTACTCAGTGTTACTGTAGTCTTAAAACTTACATTTGTGTTTTCCAGGTATGCAGCTTATGCTGCCCAGCCCTCGCAAAGCTATGGACAATCTGCACAGGTGAGATTTAACATGGTCGGAAAAGCAACTGTTCGACTGTAGCTCACCCTGACGTTTGTTATTGTGATAGTTGTCATTTTAACTTCATGGATTATTTTAAAGACTGAATTTGTTGATTACATATATAAATACAAACTATAGCACACAAACTACAGCACACATCTGTCTTGCAACAGTTAATGAGGGTAAAATGGGAAGAGGAAGCTGTATGGGTATAATGATCAATATCTTATTGTAGCATGAAATAATTAGACTTAAGTCTTATTGTTAAAGTTGATGTTTATTCTACCTAGTAGCTAAAGCGTGCCCTATTTTATTTCTTTCAGCAGAGTTATGGTCAACAGAATTATGGATCATATGCCCAACCTGCTGCTGCTGACGGCAGTTACACTCAGACGACACCTGCCGCTGGAGGCTACACTCAGCAGCAGCAGCAGCAGCAACAGTATGGATCCTCATACGCCCAGCCAGCAGCAGGTCGGTTATTTAAACAGGACATTTGCCGAATATCATGTGGTTCTTCTTGGAACAAAACAAAATGTTGCCAAAAGCAAATACGGGACAAAGTGACATCTGTTTTAAACATGCGTTAGTGCATGCAATACTACAATTTGTACAGTGTCCTTTTGAATTCTGATGCCATTCTGCCATGTTTGTCTGCAGCTTAGAGAGTGTTTGTTTGAAAGACTATCCTTAAAGTCTAGTTGATCCAAATGTTATTTCAGAAATTCCCTCAAATTTGAACTTTATGATTATCACACACAATAAGACACAAAAGATACATTTTTTTAAAAAAATATTTTTTTCCCCCCACAGCTGGCTATCCTGCTGCCCAGTCTGCCACTAATACCTACTCCCAGTCAACCCAGAGCTATGGAGCCAGTGGTTATGACAGTACTCCTGCTGCTGCTGCTCCAGCTGCCTCCCAGTCTTACGGCTCTCAGCCAGGGTATACTGCCCAGTCTGCCTACCCTGGTTATGGCCAGCAGGCAGCTCCCACTGCACCACAGAGGTATGCACCCCTCAGCTTGAAACCAAATGCATGAATTCTACAAGGACATGCTCATTGTTTAACTCGATGCTCTCTTTGTTTAACTCTTATCAGTTACAATGCTAGCAGCCAGCCCGCCAGTTACAGCCAAAGTAGCTATTCCCAGCCAGCAGCATATGGCCAGCAACAATCTGGCTACCAGGCCCAGCAGGCTAGCTACGGCCAGCAGGGGTACCAGCAGCCGACCCAGCAGCAGCAACAGGCTCCTCCTGCTTACCCTCCTCAGGCTTCTGGTTCCTATAGTCAGCCTCCAGCCAACCAGTACAGTCAGCAAGGAGGACCTCCTAGTTACAACCAGTCCAACCATTACAGTAAGCTTGCCTAACAGCTGCTTCTAATCTTCATTGGTACAGTTCATCTTAATGTCACTGTAAAACATATGTTGACGCATTTGTGCTCCTGTTGTGTAGATAATTACAGACAGGATGGCCAGAGTGGAGGTTCTGGTTACTCTGGCTCTGAGTCTTCAAGGTACTCAGGGTCAGGGGAAAACAGGGGCCCTGGCAGGGATGGCTTTGATCGCGGTGGAATGATGCACCGTGGCCGTGGAGGCATGGGCCGTGGCATGGGGTAAGTGTCTTTCCTTAGCACTCAATCTAACTGTATTTTAACTTTACAGGTCCTGTGGCCACTAGGGGCAGGGCTGAGATGAGGGTCATCGGAAACAGTTGGAATAACCAAAGTAGCATTCCAATAATTTATGCCACCTTTTTTCTCTTATAATATGAGGTGGTCGTGATTTATCAGCAATCAATGCTGATAAATTATGGGTTTCCCCTATAAAGCCTAAGGGCCTTGATGGAAGATGTCTTCCATGCCAACACTGGCATTAATTGTAGCTATTCTCACCCAGTTTATCTCAGCCCTGCCTCTAATTTTGCCAAAGGTAAGAACTGTCTGTTTCTTTCTTTTTTTAAATCAAAGTTGATCAGAGACCTGTGCAGAAACATTTAGGTTGAACAGCTTACATCCTAGGACATAATTTGATTATGAGTCATATCAAAAAGTTTTGGGATAACTGAGAAATTACTTCATGATTGGTCAGGTAATGTGATAGAATCTTTTTGCAATTATATCTTACATACACATTATCATGGGTTTCCTTGAGGAAAGTTCAAACACTGACGATCAGCAGCACCCTTAAAACCACTTTCCCACTTTGGTGCATAATTTGCTTTAGAGTGACTCGCTTACAAATACTAGAATGCAATTAGCGGTTGGATAAATCATGCAGATTTCTTTTCCCCTATTGTGATTCCAGCATCACAATACTTAACTAAACTGTGTAGTGTCCTGTAAGACCATACAACATAACCTTTATGAATAGATGCGGGTCTCATGCAGTAAATTCTGCTGCATTTCAAAAACTCATTTTCGAGTGCTATATTTGGGTCCATATATTTCCTCTTGCGGTTTTTCACCCCTTGTTACTTGCGGATACATTCGATGGTGTTATCAGGTTATGGTTGGGTTTTACAAGGCTGTCACTGGCAACAAGTATTTGTCCTCATTTGACTGATTGCACAAATAGCGGAGTCAAATATGCTAATGATACTGCAAGACTTATAAACAAAAAAACAATGAACTACTTTCACTCAAGTTTCTGATTCAATTTTCTGCTTGTGGCACACATTGGTCATAAAAGATGACCAGAATTATCAGTTGATACCAAGTTCTCGAATCTTTTAAAAACATTTTTGTTGTCAAATGTCTCAATATACATATAAGCTAAAAAAATAAATAAAAAATTGGTAAACTGTAGACTTGCAGTATGGTCAAAATATTGAGAGCAAATAATATAAAAAATCCCGCTTAATTTTCTAACACAGCCACTGTTGGTATTTGCCAGACATGTACTGGCAGCGGTTTGCGGTGTCACACCGTAACATAGTTTGAGGGGAAAAACAAGTCTAGTGATATTATAAGACATGAAGTAACGCATTCTATTAGCTCATAACCATGTTTTAGGAGTGCTCTAGTGATTGTCTAAGTGCAGGTGCGTTCAGTCAATGGGTTTTGGTCTAGTGGGATCCAGTCTAATCTCAGCCGTACTACAAAAACCGGCATTCAGGTGTATTCTACTTTTTCTATTGTATTTAGGTGTGCATCCCTCCTGGTAGTGGAATTGGAACTCAATTGAGCCGGTCCTTGACACATTTACTCTGGTACCCTCATTGAAATGCCAATCAACTTTGCTCTTGGTGCAGATTTGACATTTGAGCAGTTTGTCCCATGCACATAATTTTCTATAGTCAGCTGCCCTGAACATGAATTTAAAGGGTTACCAAGAGAGAGGCCAGGGGTGTGGAGGTCAACAGAGGTTGTACATTGTTTTAGCTGAAAAACTAAAATCTGAAAAACTTTTTTGAACAATTTTTGAATTGCCAATATAGATCTTTGACATGACAGGTTTTGGTTCTTGGGAAAGAACCCTTTTTTTCAACTCTTGAACATTCAGTTTTGGGTCTGGAAGGGTACAATTCTTCTTTAAAGAACTTGGTATGTACTTTTCTGGTACACACCAGTCGAAAGTTCTTTTTAAATAGAGTTCTGCATGACTTCTTTCTTCTGGTTTTGGTGCAGCTAACACACACACACACAAACACAGTTTTAAAGAATTTATTTATATGATAGAGACAGCGCTCTAATCAAGCAACTGTGCAGCGTTATCAAAGTAGAGGTAAATAAGAAAGCATTAACAAATTGCATAAATAGGAATACAACCCTAAATACTTAAATATATTCAGACTTAGCATAGCTCTTTTTATAGTTAAATTGTAATTTTAGCTTTGCACAGGTATATTTGTGTGTTCTGGGGGGAGTGGGCACATGATGTCATTTTGAAATGTTTGAAATTGTTTTTGTGGTTTGGAATACAAATGTTTGATCACATTCTTTTGATCACTTTTTAACATGCTTTGTCACATTTATACCGTGCAGGTAACAGTGAGAGCCATTTAAACCCATCTATTCTCTATAAAGTATCTGTACTCAGTGCAGAGCCGCAGGAGGGAGCTAAAACAAAGATTCGGGGTCTGCCTTTTTTCAACAACTGAGGATGGTGGTTTTATAAGCATGATGGGTATTTTAATTAACATGAAAGTCTTTGTATTTGATTTAACGTAACGCTGGTAAACACTGTAAAAGATATATTTTTGGTGTTTTGTCTTGAACAATTGTATAATTGTATTTTTAAATATATATATTTATTTATTTTTATCTGGTGAATGTAATCGCCTCTTCATCTTGTCAAATTTCAGATGCATTGTTTATCTTTTACATTTTCACATATCCGGGGCAGCTGTAACTTGTAACTTTTTGTAAGAACAAATTTTCTTTGGGTGCCGGCTTGTTTCTAGGTACAACTATGCCATCAATGCATCTGAAATATTTCTACCTGTGTACAATTGTTTGGGTTTTGTCACATTTTCAAAAGCTGTGAAAATAATGTTAATCATTAATATAATTTTGCACAAATGTATCCGCTACTCAAAACTGTCACTGAAGTTGTACTCGGCTAGCTAAGGAATGGCACATAGTTAAATAACTTTATCCCCTCAAGTCGATTGTGTTTTTATAATTTTGGGGATTTTCTTAGCTGCTGTTGGGCTAGTTAGAATGTTTTGATTACTCCCTCAATCAAGCCACTTTGCTCGAGCCATGGAAGTGGCTGTAAAAGGGAAGTCGCCTTCATATCTCCATTTATTCCCCATAGCAGCGCTGGAGACAGAGGTGGCTTCAGTAAGCCTGGTGGTAAGTTAACGAGTATTACACTGGTTAGTCCTTTCAAAGCCTTAAACTTTTTGAGCAAATATGCTTCGAGTATTGATGTGTCTTACATTGTGGTATGCAAAATTTATTTACATGAACGTATCTGAAAATATTGGATTTTTTTTTTTTCTCAATGCCTGAGACCATATTCTCTGGGCTACTTGGTATAATTCAGTCACTGCTTATGGTTTGACGATGAGTTTTTGACAGGTTAAAGACAAATTTCCACTCAAATGTGTGTTACTGCTTTTTATCAAATCTCATGAGCCGAATTCCAGGTTTTTTTGTTGAGGATTTCTTACTGGTCTTTGAGGCTTTTCAAATGACACACAGTTATTTGCCAAAGGGTCTGAGGTGTTCAATTTTTCAATTCAATATATCACTTGTGGGAATTGTGGTGTACCATAAGGTGCCATTTTCAACTTCCCCAATATGGCCGGCAGCATCTATATATGGGAGTGTCTGGGTTATCTTTTGTAGTACTCTTCAGGTGTTGTACACTGAACCTAAGTTTCACACACTGACTTTTCTCAATCTGTTTCTTTTCCCTCTCAAATGATGGACTACAGGACCAATGATCAGCGATGAGCGTGAACCGGGTGAGTAGTCATGTTGTTAGACCCCCATTACTCCCTCATATACACAATACTTCTTGTTGACGTGGTGTTGGGGAAGATTGTTTTGCTGTGCATTTATATTTTTGTGTATTTGTTGCAGGACGACCTGAAGAGCAGGATGACTCTGAAAACAGCACAATCTACATCACGGGACTGACTGAGAAGGCTAACCTGGAGGAAATGGCTGAGTTCTTTAAACATGTTGGCCCCATCAGGGTAAGCATAGATCTTCATTTAACATATTGCCGTAAGCAGAGCTAATGTGGGAACTAACTGTACTTTTCTTTGTGTGTCAAGATTAACCGCAGACTTGGCCAGCCTGCCATCAACATTTACACAGACAAGGACTCAGGAAAGCCCAAGGGAGACGCCACCCTCTCCTACGAGGAGCCAATCTGTGCCAAAGCAGCTGTGGAGCATTTTGATGGTACATTTTACTGGCTGTGCACATCAGACCGGAACAGAATACCCAATACATAAATCTAAACTGAAAACATTCCTTCAAGTAATATAACTTGTCAATTGTTTTTTTTTTATCTTGAATCGTAGGAAAGGAGTTCCAAAGCCGAAGGCTTAAGGTGTCGATGGCACGTCGCAAGCCTATGATGGGTGGAATGAGGGGCGGCATGCCCATGAGAGATGGTATGATGGGTCGTGGAGGTAAATGTTAGCGGTATTAGTTAGTGTTAGGCTTGCGTCACATGACAAACTTGCAGAAACGGTTGAACCCTGTAGCATATCAAAGCTGTCAACTGCACCCTAGTTGCTGGAGACAACAGAAAAATATATAAAAGCGAGGGGAATATGCTCATGATTAAAACATTTCTTTGTCGTTTTTGCATCAGGTATGATGGGCCGTGGAGGAGACCGCGGCGGGTTCGTCCCACGCGGTGGTCCTCGTGGAATGGGCAGAGGTGGACCCACAGGAGGCAACATGCAGCAGAGAGCTGGGGACTGGGAGTGTCCTAACCCGTATGTGTTACTTCATAGTGCAGTGTCTGTTTTTGGAGTCTTTATTGTATAAAAGATTGGTTTATAATTGATTTAATGGTCTGTGTCCACAGGGGTTGCGGCAACCAGAACTTTGCCTGGCGGATGGAGTGTAACCAGTGCAAAGCCCCCAAACCAGAAGGGTTGGGCGGTGGCCCTCCTTTCCCCCCCAGCGGTGACAGAGGCAGAGGTGGAATGGGAATGCGTGGAGGCAGAGGGATGGACCGCGGTGGGCCGGCGGGAGCCGGCGGCCCAGGTGGTCCTGGAGGTTTCCGTGGAGGTTGGGGAGGCGACCGCGGTGGATTCAGAGGACGGGGTGGAATGGATAGGGGGGGGTTCCGTGGAGCCGGGCGTGGAGGACCACCCATGGACCGAATGGGTGGCAGAGGGGGAAGAGGAATGGGCCCACCAGGTGGAAAGATGGATATGAGGTAGGATTAAGACTCGTAATGTTTTCTCTTTTTCAGCGAGAAATTCTATTGTCATAATGTAAGCCATTGGAAAAAAACAGATAAATGCAAACCTGTGATCTGAATTTAATGTCAAAACCTGACTCTGCAAATATGTCACTTACTACTTTTCTGTTGTTGGTTTTTTTTTAGGGACCATCGCCAGGAGCGCAGAGAGCGACCCTATTGAAGAAGTTGTTGACTGTTCCTCTTGTGGAATTTGATTTTTAAAGATCATTTTTAATTTATGATTCCATATTTCAATGGTTATAGAACTGCTTATAAACATCCTGTGCAGTTTCATTCACCTTCTGTTTCCATTTTTTATTTTAGTTGACCCATGTTTATGCCGCATCTTGTATTGTGCATGTTTTTTTTGTTCTTTTTTTTAAATGTGCTGATTAGATTTGACATTGTGTTGTAAAATGTTTTTTTCCATTCGTTAACATAACTGCTTCCCCTTTCCCATAACTGGCAATTGTATGATGACAAATTTGGGAAATAAAATTTTACTGATTTGATGTTTTTGAGTTGTGGCCTTAATTTCAACTTTACAAAGTCACGTCGTGCAGGGAAATCATTAATGTAGTCTCTTTTAGATTTTAGATGGTGTAGAGGAGTTATAGTTTCATAAGTCACATTTATGTTTTTATGATCTGTAGAGATTATGACGGCAGTCGTGTACGACACATGCACATGACTCGGTCAACACTTATTCCACCACAGATGATTTAGTTATCGTGTAATAAGCCATATTCCTCTCAGATCTGTGATAACTTTCAGAAGAATCAAACCTCATCGCTCTCACTAGAGACACAGTTAAGGGTGCCTCAAGAAGAAGAAGAAGAAAAATCAGTTATAGACTTTTCTTATATTGAGTAGCCTGAAAAATAGTGTTTGTTCCTAAGAACACTTCAGGATAATATTTCTATCTGACAGTTTAATACCCAAAATGATCCTTTACATTGTTTTTAATCTACTGTGCATTCCTTGTCTGTAGGTGGAGCATATGTGCAGGTCTGAATGGCTGCTGCTGTTACTTTGGTTTCCAATAGCTGGAGCAGTTTGAACTGAAACTTAAGTGCTGCAGTTGTGACATAGATGTTTCGGTCTGGGTCTGGTTTCTGGTGCTTTGCATTAACTACACCTTCTACTTGTTGAAACAAGACTGACCTGACTAAACACTCGTATTCAGGGCCTCAAGCCTTTTCTTATGACTGATCTATTTCATTTTACCCGTAAGATTGAAGTTACTGACTTAACAGAAACTTAACTTTTTTTTTTGCTTTCCATGACTTAATGCTCCAATAAACAGCAATTCTATTGTAAACTGACAACCAAAGACAGGAAACACAAGGAGCTGATTTTAATGCTGGTCTCAAATCTAAACCAGAGAAAAATACCTCAAATTGTTCCTCTCTTTTCCTCTACCTTTTTATGTTTTTATTTTTTACTTCACTCAAAGTGTCCCATTTTGACTGCAGTTAGGCTTTGGCCTCATTGCTGTATTTTTTTTTTAATTGTATTAAGCAGCATTCTCTAAAAGGCAATCCAGTTGATTGAAGTGCTGTTATTAATCACAGATGTGTATCTTTGGCACATTTATTTTTTTACATCTGGTAGACGTATGGCCATTAAAACAATTCTCCGATGTTTCTTTTCATTCACCTATTGGATTACCACTAGATGATCCTTCTGGTAGGATTCTGTCGAAGAATGTGGTGAGAGTATGTTGCATTCTTTGCAGTATCTTCTATTTAACACTTAACGTTACTGAACAACATTTTCTTCACTATAAATAGCTGATGAAACACACTGATCAACAGCTCACAGCTTTGTACGTTAGAGGATGTCTCACTTCACGTTGTTGAGATACGCTAATCAAGGCTCATGTCTGTGTTTTTTTTAATTTTATTTATGGCCCTCTAAATGATCCCTCTGGAAAAATGTACTTCCCGTTCACTGTGAACAGTTGTTCGTGTGGATTAATAGAGTGCTGGTCTCTCTCTCTCTCTATTTCTTTACTGAAAGAAAAGCTGATTCATCCAGACCCAGAAAATGATCTCATCACCCCCCCACCCCCCCCCCCCCCTCTCTCTCTCTCTCTCTCTCTCTCTCTCTCTCTCTATTTCTCTCTCTCTCTCTCTCTTCCGCCCCCTCCCTTCCTTTCTTAGTCTTTCTCTCTCTCTCTTTCTTAAACAGACACATCCCTCTTTTTTTAAATAAAAACAAGACCTCCTTGGCGGAGGGGCTTCACTTGAATTCAAACAATCACACATTTAGAGAGTATATGAGCTGCTCCAATGGATTGTCAAAGGGGAAATGAGATGGTGGAAGATAGAAAGGCCCAGTCAGAAGTTTTAGTTTTCAGATATATTTACATACAATTAAAGAGTTGAAGTTATAGATTAAAAAAATAAATAAGGGGTTCTGTACATCTCAACAACTTTCAGAATAAGGGCACATATAGGCAAACGTTTATAACAAGTTCTTAGCAGTGTCGTAAAACTTAAGTAGAGTTTGAATTGAAAGCCCCCCCAGGATCCAAAGCAGTTTCTAATCATGTGCTTTGAGTTCTGGCTGTAAGGCTATCCATTTGTTTACACTTTGATTACAGACAGTGTCTTTAGAGCCCCGAGCAAGTTTCCCTGATGTTTTTCTGAAGCCTAACTTGCCATTAAAACCTGAAAATCAGGTCTGTTCACCAAAGTGTGACCCTAGTTTCAAACCTTACCTTGAGCCGTAAAACCGTTAGTACAGGAATGTCTGGTCTTGAATTCTCGTTCCGGCCTTTGATATTTTTAAGATCATAGAGAAGAAGTAGAGAAATCAAACACGTTTTCCTGAGTTAACACTAAAGTAGCAATAACAGCAACCTATGTTATCTTGTGCAGTGTGTGACATAAAAGTACACACATTTTCTGACACGCACACAAAAGATCCTGTATTTTTATTGAATTGGCTTCTTTGTCTTGTGCTCTGTTTGACTAGACTGGATGACACTGTCCATCTACCGCATTTCTCTCACTATCTCTCTTAACAATTCCCAATCTCATGCTGTTCCAGGGTTTACCTGCTCTGTCCTCTCCGGTTGGGGCGTCTTTAACTTGTGCAGTGCCTCCTTCAAACTTCTAACACATTCATTACAAACATACAAGAGGTTAAGACAAAGTCATTAAAGGTTAACTGACAAATCACATGCTGCGATCATTAATAAGATTATACTGTTCCAAGGGAATTTCTTGTAATAGGCAGAGTTTGCGTCTTGTGATGCTGAGATGTTAGCTTTATTGACCTTAGGCTATTTGGTTAAGAGACCACACAGAGGCTTCATTATTGAGATACTGCAATAAAGCCCGACAATGTGTTCACCAAATGAAAACACATACAAATACATTCCTAATTCTTTTTTTACAGAGTGAAACAGTTCCAACATTGTGCAACAATATCATGAACTGAAATAAAATGAATGAAAAAGTACCAAAGTTCAATAAACAGCCTACCCCTGACACTTTAGTAGTAGATAGATAGATAGTACGTTTTACTCTACTACATTTATTTGGCAGCTGTAATGAATGTTCAGGCTACTTTTTAGATTCAGACAAATGAGTAATGATAATATGCATTGCTATAGATGAATCCAGCAGTATATACAGAACTTGTGTTTTAAAGAGTGTGTATGCTGAGTTGGTGATCATGGGGTTAAGTTTTCCTCCTCTGCCGAGCGTTGATCCCTCATAATGGGATGTGCCACACAGAGTCGCTCTGCTGGTCTAAGCTACAGCAGGTCAACATATTCAGTGCAAGAGGCGGGCCTATCTGCAGGGGAGACGAGTCGTGGACTCAGTGCCGCTCAGTGGTCGTGATTTCATCGACGAGGAGCTGACTGACCGCCTTTGGACGCACAGGCATGGTGACACGTGGATTCCTGTGGGCGAGAAGACCCGCCGGCCACCGGGTGGATTAACGGGGCCGTCGCATCATGGGTGTGTAAAGGGCGTCCCGGACCGCTCCGCTCTCTCCCTCTCTCACGTCGGGACCCGGCGATGCGCTCTTCAGAGGAAACGGGTTTCGCAGAGACATCCGGAAAACGCATCCATGCGCCACGGCTAGACCTCATCCCGATATGCCTCTGACAACACAAAGCCTGGTTTCAAGGAGCTCCCGTAAGAAAACCACACATGCAAATCGGCATGGGTGCGTCAACACGGTTATTTCGCTTCATTTTGCGGGCGAGGCTTCGGCGCGCGGTTGTGCAATGAGACAATCGGGAATCATCAAGTAGACTTTATCGATAGGCTACATAACTCGACAATATGGCTGATCAGAGCAACATCCAGTCCGCCGCCTCCAAGAGTATCCGGCCTTTTAAATCCAGCGAGGAATACCTGTACGCCATGAAGGAGGATCTGGCTGAATGGCTGAACACCCTGTATGATCTAGACGTCACTGCGGACACCTTTATGGATGGGCTGGGGACGGGCTGTGCCCTGTGTCGGCACGCCAACAACGTGAACCGCGCCGCGCAGGACTTCCAGCTGGAGTACCCGGAGGCTGCACAGTCCATGAAGGTGCCATCCAAAGATGTCGTTTTTCAGTCACGCAACGTCGTCGCCGGCTCGTTCGTGGCGCGGGATAACGTGTCCAATTTCATCAGCTGGTGCAGGCAGGAGCTCTGGATCAAGGACGTCCTCATGTTCGAGACCAACGACTTGGTGGAGAGGTGCAACGAGAAGAATTTTGTTCTGTGTCTCCTTGAGGTCGCGCGACGCGGGTCCAAGTTCGGCATGTTGGCCCCCATGCTGATCCAGCTGGAGGAGGAGATAGAGGAGGAGATCCGGGACCAGGAGAGCCTGCGGGTCGATGCTGCGGAGCCAGCTGAGCAGAGCCCGCCCAGCAGGTGCTTCAGTCGGAAGGAGAGCAGTCACAGCGTGGAGGATGAAGATGAGGAACCTGATCCAGAGCCGTTCATCTGGCCGCAGAAGAGAGTTTTATGTGACATGCGAAATCTGGATGAATTGGTGAGTTGAAAAGATAAAAAAAAAAAAAAAAATCCTCTGTCTATTAGTGATCTGATTATTGATTATCCTGAATAAGCAGTTGACTCCATAAAATGAGTCACAACTGCATTATGATTCATGCTAGTCATCATCATGATCTTGCAGCTCAAATTTTACATAATTGAATCCTCACTGCTCATAACACATGTACCGTCTCCCACAGGCTTTGATCACAAGTGACTATAATCCAGTGTTTTGTTGTGTGGTGCTAAACAGTAAGAAGCAGCCGATAGAAGATCATTCTCTCCCACAGTAAAACACAGAAAGGTGTCAAAAGTCAAGCACCGTCTCTGAAAATATCACGTCAGTGCTATGAAGCATGCAGGCGCCTCCTACGTCCCCGTAGTGTGAGTGTGTGCCCGCACCGTAACTTTGTTTTAGACAGTGCTGCTGAATTCCTGCCCACCTGTAGGGTCAGTGTAGTGTTTACACCCAAATTCTTGCCTTCTCTAAAAGGTCACAGGTCAACTCTGTGACATTTCTCTCTGACATGTCTTGTAGAAATGTCAGCTCTGTCTCTAAAGGGTTGATGATCTTCAGCCTCTTTCATCCTCCAGCCTCTTCAGACATTGCGTGTCCATCAGGAATGGTCAGTAAAATATCCTGCATGTGAGGACGATTCTGAATCACGTCCTGCTTCTTTACCAACACTAATTAAAAAAGTCCCTTTTCGCAGTTTGGTTCTAATACATTTCCTGTCCTGTGGAGTCCAAACCATCCACTCTCGTCACTTGCCCGGTTGAACTGGCTGACCTTTGTGAGGGCCTGCCTGACACGAGCACATTAGAGAGGCAAAGGTCTTGTTAGGGGCAAAGCTAATGAGCAGACAGACGGACCAGCGGGAGCATGTGCATGGGTTGTGAGAGAGAGAGGGGGGGGGGGCGTTGATATTTTCATGTTGATGAAGAGAACAATGTCCGTCTTTGGCACCAAAGATGTGAGATGTGAGGGAGGAGGGGAGGCAGTCACACTCATGCTGGTCAGGCAGCAGAGCAGAGCGACTCCAGTGTGACCTCCACAGACAGAAATAGGAGAGCATGTGGAGGAGGACGTCCAGACCGTCCGAGTCCGCAAACTCTCACTCGTATGAGGATTAAACAAGCCGACTGCATTTTCCCCCGTCTGACATCCGCACTGACACATCACTCAGCAGTCGGACGGTGAGCAACGGATGCATTTGACTTGACTAATTTGAGAAGTGGTGTTCCCAGTCAATGAAATCTCCCTGTCAACCTTAGAAAATTGCATGCATGTACACTGTGTAGAACAGCCCACATCAGCAACATGAGGCTCTTCAAACGAGAAACCACAGGGGTTCAAAGATGAGAGGCTGCAATATTAAAATAGTACCAGAGCACCATAGTGCCAACACATCTAGTCTAACAGCTTCAGCGTTTCTCTTTTTGAGGCCCAGACATATATCTAATAGATACCTCTTCATTTTCTGGACTGTATTTATATTATTTTAAAACAATCAACATTAAATCCACATTTGTCTTTAAATACAGTCATTTGATCAATGTCTGCCCGCCACTCAGTTCTTGCTGCAAGGCCCCGTCCTCCGTAACACCAGTCACAAGTTTATCCCGCAGAATACTTTTCTTTGTATTTGTGTCTTACAGGAGATTAGTGTCTCGGTATTACTGGAAACCTCATCTCTAGCCGACATTAGTGTCTGACAGGGAGGGAGAGGAAGAAAGTTAAAGGGCTTAGTTTCATCGGTCCACAGCTGTGACACCAGGCTGTGTGTGTCCGCTGCCCTCAGTCAAGTCAAGACTTTCCTGCATCGTCCAAGACGGGTTGTGTTTCACAGGATGGTTTGGCTCTTTTGTTTTCATTATCATTTACTGATTTTTCTCTGTGAAAAGAAAATGTATTGAGCTCCTATTTATTATTTACATTTTGAATCAGATTTTTAAAAAAACATACACAATTTATTTATGAACTTACTGATGAAATGTCATCAATTCATTACCAGACCATTAGCACCCACAGAGACGTGCACAGCAGCCTCAGATTCTTGTGCAAACAGAAATGCTACAAATGTGCAGATTACATTTAGTTATCATGTTGTCTTTACGAAAAACCGAACGTGTGTGTGTGAACTCAGGACGTTGTAATTAGCTGTCACCACAATGCCCCGATCCAATTAAATCTCAAGCAGAGAATGTGAGCTGTGCAGCGTATGCATGAACACAGTAATTTAAGAGACATGTATACAGGATCATATTTATGCATTATTCAGTTATAAAATAAATTCAGAATGGAATATCAAGACCAACCTTTATTTCTGGTGTACTCTCTTTAGAAAGTTTGCCGTTCTTGTGCAGCTGACTGCTTCTCAATGAGGTTTGCACATTTGGCTCTTGTGTATTCTTCTACACGTTGTGTGGTTATTGGATGATCAAACTAATCTTGTTGACTTGAACAAGACAACAGAAGTGTAGCGATAATAGGATTACAGGTCATTATTCTAACGAGTGTAGAGTAACGGTCGGCTTACAGACAGCAGGATTATTTTAAGTAGTCCCTTTGAAGGACATCTGCCTATTCAATAATCACACTAAAATGTCTCAACATATATTCTAAGTTATAATTGTGTCCTCATTACACATTACACGGTCGTTAATGCTGAGAAACGAGCAAGAGCACGCTAGATTAAAAAAAAAGATCCAACCTAAAAACTCTTTTCCAATGAAAGTAGCTAGCAGAACCAGCAGCAAAAGTTGCTGAAGCTAGCAAGAACGTCCCCAAGTGGGCAACACTGACAGCCCGTCTCATTAGGCCTCCACCAAAATTATTATGATGAACATAAACATATCATAATGAACGTAAACAACGAACATTAGTACTCCCAGCTGTTAAGTCAGCAGTTTAGGAAGATGACGCTCAATGACTGCACGGGCAGACAGGTAGTTAGAGACAAATTGAATAATTGGACAGGCTTATTACATTCAGCCACAGGTTTTTATTATTTATGGATTGCTTTCGGAATGTAATGAGAACTTCAACAAACAAAGAAGATGAGGAAAATGACCTACCTTAGCTTTAATGCAAACATTTGATGTGTCACATTATACATTATTGTATTGTGAATACAATAACTATCTTAAGGAAGCTGCTGTCTATCATAACAACACTCATGTAAACACTCACCACCAATGTGTCTCTCTCCCACTCATCCGCCACTATGCGTGTTATTACTCATATCACTGTGGGACGGTTTTCCACTCTAAAGTTGAGGAAGTGACCGGTGTCTCATTTCCTTCATCAAAGATTGAGTCGGTGACAAACGTTTCTTTTTCCCACTCCTGGAGATGTTATTTTTTCTCAATAGTAGGTACAGACAGCAGCTGGCTCACATCGCTATATGTACACATATGCATTAGGGGATTTTCTTTCATATCGCCACTATATAGGGATTATGACAGCGACTTTGATTGGAACTGCATTTTTCTATACGCCGCAAGCAGCCTCATGTAAAGAAACACCTTTTTCTATGTTTTCTAGGTCTTGCCATTAGGCCCTGAGCACATACAGAACTATGTAAAGTGACATACATGTAATAATTTAAATTACATTTACTGACCCCTTAATGCACCCTCTAATTGTTCACAAGTTCACTGCAGGCATAGCCGTCTATACAATACAATATTTGAGCTTATAAACAACAGACCATCAGAGCTTCACAGCCTTCCTTCATGCACATCTTTCCTTCTTCTTGCTCAGTCATTTAAACTGGTTCATGTTTCTTTTCACCCCAGGCTTCAACATTCAACCCTTGTTTAGATCATATATGTGTGAGCCTGCATTCCCATCCCCCACCCCCTGTCTCCGACAGAGATGATAAAGCAAAGAGCACAACAGTATGTCTTGTTGGTGGCATTGATGGGGTGATGTGAATAGACTGCCACTGTTGACAGCGAGGCAATCAAAGGCTGGCATCTCAATCAAAGACTTTAGATGGAGACACCAGCAGAGCAAAGGGGGGGGGGGAGTAATAAAGAGAGAAAATGTGTGTATTATGCCGACATGGACAGTCTGCTCCATTAACCTTATGGTCCAATTCATGCATTCAGGGAATAAAAAAAGGGGAGTAGACAACAGATAGTGTGCCTAGAGTGACTTCACTGTACACTCTGTTAAACCTGACTGGAATGGATGTTACTCTGGGAGGGAGAGCTACAGTACAGAGGGGAGCTAGAGTGAAAGAGAAAAGTAGGTCATCATGCTTTGCATTGGGTCACACTCATACGCTTTGCTGAGAGAGCGTGGCATCCTTCAGTGTTTCTCCATCCTGTGTCCCATGCACTCATGTTTTTAGGGGTTTAGTATTTGAAAGGTTGTTTTTTTTTGCACAGTAACAGTACAGACCAGATTCCACTCCTCCTCACTATTTTCCATGCAGTAGTGTGCGTGTGGAAACAGCTGACTCTGCACTCTGCCCGCTATTTGTCTTTATTGCATTGCGTTTGATGCTATCCCTGGATCGTTTGCATGATTATCATTTAATTGGCCGTTCGTCCGAATAGGCTTCTGTCTGTGTGAGTAGTCTGGTTATTTTCTGCACTTGCCTGCAGCCTCCTCATGCTGGTCTCAGGTGGAGACTGTCAGGATGAGAAAAGCAAAGGACATCCATCCCTTTAAACTCAGCTGTCACGAGGACAGGTGCTGAGTGTTCTTGAGCTTCCTCATCAAAACAAACCGACAAATGACATAGATGCTCGCCTGATATTTAACTTCCAGCGCTGGGTGATTACACCGCTGTCTGACTGAAGCAGATAGAGTTATTCGCCTTGCAGCACTTGATGTCCATTAGATTTATATATTCTCCCAGCATCCCAATGGGCAGTTTGTCATGTGGCCAGCAGACAGGCATCGATTTTCATGAATGTTTTCCTTGAAGCGGTGGATGAGGCCTCCCCTGGAGCCAGTATGATTCAATTTCTCCCTGATCAAACACACATCACAGGTTATAACATAAACGCATGGTGTTGTTATTTTTGTAACAGATGGAATAGTTTGACATTTTGTATCATATGCTTACTTGCTTCCTTGTGTCTGTATGGTAAATATGCTGTAGACTTTCTGGCAGGTGGATTTTTTTTTAACCTTCGGACAGAGCCAGACTAGCTGTCTCCTCTGTTTCCAGTCTTTGTGCTAAGCTAAGCTGACTATCCTTACATTTAATGGACAGATATAAAAGTGGGATCAATCATCTCATCTAACTCTCAGCCAGGAACAAAGTGTATTTCCCAAAATGTTGAACTATTGCCGTAATTCTTTCTTCGTTTGTTATATTATTCGGCTCAACTGTGAAAATTGTTAGTGGCATTAACTGACACGCCTGATCCTGAGGCGTTTAACCAACTCTGTTTTTCTGTCTCATCTCTGCTGGTGTGGCCTGTTGAACCAGCATGCTAACAGTCTTTAAACACATGTGTGTTCATGATCTCTCCAGATTGTTCCCTCAGACTACAGGTCCAACATACTCAGCATTAACTTTTATCATTTTTCAGCTCCCTGCACCCCCCAGGTTGTTTAAAGAGATAATTTTTGCAACGGAGGTTGTTCCATGTTTATGAGCTGTTGCGTGGTTGTCCACGGAGGAGTTGTTTATCGTTTATGCAGGCTGTCAGGACGGTGGTTTAATAGGAGGATAGAGTCCGACATGTAGCTGTTTTTCAGTTTGCGTTCACAGGTTTTAGGAATGCTTACAGTGGGTGGTGAAGCAATAACCCCTCAAGTTCTAAACCTCTCCCTCCTACCAAGTAGGCGCCCGCAGTGTTTTCTTGTCTCTCTGTGTTTATCTAAAGGTGAGGTTGTTTTATCTTGGGAAGTTTCCAGTCATGACAGAAGATCCTCAGGGTAACAAGATAAGCTAAGAGAAGAATCTTGTTGTCATTTTTTTACTTCACCTTGAAAGCGCTCCACACGGTCCCTCCCAATTTCCTTTACCTTTTGAAAAGTCAACGTATTCTGCCGTAAACCCTCCAACCTACAGTTGTCTCTCAGGAAGTCAAATCCTGGAAACACCCATGTGTAAAATCCCGTGGAGTGAGTTGTAAGAGTGTACTTTTTATTGTTGATGTTTGGCTGTAATTATCCTTTGCATAGCAATCATAAAAGGAGCCAGTTGCAGCAGGCCAGCACACCTATGTTTGATGACTGCGCTGGAGCAAACCACTGCGTGGTTGTGCGTTATTTGTTGAGTCATGAGGAGAACAGACTGTATTAACATGGCTGTGCGGCTTCACAGAGTACACTGATGAAATGTGGACCCCAGTCTGAAAACTAAAACCAGAACTACATTATGTGTATTCAAAAAATAACAACCTTTAAATTCAAATCATACATCAGTAAACGTAGAGTAGGACAGTATTGGCAACCTTGTGCATTCCTTTGTTCTACCATTTTATGTCAAGCTACAGTATATTCAGTCTCAGTGTAGCATGGCAGTCCACATCTCAAATCAGTAAAGAAAATGAGGAATACAACCAAAACATCTTTATCTCCATTTCCTCTCTTCTTCCCCAGGGTTTGCTCAGCCCTCAGTCTCGAATGGCCCTTCAGATGTTGGCAGGTCAGGAAGGAAAGGAATGAAGAGATTATTGACTCACACTGAGCAGATAGTACATGATCTGAGCGCTGGGATATTTAAAGCAATATGTACTGTGTATGTTCTTTACATTAAACTGCTCTGAGGCAAACCCAGCTGCTCAATCCAAAGGCAAGGTCGCAGTTTCTTAACAATGGCGGTGTTTCTCTCTCCGCTCGAAACATCTCTGCATTCCTATCTCAAGATAGATACAGCAGATTCTCACAATAGGGGAGTGCTGTGGATTGTTTTTCTTTTCCTTCACAAACATCTGCAGCTTTTTGCTGAGAGCGTCCCTAATGTGACAAGCCTGCATCCATAATTCATCTTTCAGTTTTTTCGCAGTGTTCCAGCTCCACTTCCGCATGTTTCCTGCATGACCTTGTCTCCCTCCTCCCCTTCTATCTCATTCCGGTGTGTGTGTGTGTGTGTGTGTGTGTGTGTGTGTGTGTGTGTGTGTGTTTTGGTTTCAGTGTGTCTGTTTGAATCCATTGTTGACACAGTGAAGACATGGGAAGTGCACACATTTCATCCACAGAGTAAATATTTCAAATGCCAGGACTGCTATTGATTAGGTCATTATTAAAAGCCGCCATGGTTGGACTGTGTATCCTGCTCAGTGTTTGGTGTGAGACACAGTGTGAGAGTCCTCCACCTTCCCTCTGGAGGAAAATGCATGACCTCAGCTGAACAGCTCTGGGGAGGTTTTTGGGAGCGAGAGAAAGGCTTTACTATAGCGAGAATGAAAAAAAAAAAGAGTACAGTTAAAAAGGGAAGGGTAAGGCTGTGTGTGTGTCTGTTGCCATAGCAATCTTTCCATTAAGTCACTGGCCGGGGTTTTTCCAAACAGGGCTCGTCCACCTACTGAAAGAATGAAAGACGGAGTGACAGAGCGGAGAGAGAGAGAGGGAGCAAGCTGATGTAGAAATGTAAGCAAAACAAAGAAAGCAAAGACAAATATAGTGCTGGTCAGAGAGTGCATGGGCTAAGAATACAGTTGGAAAGACAACAAAGCCGATGAGAGAGAAAAGACAGAAGCAGGTGAGAGGGAGAACAGAGAGGCAGGTGAGGTGCTGAGGCTTAGCTCTGATCCCACCCTCTTTAATCAGCATAGGAAAGAATGAGGGGTGCTGTTTGAGGAAAATAACAAGGTGCCTCCTTAATCTACCGAATACACCATAATGTAGGTGCTCACATACACACACACACACACACACAAACTGCATCCCATCAGCCCTATACACAGCATGAAAGCTACTGTAAACAGCCAAAGGGTGGGAGCTCACAACCTGACATTTTCCTCCTAACACGCCATTTGATCACTTAAATATCAATAAAATACTCTCCTGCTCTTGGTAATGGCTGCCCCTGCATGCACAATCATGAAGCACTTATTCCTCTTCTCTCCCTGTGCTTCCCTCTGTCCACTCTGCTGCTTTTCTCTCCCTCCCTCCTGGTCGACAAGTGCGCATACGCCTTTGTCTGAGAAAGACGCCAAGAAAAACATCAAAGTTGTCCAATCCTGCGAGAGCCCAGGCCTGTGCAACACAGGCGGATCTCGCTCCACCCTGCAGTCGTGTCTGTGCCTAATAAGCACCCCCAACCACAGCAAGGGCACCGGCTTTGACTCCTTCGATTCAAAACGCAGCTGGCAGCACAGGCCTGCTGACATCACCGCCACCACCAGTCTGGTTTCTGAGCTCGTTCCCTCCTCGGTTTATGATGTCACAACCCGAAACAATGTCATGTGACGGCCCAGAGAGGCAGAGAGGGAGAGCATTCATTAGCATGTCCACATATGTATTTTGGTGCTTTTTGTGACACTTTGCGGTGAACTAACTCACCAAAATGTTCTGGAGGGATGAGATGAGGCAGGGCTTTTAATGTGGTGAGAGAGTGGGGCGGGGAACCCTCTCACTCAGTGGGTGCTGCAGAAAAAAGTTGGCAGGACGATGACGCACAAACAATTCACATTCAACGCCCTCATACACTCAGGAAGCCAAGACTGCTCATTCCTCACACCATAAACCAGAATCATTGTGTTGTTGACACATAGCGCTCAGAACCAGCGCTGCTTTGGTCACTGTGCAGATATATGTGACTAAACGTGACCTCATGTACGGGCACTGACTTGAAGAACAGGAAAGGATTACTGTCAGGTTCCCCTCATATATGTGTGTGTGTATGTGTCATGTTTGTCTGCTGCGGATGTTCAACTGCTTTTGTTTTGTTCTCCTCAGGTGCGTGAGATTCTGGGCCGGTGTTCCTGTCCGGCTCAGTTTCCCATGGTCAAGGTGTCGGAGGGGAAGTACAAAGTGGGAGACTCCAGTGCATTGATCTTCATAAGGGTAGGCCCTCACCGCCTTAAACAGAATTATCTGTGACTGTGAGCCACCATACATTTTCACTATTTATGTTTATAGATTAAGGAAGACAGGAAAATAATTGAGCATTGTATTGTCAGTGAAATTCAAGATGTTTGGTGAAATGCATGAATGTGTTGAATATCAAGCACAAACGGCTTTCATTAACCAACTTCCGGCCTTCAAAACTTTTAGTTAATTTCATGAAACTAAAACTGACTTTGATGAAGCAACTCAACATTACTTGAGGTATAAATAATACCAAATCAAAGAATAAAATATAAGTTCATGTTTCTAGTTTATTACAACTTGGGTCTTATTTTAGTAGTTGTACTAAACCTGAATTATCCCTTTTACACTACTGCACATGTTCAGCTGAATATATAGAAGCCTCTTTGGCACTTTGCACAGAAGACTGTGGGGCCTGCAGTAATTGCATGGAACCATACGGTGTTGGCATATGGCATCATGTGTTGTTTCAAGGAGAGCAGGGTTATGCAGCAACAGATAAACTCCTCAGCTGCTTGGCTGCATCAAAGCCCAGAGAACCGTACAGTGTATGTAACAGCATTGTGACTCCTGTCTCTTATGTGAGTGTTTATAAAGTGGCCCACACCCAGGACTGTACTTTTATTTTTTTTCCACTGAGACACAATTAGAGCTTTAGGTCACTTCCTGTGTTGGCCCTTATCTTGGCTGTAGCCTGTTTCTGCTAGACTGTTTGTCTCAGTTTCAGTTTAAGAGCTGCCACTGAACCTGCTTCAGGCCTCACAGGACTGGGCAGGAAGTTTGGTTTATACCAGGGATCGATTTGGTTTCACTTACCGAAAATGTACCCCAGCCAGATTAATGTGACTTAATGACTCGCTGACCTATTAAAGGTCTTAAATGTCAATACTACGTCACTGTTAGCGGCACTGCTTGTTCCACACAGGGAGATGTGAAACACACTATGTGGAGTAATGTTTGGCACATGCACCTCTATCTGGGAAATAGTATTTTCTACATTATTCAAATGTGTTGCGTGTACTGAATTACGTTGGACTAACTTTAAGGGACTGCAGAATCATTTTGTAGTTCAATCTTATATTTCACTTTAAAAAAAAATGCAAGACCCTCCCCAGCGTTTTTAATATTTTCTTTTGGCTTTCTATATTACTGACGAATCATTTTGCCACAAATAACAAAAAGTTTAGATGAAGAATTTTAGAATACAATAACATATATCAATGGAATAATAACCAATGCTCCCATTAGCTGTGGCAAACATAAAAACATCTCTCTATTTTCTAAAGACTGTGTAACATGTATTTTGCTTTCTGTTATGAAGCACACTAAAGTGGTCGTCTGTCTTAAATGAAGTCCTGAGAGAGAGGCAGGATTGTTCTCGTCTGCATTTTTATTTCATGTCATAAATGCGCAATTATGTGCGATTAGGCGCACTAAAGCCATCATTAGAGGCTGCTAAATTAATCCTGTGAGAGAAGGCTGAAGAATAAATTTGTGATGGGGAAACAATAAAAGACCTCCATACCTTCAGCAAAATGAAAGATACATAACCTCTCCTCTCTTCTTATGATTTTCCAACAGTCCCTAAGATGTTTGACCAATAGAAGCTCATGTTTGCCTGTTGGAACAGTCAATTTAATGGGATAGACGTGTTTACATCTGCCTGTTTGCGGTGTTAGTGTGTGTGTGTGTGTGTGTGTCTGAGAGCCTTTGACTTGTCAGATTAGCTCTCATCACCCTGTCTCCGCCCTCTCCTGATTCCTCACTGGGGATGACAGTGATCACACATATGCCCGAGCAGCTACAAGTGCGGCCAACACACTTCCCTTATTCTTCTGAGGGGAGGAAGCGGGCAGCCGGTTTAAAAGCCAGTAAACCCCTATTCAGCTGCCAAAGCTCTAACAAGGATCTCAGGCTGAACGAGGGGATGAGGCGGGGAAAGCAAATGGGCGAACGGGCCGCATGAACTTAATAAGGCGCCTTTGTCCCCAGGGAGGCCGCTTCCTAGAGGGAGGAGATGCCTTTAGTCAAGGGGCACAACAGCTGAAATGAACCATGAGCTTAATTTTTCAGCTCACCAGCAAGATTTAAGAAGAAATTGGTTCAACACGCCCCCGCAATGATGACAAGAAGTCTCTCTGTTCGCAGTTGCCATAGAAACAAGGATTGGGTCTCTCTGCACTGAACAGTGTGATACCCCTTTAGTGGTTGGGAAATTAGGCAGCTATGCCACAGATCTGAAGTGGAATATGGTCCCAAATCGTCCATTTAGCCTCAACAGACTCCTCAGCAGAGCTGTAGCGTTGTGTACAAATTACAAAATGCATAATGAGCTTGTTAGTTATGGAAACAAGTGATATAGAATGAAATAAAAGATTTAAAGCATTTTAAGACCCTTGATCATTCTCTTTATAGTCATGCAATCATCCCACTCAAATGTATTTGATTATTTGGATTCCCAGTAGCTGTTACTATCATGACAGCTACTCCTCCTCCGCAGTGAATACTAACAAATTAATTAAATAGAGATATGAAGCCATGTCTATATAACACGTCTATTATAGTATACTGTTATACAAAAACTAAAATAAGTGATAAGACAGAAATAACAGCAGATCTTTTCTGTAAACTGCTTAGACAGCAAAAGTTTGTCTGCTGTATTGAAAAAGTTATATTTCAAAGTAAGCAGTTTATACTGTCAGAGCTGATAGAGATAAGCAGATCAGCTGCTTTGACGGATTTGATGTCGTAGGGGAGCAAGGCCGATGAAAAGGCTTGTCTTGGATTGCCGGGGATTGTATTAGAGAGAACATGGAGTCAGGCCTCTCTCTGACCACGGCCAGGGACCAGCAGATGAGGCGCTGTGCCGCATGTGATTTGGTGGAAAAAAACTCTGTGCCAGCCCACGCAGGCCTACCACTATGGCTTTGCCTTCCTGCCCTCTGAGACACGGGTACAACCTTTAAAACATGTGGCTGACAGACCCTAGTGCACAACCCAAGGCAGGGGGACGCATCCACGGGGCTCTCCCGTCCGGCAAATTGTGTTGCTTCAGTGACGGCAGCTTCTGCCTTGAGGGTCTGAGGCTCTTCGGCCTGATATTGTGGATGTGTGTGCTTCAAAGAGCAGAGGAGAGTAGGAAGTGACATATCCAACCAACCCCCCTCTGTTATGACGATCCAGGCCCCCCCTCTCCTCTCCGCTCCTCTCCACGGCAACTGAAGTCTAAGCTGAGGAGCAGAGAGGACAGCAGGGGTGAGTTACCATGCTAATTCACCCTGCTCCCCTCTGAAAACACGGGCTAGCCAGCTGAGAGGCATGAGATGAAAAAAAAAGGGGTGTCTTTCACAGCACTTTGGCTCTTTCTTATGCTACCGTACTCTGCTTAATTGTGAGTTGGCATGGCAATGAACAGCCCTCATAATGGCAGCAGCTGGGGGTGATGTGGGGGAGGGAGAGGCAGGGGCACAGGCAGGGGTGCATCTAGATGTTACGTAACACTGAAGATCGGTCAGCCTTCAGCGAGCTGCCCCACTTGTGGAATTTGCATATCTATTGACTTGTGCAGTGTGTGTGTGTGTTAGTGCAGTTTATCAAAAGGTTCAGCCATTTTATTTGTGCATGAATGTGTATGTTACTTTCTGTTCATCTATTGAAGCCTTGTCTTCTCTTTTCCTGCCTCAGGTCCTTCGTACTCATGTGATGGTGCGAGTTGGAGGGGGCTGGGACACATTAGAGCACTATTTGGACAAGCATGACCCGTGTCGCTGTGCTGCTTTTGGTAAGGTCACTTCTCGTTGCCCGTCGGCTCCTTACAAAACAGCTTAATTGTTGTCTATCTGTGTTGCATAATTCATAATGCATTGATGATCACAAACAAATGACTCAGGTCGGATGTGCTATGTTCAGAGTAGGAGCAGACTCTGTGAGGGTAAGCAATGTGGAGAAATAGTGTTTGTCATACAGTCCTAATGGACACAAAAAAATACTTTAGGTACATCAATCCAATTCTCAATTCTGTCACTTCCTACATTCTGATTATTGCTGTCAACTAATTTGACCATGTTAAACGTTTCATTCTGAAACCTGACCAAAATTACTTCCAGCCAGGAAAGTTAGGCCTGCGAAATGAAGCAAGTTTGTAATGGAAAATGTGAAGTCACTCGCTACCTGATTCCCACAACACATCTGTGCAGCAACTCATCTCAACACAAGTACTTTCTTTTTCTTATAAACCAAAACCATTCAGTGTTTACACTCACTTTGGTTAGCAGCACAAAGCACAGAGATATGTGCCCTTACACTGTGCTGGATGAGACCATCCCTGCTTATCTGCAGGTCCAAACGGCTGCTGAAGTGATGATGTCAAGGGCCGAGCGTCTGGCCTTGACAGCTGACACAAGCTGAAATCATAATTGGTGCTACATTTCTAACCACAAGCGGCCATGTTGAAGATCATAGAGTATAAAGTGATAACAGACATGTGCCATTTGTGTTCTATAAATGTTCTCCCTAAATGGTGGGATCATCAGCATCTCTCTGGTCGGCTAGTATCACAAGTAAAGGTCCATCTATCTTTGGCTCAGGGAAGCACACAATATCCACTGCTGCTATCTAAGAGCTTGATGACATTGATGTGGTTAACTATGATATATATTGTGGACCTCTAAATGACTTGTATTCCTGGTGATTGTACAGGCAGTCTGACGATGTTGGTTGCTAGTCTGTCTTTAACGCTTGTCATCAATCTGTCTCCACAGCCCACCGCTACCACCAGGCTAAAGCCAGTGGCCAAGGTCAGGGAGGCCACAGCAAGTCCTCGAGCGCCCACTCCTCCCGCTCCACCAGCCCAGGTCCACACTGGCGGAATGATGGCATCGCGCCGTACAAACCTCCTGACAGACCCGGCCGCTCTCAGAACCCGTCCGTCCCCACCGAGCTGGACTCCGGTGCAGCTCGCATTCTACTCCCACGGCCGCCACGAGACCGCTCAGAACCACGCCACTTTAATCCTCTCAGGTGATTGTGTGTGTCTACACAAGTGTGCGGATAAGTGTGTTACCTTGATAAGAAATGAATCCCTCACAATTGGCCTGGCAGGTCACGCTCAGTATCTGCTGCTTGCTCTTTCGTGCCCACAGATGACCAGACAGACAGAAAGACACACACACACACACACACATAGATTTGGGAATATGCACAACAAATACACATGCCAGGAAGCCACAGATTAGGCCAGAGCAGATTTATCTAATCTCAGGTGACATTGCCCAGATAAACCCGTCTCATGCAGCCATTCTACAGCACTTCCTAGCAGCTACAACATGGACATAAACATATTTACTCAGCTCTCCTTTTCCCCACTCTTCAACTTTCATCCAGTAATTAGACTATGGACTGCCTAAAGATGGCCATGATTTTTTGTGAGCTGTTGCTCAAGCCTTTCTTCTCTTGCCACGGTGAACAGATGGTCTAAAATAGTATGAAGCCAGTGACCAATTAAACCACACATCATTTTCTCTGATATGCATTTGATGTAGCGGCCACGCTGATGGGATCACAGCCAGAGTAGTGGCATGTTAAGGCTATTGTAAGTGGCTCTGTCTATGGGATATAAAGACAAAAAACTCACACTTTAGTTGGTCACATACCTTCCCTATATGTCAGTGTGAAGGCACCATTGTTTAACACAATTTAGAGCTGAATGGTGGTTTACTTTGGCTTCTAGCCAAATTGTGGCTCATTTCTGTATTGAGCGATGGCTCAGACCAGACGTCAAGGCAACAGCTCATTCGTATTAACCCTGCGTGGGTGGGGCATCCTGTTTCAAGTGCGCCAGACTAGATGAGGACTAATCTGACAACTATCCCTAGACAACTGTTCACAGCTAACTAGGGAAGTAGGTCAACAGGTGGGCTCCATGCAGGCAAGTAAGCATGCCTGAATATATACAAATCTAATTTCTGAGGATGACTTTAGAAGTCTGGTGTAATAAACACTAATCAAAAGCACAACCCATGATCTAAACTAAAACAAAACCGTATACGACCTCACCACCAACATTGAAAACACAGGACGGCAGCATGCTGTCATTCCAAAATTGACCTACAGGTCTTTTAATGCATGTACTCTAGGCAACAACTTAATACAGCTTTTTTTTATTCTTTACAGAAATACAGTAAATCTTGGGGTAAAACAGGCCAATATGCTCTATTAAGATAAGTTGAGAAACAGACCAAAAGTTGTATTCTTATCTGCATAAGAAAGGACAGCGCTATGTGTTGGGTTAGAAAATCTACAAATGTTTGTAGTATCATTACAAATATACTTTACTCTGTTTCTTCTCTACAGGAATAAGGAGACAAAGTTGCCAGTGACGAGACGTCTGTCTGGAGACAGTGACTCCTCAACAGCCTCCTCTAAGGGGGGAGGAGGAGGAGGAGGAGGAGGAGGACGGTTCTCTCTGGGTGGTGCCTCACGACGCTCTGGTGATGAGGTAGTCCTGCTTGTCAATCGCAAGGAGGGGAAGCATGTGATTGAGAGGCCTGGAGCTGGAGATCAGACCCCATCCCTGCGTCCCTCACTTCCCCGTGCACGCAGCCAATCTCGGGAACGTACTGCTCTGGCTCCGATACTCAAACCGAACCCACCACAAGGATCCGCTGATGGATCACGGACTTCCCGCACAGAGAGGGGCCGCTCTCTTGGAAACGAGGGCCAAAGGAGGCTCCACGCTCCACGTTCCCACAGCCAGAGTAAGTTAACTTCCCGTACTCGGCCCAGTGATGCCAGCCCAGGACCCACTTCCAGCTACAGAGACCCTCAGCCCCCATCTTCAGACAGACGAGAGGATCTTCGGGCCAAACAATTGCCCCCATCCTCTCCCAGGATAGGTGGTGGGTTCACCAAGAGGCAGTCGTCCTCTTGCTCTAACTCACCTATTAAAGGGGTCCAAAACAACAACAGCAGCCCCAGCAAGAAGATTATAACTACTCCCAGACCTCCTGCCCCTCGCTCACCCTCCATAGGAAAAGGCAGACTTTTGCCACCAGTCACGGGAGGTCGACGTTCACCTCACTCAACTCCCCGCAACTCTCACCATCATGCTGCCCGCGCCCCTCGGACGTCACAGGGCCCTCGCTCTGCTGGGCGAGGCCACTATAGGAGCTGGTCTGGAATTGAGCGCCAGCAGCCCGAAGAGGAAGGACTGGGCCTCGGCTTCCAGATGCTGCCAACCCTCGACCCCCAGAAGGAGCAGGACCTGTATCGCAGCTTTGAGGCTGAGTTTCTGGCCAATACACAGCAGGCTATAGGAGTGTCTTGTAGAGCCCCAGGAGTGACGCTGCAGGGAGCTGGGGTACATTCAGCATCAGCACCCATTGATCCTAATGTCACTGACTCTGCTTATTCCTCCTCTAACTCCTCCACCTCCTCCCTGAATGTGGGGGCAAAGATTGGAACTCTGCCTGACCTCAGGGAATCCAAGAGAACTAATCCTCGTCACTTTCCTCCGGAGGACCCCTTAAATTTACTTTATGGACACAATTTTGGAAGTTCACACAACTTTGGTCAAGGAGAGCCTGAGCACTGGAGGGAGCGTGGAGGGGGCCTCAAGAGGCTCCCAGCCATCTCCAGCTCCATCGAGGAGAAGGAACCTCCATCTTCCCTGCCTGGTCTTGTTGACACAGACAGATTTATGAATCAGGTCCCCTCACAACCTGCTTTCCACTGTAGGAATATGAATGGAGACCATGGAGGTTGTCCTCCCACAGGGGGGCTGACAGATCAGCAGGGTCAGCTTGGCTGGGGCACAGGGCCTGAAGGAGATGTTCCTTTGGGGAATCACCAGCCAAACTTACCGTACGACCTAGAAAATGGTGATGGCAGTGATGACCTCCCGCCCCCAGAGGCATGTCCATCACCTGTGCCCCTTCCCCCCTCCGAGGACTGCTCCTTCCAGGATTCCTCCAGTGAAAACTCATCCATGTGCTTCAGCCTGAGTGAATCCCGCTCTGAATCTCCCCCACCATCTTCACCCGTGGCCAACGGGGACAACAATGGAGAAGGGCTGCAGACTAAGACAGGGCAAAAGAAGGCAGACAGCGTAGCCTCTATCTCACAGCACAAACTGAGAGGCAGAATGAGGCCTCGCACTGACAACAGGCCTGAAAACAGCCCCTCACGTATCCCCACCCCGGTCAGCTACAGAGATCTGCAGGCTCATGACACATTTTCCCCAAGCCACACGCCACCGCTGTCCCCTCAGAGCTCGCGCTCTACTGGTCGTCCAGCCACATGCAAAAGCCTGCACCAGGCCTTCGCAGATATGATCCATCCTCAACCGCGTTGCCCAGCCATGGGCAACAAAGATTGCTCCTACCCTGGACAGTCAGGGAGCTTGGACACTGAAGCTTGGATGTAGCACAGATAAAATAGGGACTTGTCATGAATTCTGACTACTGTGTAAAAAAAAAAAAAGACTGGGCTAAAGACTGTTTTCATTGCATGTCTAACACCTTCTTTTTCACTTAGTTTCTCCCCTGAAAAACTGCAGGGGGTTCACATTGCTTTTATGTTGCACTCAAGCCAAATTATTTATTACCAAAGGAATGGTTTTTAATATTACTTTTACTGTCATTTTAATGTGTGCATGGGGATGTTTTTGCCAATCTTAAGGTGTTTTTTTTTTGTTTTTTTTTCAAAGACACTCCTGAAATGCTCATGGTTGATACAGAGAGATAAAGAGAGAGCATATGTGCTGCCATGTGCCCTGCTGAGGGGCATGGTGAAGTGCCAGGGATTTAAAGCTGCAACTCTATAAACAGTGTTAACACTAAACCTTTCGTCACATGGATTGGCTCCCTCTTGTGGTTTGCCACTGTATCTCTGCTTGCCTTGATAGTCAAAATACTGGTTTGATGACTGTGATGTATTCAGTCTCTCCACAGTAGTGGTCTTCATATATGACTCAGTATGCTTAAATTCACAATATACTAATAGGTAACATAGACAATGGTACCCCCATCATTCCTCAGAACACTACATGCACTACCAATCTCTGTACAGTTGTCTGCTGTTTTAATGTATGCCACCTTTTCACAACAACTGAGATCGGTGTTGGTTTGTAAATGCTTAATGTGCTACAGGTTTTTAAGATTATGTTTAATGCAGTAAAACATTTTAACTTTATTTCAAATTTTAAGTGGATTAAGTGTAAAAAACAAGAGGTGCAGTGAAGGTTGTGTTACTTTGTGTCATTGTCACTGAAACAGAAATGTTGGGAGCTCCTGCTCTGACCAAACTGTACTCTGGAACACAATGCCACATAAATACAAAAGTCAAAGGCTGAGGAGAATGATTGTGTAAATACATTTTGATATGCTCACTAATATATGTGGGTATTTTGTATATAAAAAAGGCATTGAATATACAGTTTAATGTACATATTCACTGTAATCAGTTCTGTGCTGCCTTAGCTATGCAATGTTGATGTTGGAAATGCCTTGACGATTCCCTTTGCCTTAAAATGTATTCGGAGGTTAGTTTTTGAATGTTTTTGCCCAACATTATTAACATTTATTCAGTAACACTACATTGCCATCATTAACGGTTTATGATAATGGGAATTGGAGAGTTTAAGTGTAAATGTGGAAATAAGTGAGGAACATTGCCAATTTGAATCATACATTATACGTAATGTAGATGTACAATTCATGATAAAGATATATAATTTATTGTCTCTGCCCTTAGTTGTTTTGAAATACAAGAAGCCAGATAACCTACTTAGCAGATGGATTTCAAAGGCACAGCACACGATATGGTGACATCTAGTGGTTAAAGAAAGACATGTTTTATTCAAAGTAGAAGGACAGCGTTATCTGGGTGCTTCTTAGAGCCAATGACAACGATATTTTAAGGCAAAGTTTGATGGAGGAATAAGGACCTTGAGTGTCTGAATGTGTGCAACATTGCATGAATAATAGATACTGTAACTGGATATTAACGTCCTCTTGTACAGTTGTGAAGACTTTGAGAGGCCAGACCCCAGTTACGGTACTTTTGTTTTTGGCATTTAACAGGTGTGGACTTTGTAAAATATATTTGAAAGTGGAAAAGTTTAATTTGATGTCATTCAAGAGAAGTGGGTGGTCATTTGTTTTTGATGTGTTATTTACAATGGTTTTCAGAAATGCAACACTTGTGGATGACATCGTTTTGCAGGGCATTGACACGGTAAATGGGCTAGAAAATAAGAATGTGCATATATTTGTGTACATACAGTATGAGAATATGTACAGAGTTGGAGTGAAGAGGGGAGTGATGTGGGTCTAATTTATTTATTTATGAAATCAAGTTTCATTGGGCTCAAGTGACATCTGTCTTCCAATATTGTTAAATGAGCTGTAAGTGTTTAGGGAAATCTAATGGGGCCCACTGATGAACAAACAGGCATTTAAAGATGCTCTTCTCAACAGTATACTGTAAACATAATCCATTAGAAATGTTGCCACTCACTGGTATGAAACAACAAACTGAACATAATTGGACTGTTTTACGATACAGATACAGTAATATGATTTAATGCAGCGTCCTCGTTGAAATAATGTATGATGTTTCAGTATTGTAAGAGCTACACATGTAGCTTTTTATCACTTTCACCTGTATAACAAATTTTACATGTATTCTAATTATTTTAAATTTTAATTGGATTTGGCTTATTTTAATACATTTGCATTTTGATCAACTAGTGTTTAAAACTGACCAGTTGTGTGAACTGTCTTCATTCAAGCATTTGGTTATCAATCACAAAAGAGAATGATTGTCCTCATAATCTGCTCTTTGTCTTTCACAACTTTGCAAATTTCGTGAATCTCTCTCTCTCACTCTCTCTATCCCTAATCAGCGAAATCTGAATGTTCATGATTTGACAATTTCTTGTTTGCTAATGTTACTTTCACTAAAACTTCAGTTAAATGTACAGATTGCTTGACATGGAATTTGTATGTATGAAATAGCAATACTGCAACATTTCACTTTTTTTTTAAGTTGAAAAGGCTGTCAAGTTGTTCTTGTAATAAATATCTTCCTCTGAAGTTTATGAAACATCTCTGATCACTTTTTCATGTAGAACTTTGGTCACAGCAGTGTGCCCAACAGATTGGGATCGGATTTAGGGGAAATGGTGAAGTTTGCGACAAGCCAAAGTGTGAACGTTTATAATGACAACGTTATTATTCATGCACAATTGTACATTGTACTCAAAACAACATTTTTGTTGTTGTAAAAGATATAATATATTGTGTGTAATCATCCCATTTCTTCAGCTAACTGATATCTGATGATGTGCATATTTTGCAGTCTGAAGTAAAAAAATTAAACAAAATTGAATGCCCTTTCCTAGAATATGTGCAAAATGGAAATACTGACATTTTCCTTAAAGTTATCATCTCCCCATTTAATCAGAAGATAATGTATTTGACCTTTTGACCTACTAAAATAACCCAGCTAAAACTAATGCAGTCCTACAATACATGCTATATTTTTTAAAGTTATAGTGTGTAATGTTTCTTGTTTTTGAGAGGTGTTGATTCAACTATATGGTCATTTTAGAGGCAGTTTGTGGTGCTGTTAGTCAGATTTAAATGGATGGACACAACATAAGAAACACCTCCCATTATAACACAGTGTAGGTGATATACAAGGCATTGAACAAATATTAGAAACACCTAATTACATCATTCACACTGCACTAGCTAAGCATAGAATACCAACTGATGAGGCTGTTACCACTTTATTTACTTTTGTTCTTTCAGTAAGTCTTTTATCATGATGTACTCAAATTACAAGTTACAAGTTACATTTAATATTTTGTCAACTAATCTTTATGTTGTCAACTCTTAGAGGTCAGTGGATAAATTAATTAACCTATAACATCTTATGAATGCAAAAAATTCATAATTTCCACAATTTCTGGAAAGTGCAGAAAGAACATATTGTTGAGAGAGATGAACCGCTCCTCTGAAAGAAAGCTGACGCTGCTTCTCTGTTTGCAAACGATATTTTGTGGAAAGACGGAAGTAAATCAAGTGGGAGGAGACGAAGGCCATCACAGCTTCTGCTACGCCTGTCACGGTAAGGTGTTTGTGGAGATTTTCTCTCCAAATTCATTGTGTGGCGAGTCTAATTTTAACTCCAGAAGGCACGTTAATTCGTTCGGTAAGTTTTAAACCAGGCCGACAGATTAAGAGCTTAACTATCCTGGCAAAGGCTTCCTTAAGCCTGTACTTAGAAGGTCATGTCTTAGCTTGAGCGAGCTAGAAAAGTGACCAGGCGCTAGCTGACACTGACAGGCACACTGCACCGGAGAGCTAGCGGTTCACACCAGTTTCATTCATCTAACTACTGCAAAGATGCAGGAATGGGCGAATCAATTATGCGTGAGTAATTGATCGAATAGCGTCGTTAATTGATAACTATCTGCACCAATTTCACCAACTTAACCGTCATATATTTTAGTTTTATTTCCAGCAGGATTGTATACTCTCGAGCCTGCTAAGCTAACATTAGCGTCATGCTAGTTTGATAGTAGCGAGCTAGCGAACCCTTCCTTTTACTTTCTGGCTAAGTTAGCCGTCATAACTTAAAGTCAGCTGACGTTAGTGTGAAGTACTCCTGCTGTTCATCTGAAAACTATTCAATAGCATACTGTTAGTTCAGTGTCAGTATGGCATGGTAGCAGTGTGAACTCTTGCATTAAAGTAACGTTACCGTAATCAGCTAGCGTTATAGCGTCTTGTTAGCTCGCTACGCTTTCAGTGGGCTGAATGCATCGTATCTGGTTAGCTTGTGGCTAACAGCCTGTCTGATGTTGACAGCTAACGCTACATGAAGAATAATGAAACTGCTGCCTTTGATGAATAATACAAATTAAACTCTTATTTGTCGACGCAGTACATTGTCACGAACGTTAATGTCAAGTTAACGTTAATAACAGACCATTTTGACTTGAAATCAAATAACTTATTAACATCTCTCTCTGCTAGCATCACTGTTCCTGCAAGTTTCATAAACACTATTAGAATAACATTGTGTAATATGAGCTCAGTCTAATTAAGGCTAATGAAATTATAAGTCGTAATCATTTTTATTGCCGGCTGTTTCAATCAGTGCAGGCATCAACCAGGACTACATCAATATTTGCATTGTGGTAATAAAGTATCATAAACATGATACAACGTTATATTTAGAACAAGACATGCTGGCTCCCAACAAAAAACAAAACAAGCTTTGCCTTTTAACTTGAGCACCATTGCTCACATTTTATAACAGGAAGTATTGTTGCTTAAATGGGAGCGGACCCTTCGCAGAGAGGTGCTGCACCAAGAGTGGAAATCACCAACAGGAAATGCATATAGATAGTTACACACTACTGACCACATACATGCTGACCAACAGGTTCCACAGTTTAAGAGGAGATTTAAGAGTCCATTGTTTTCTTCTCTCAGATAGATCTCTGGCATTTGTTCAGGAGAAGACAGGAATTCCTCTTATTTCGCTGTGTTTGCACTTCTAGAGTTTCCTGTTGCACTTGTGATGCTTCAAGTTTCCACTCAGAAAAAGATTTACAGTCAACTCTCTCATCCTCTGTCTTTTGCAGGAGAATCGACAATTTGGATCCAAGATGACGGACTCCAAGTACTTCACCACGACCAAGAAAGGTCTGATAGCTGATTTGTTCATTCACAAGATTAAAGATTTACCATGTAGTTACATGTTTGTTGTTGATGTATTGATATGTGTGCATTACCGATACCTAATTGACCCAGCTATTGACGATGAAACATTTTTTATCATCACCCTGCTTCGTATCAACGTTATTGCCAAGGACTGAACCGCTCTGGTTATTGTAAATCAGATTAGCCATATTGAGCATTAGCTGACAGAGATTTAACTGTCCTGCTGTGCCTCCTGTTGTATTTGTGCGGCACTTTTCATGACCCAGAACAGAGCTTGTGCCCACACACAGGGCTCTGGAAAAGCAAACCGATGCTTATGTGCGATATCGTAAAGACCTCTTTTGTTTGTTAGATTGCTTGAGACATGAGAGCAGATTTCTTTCAGAATGTGCTCTTTGCAGTCTGTGGTTAACATCTTAAAGGAGATCGGGAGTGATTTGTGGTTTCTGGGAAACTCAAAGTAGGTAGACTCAAATTTAAGCCCAAAATTGACAGTGTGCTGATGTTGTAGGTTTTATAGTCTACTTCATGCAGATAGACGCCTCAGTAACACGATGATCTGAAATTTGAAATGCATTGATGCACCAAAGCCACTGACAACCAAAACCACCCACCAGTATCAGAAACTGCTGGGGAAAAAAGGGTCAATGCTGCAGTCCTCTTTTTCCAGCGCCTCCATCACAAATGGAATAAATGATGTGTGGTTTACTTTGGTTCTCTTGTGTGTACAGGGGAGATCTTTGAGCTCAAGGCAGAGCTAAACAGTGATAAGAAAGAGAAGAAGAAGGAGGCTGTGAAGAAGGTCATTGCATCCATGACAGTTGGCAAGGATGTCAGGTGAGCCAGGGAAAATGATGTCCAAAATACACACACTGAAATAATGCACTGCAACAAATCACCCTCCATTTTGAATCGGTCGTCACTTAACACCTTGTCCCTCCTTCAGTGCTCTCTTCCCAGATGTTGTGAACTGCATGCAGACAGACAACCTGGAACTGAAAAAGCTGGTCTACCTCTACCTGATGAACTATGCCAAGAGTCAGCCCGACATGGCTATCATGGCTGTTAACACCTTCGTAAAGGTAACGCCCGATCCGTCTAAAAACTATATTAAATGATCTATTCATAATTTAAGTGCTGTAATTAATGCAATTAGAGCCTGGTTGGTACAATGCTGTATAAACAGGTTTGTGCAGTCCTTAAGTTTTTGCACAACTTATTGTCGCAAAAATAATTGTAGTAATACAAGTATTAACAAAGAACATATTAATATTACTGGGAAATTGTTAATCCTAAATATTAAAATTGTATTAGAATTCCACCATTTGGACAAACTGTTAGAAACCGGTTTCTGTCCTCATGTTATATACAGGGGCATAGCAATGTTTGCTTAGCACTGTATGATTGGGAGGATAAATACTCACATTTAATTACAAGGTTTAATTTAAATCTACTCATGTATGCTGTACTGGGATACATTTGTTTGTACAGCTGTATAAAATGACTTGCCATTATCTCAATTCAATGAGATGATTATCAAAGCTCAAAGTCCTTTTAAAGATTGATTTTTCTGTCTCCTCTTTTATCATACTTCTGTAGAAGTGACACCTCAAGATATGATTTATTTCTGTACAGAATGCTAATGCAAACACATGTTAGATACAATTTTAAATGTCTTTCAGATGATGTAGTGAGATACAGAAATGAATGACCTCTCTGAACCACCCTTCTAGGACTGTGAAGACCCTAACCCTCTAATCCGGGCCCTTGCTGTTCGCACAATGGGCTGCATCCGTGTGGACAAGATCACCGAGTACCTCTGTGAGCCACTGAGGAAATGTCTGAAGGATGAAGACCCGTATGTGAGGAAGACGGCCGCTGTGTGTGTTGCAAAGCTCCATGACATCAACGCCCAGTTGGTGGAGGACCAAGGCTTCCTGGACACCCTTAAAGACCTCATCTCTGACTCCAACCCCATGGTACGACTCCCTCAGGCCGCCCGCTAGCTGGCTGTTGAGCCAGCCAGATATTTCACTGATGGGACACACAGCAGGCTACAAGCCCCAGCTCTGCCTTTCAATGATAAGCTCCTTGCTGGATACAAATGTTCAACATGTTGCCAGACTAGTGTTTATATCTTAGTATAGCAGGGTGGGGTTATCTTACCGCATTTATCTGTACACTTGTCTTCATCTTTAGGTTGTAGCGAACGCAGTGGCAGCGCTGTCTGAGATAGCAGAGTCTCACCCCAACAGTAATCTACTGGACCTGAACCCTCAGACCATCAACAAGTTGCTGACTGCTTTAAATGAGTGCACAGAGTGGGGACAGATATTCATTCTCGACTGCCTGGCCAATTACACACCTCGTGATGACCGCGAGTCCCAAAGGTAAGAGAAAGCACTGCCTTCATCAAAGGAGCTGTGTTTAACATTCTGAACACCGATATAGCAGCAAAGAACTATTTGTTATGTAAAGATATAGAGAAGTAATGTCTACCTGAGCAGAGAATCAAGTCGCTCTCCATAAAAATACACCCAGTAAACCCTGTGTAATATTTTTCTCTCTCTCTCTCCCAATACCATCAACGTCTGCTAGCATCTGTGAGCGTGTGACCCCACGGCTCTCCCACGCCAACTCTGCAGTGGTGTTGTCAGCTGTTAAAGTTTTAATGAAGTTCATGGAGATGCTGCCCAAAGACTTGGACTACTATGGCACCCTGCTTAAGAAGCTCGCCCCCCCACTGGTCACTCTCCTCTCCGCTGAGCCTGAGCTGCAATATGTGGCTCTTAGAAACATCAACCTCATCGTACAGAGACGGTAAACGTGGGGAGATAACCTGGGGACGTTCTCTTTAGTATTCTTTATACTTTGGGAATATCAAGCCTGGTCGAAGTTGCCTTTAGTGTAGCATGCTACATTTCAGTGGGACTCCTTTTTACTTAATTGTATGTTTAATTACAGATTGCCACAAATAAGGAGATGTTTTTTTTTTCTTTTTAGGCCAGAGATCCTGAAACACGAGATGAAGGTCTTCTTTGTAAAGTACAATGACCCAATCTATGTCAAACTGGAGAAGCTGGACATCATGATTCGTCTAGCATCTCAAGCCAACATCGCCCAGGTAACGCACCCACGGCTGTAATACAAAAATACTTTTGTTGGAAAACTAAGAAATAAACATTTTCTAAGGGTGACTTTCTAAGATATTGGTCCCACTATCCTCTGAGTGACATGACGCTCGTCCGTCTCGCTGTAGGTCCTGGCTGAGCTGAAGGAGTACGCCACTGAGGTGGATGTGGACTTTGTACGCAAAGCGGTCAGGGCCATTGGCCGCTGTGCCATCAAAGTGGAGGTGGGTGCAGATGACGTCATACTGTCACCAGATGTTTTGTTGGTCAAACCCTTGTGTCAGCTATATTGTTCAACAAGAAAGCTTTAGTCCATATGATTGTTTGTATTTACTGGTCCTTGGACTCAATCAGATCATAACACTAAGTTATAAAAGGCCACCAGTCAGGCACAGTTATTGTGTTTCTATAATGAATACAAGGTAGCTCTGTCATCACGACAGTTTTCATAAAACAAATTATACTACGGTTTATTATGGTTTCCACTTTGTACATCATGATATGTTTCTCTCATAATTACAACAGAACAAACTTAACATTTTCACAGGACTGTTTACTGTTAAAGCCTGAACTGAAGGCAGTATTTGATCCTCAAGTTAAATGTATAAAGTCACTTCTAGCAATATATGTGACAAAGTATATTGTATAATAATGTATGATATTTCTAAGCCTATAAGCTTTAATTTTAAAGCAAAGATTCCATGATTGTTTTTTTTGTCCCTGATGACCCAGTTGTAAAACTAGTTGCAAACTAGGTCTTCTGGGTGATTTTCACATGAACATAAATGTTAAACTACTTTAAAACTAGTTTATCATTTATGCACGTTATATGCACACAATGTTTATGCATTATTTTATACCGTTTTTTTTATTTATTTGCAGGCCTATCATGACATAATTTCTTTTTCTTTTCATTAATTAGCAATCAGCCGAGCGCTGTGTCAGCACACTGCTGGACCTCATCCAAACCAAGGTGAACTATGTGGTGCAGGAGGCCATTGTGGTTATCAAGGACATCTTTCGCAAGTACCCCAACAAGTAGGTTCCCTCTAAAGCATCAGTGTGGTCATTTGCACATTATTTGTTTAACTTTTCACTGTCCAGATTCACACAGTTGAGGAATGCAGAGTGCTGTTTCTTTTTAAACGGATATACAAGGCACTGATCGTCAGTATTTACTCACACACACTATTATACGCAAGCAGACAGCCTTCCTGTTCCACTTCACTCACCCTCCGATTATTTTGTCTTTAAACTACGCAGAGTGAAAGCTCATTACACGGACACAAAGGCATGCAAAAGAGTTTTCAGAGAAGACGATTGTCCTCAGAGTGTTTGTAGTGGACGGCACTAAGTAGCCGGCCTTAATGGCACCTGGTCAAAGAAGGTGAGGCAGATTGTGCCGGGGCGTGACTTCTGCTGTGGATCCCACAGAGCGGATTCATGTGCCAGACAGAAACCTCGCCCACACAGTCAGCGGTAGACCATCACCGTGGAGTCGTTAGTCTCCAAGGGAGCAGCTTTGGAACGTGTCCAGCTCAAGCCTTTAGCTATATGAGTCACTCCCCACTCAAACGTCTGCCTTTTCTATTAATTAGACATCAACTAAATCGTTCTGCCGAGGCAAATCTTGTAATACAAGCATTATGGAAATGAAATGCCTCGACCACATGAATTCATCAACCACTCCAGAAAACATTGACTGGTTGAGCATCTAGCAAATGAACGGCCCAAATATCAAACCTGAGGTGAAAGGACAGTGAATACAGGACTGACGTTTTGTCAGGCTGCCAGAACACACAACTCCAAAGTAATGCTGGTGTTGCTCTTTGTGAGCTGGATGTAAAACATGACAACATGTTTTCTAAAGCTGTAGACATGTGGTGCCTGTTTATCTGTCAGTTGGTTTCATTTTCAGAAATCGATTAATGAAGTTTTATGTAAATGATAGTCATTTGCTCCATGTGATTGTTTTTTTTGTTTGTCTCCAAATCCATTTGCAACATTTGAGTTCATATAGTGTTGTTTTGCGTGACTGTGTCCAGGTATGAGAGTGTTATTGCCACCCTGTGTGAAAACCTGGACTCCCTGGATGAGCCGGAGGCGCGTGCCGCCATGATCTGGATTGTGGGAGAGTATGCCGAGCGCATCGACAACGCTGATGAGTTGCTGGAGAGCTTTTTGGAGGGTTTCCATGATGAAAGCACTCAGGTGCGTTGAGGAGAATTTGGGCACGTTGCGATTTACAAAATGGGAAGTTAATTTTTAATGGTAGTGGCACCAATAATTTGCATTCAGTGCTGTGAGTAGTTGGCACACGTTAGTTTCTGAAATAATTTAATTCATTGTTAAGCTGCTGGAAATGGAGGTGACATGCCGTACACACATGCAGTACTAGTACAGAGAACAGGTCATATTTAAATAATATTACAATGTGTGCTACCATGAGAGAAATGAAAGAATCCTAGATGAGTTACATAATTAGTTTTACTGAGACCAACCGTGCTTAATAAGATTATTGGAATAATGGGAACACTTTTCATGCCTCCATGCCGGCGATAGTCGCCCGTGTTTTTGGGTTGTCCGTCTGTACGTCCATTCCATTCTCAGGAAGGCGATATCTCATGAACACCTTGAGGGAATTTCTCCAGATTTGGCGCAGTTGCATAAAATACATTTTTGGTCATAACTTAACAATTCATGTGCTAAATTATGACAATTTAACACAAATATCCCAGAGGATAAAATGATGAGGTGATGACATTCTGCAAAGACGGAGATGTAAACTCCGCTTAACACACGTTTTGTAGAGAAGCAAGCCTTCACTACTGCATTGGAGAGGCTTTTCTGATGACGAGTCATATTGTGGGTAGAAATAAATGCATCATATATAAAATGTTCCCTTTTGCGGTGTTTGGTTACAGCAGGTTAAGCCAATAATTGGGATATTTACTGTTTAGCAGGGTGGGCCATCCATGGGAAACCTAAGCCCTGAGAGTTAAAAGGAGTTTATTTATTTGTTTATTATGTGTTGTGGATCAGTACAGCTCATTGTTAAAAGATCATCGTTAAGCTGCAACTCAACACTAATTTATGGTTTTAGGCAAAAGTGTATACACACTATCTTTAATGGTAGTATGTGAGCAGTTGTAACGTACTGTATGTGTTCACCGTGTCCTCCAGGTGCAGTTACAGCTGCTGACGGCGATCGTCAAGTTGTTCCTGAAAAAGCCCACCGAGACCCAGGAGCTGGTGCAGCAGGTGTTGAGTCTAGCTACACAGGTGGGAAATAAAACATACACACATCTCATGTTGCCTTTATCCTCACTAACTGTCTATGACTCTGATCCTGCTATCCATGTCTTCCTCTAGTTTGTGCAATATGTTCTCATCAGACGTGGCTTCTGAGCTGAGCCTTGTGCTTCCGTTAGTAAAAGATGTAGAGTATGACAGACCTTGTGTACTTTACTACACCAGTTTTATAGATTTATCTACCGCTATAAACCTCTCTGTACATTTGCAAATGGATGTACAAACAAACTGCAGTTCACTGGCAGGAAGCAGCAATGGGGAGATACAAATGGGACTCGTAACTTAAAAAACCTTATGACAAACTATATTTCTATTCATTTGAGAGCCTCACATATTATCTGCAGTTGTAAATGGTTAAGTGAATACATAAATGTATGTCTCTTTTGATTTAGTTGCAACCCTGACAAGTTCTGTTGGTGACTTTGAATCATGGCTCAGTCTCTCATATCGGGGCCAAGACAAAGTGGAGTCTAACATTAAGTATTTATTAAACATTCCCCATGAATAATACTCCTTCATCCCCCGTTCCTCCATCTCTCTCTGCAGGACTCTGATAACCCGGACCTCAGGGACCGCGGCTACATCTACTGGCGTCTGCTCTCCACAGACCCCGTGGCCGCCAAGGAGGTGGTTCTGGCAGAGAAGCCCCTGATCTCTGAGGAGACGGATCTGATTGAGCCCACACTGCTGGAGGAGCTCATCTGCCACATTGGTACTCTGGCCTCTGTCTACCACAAGCCTCCCAGTGCTTTTGTTGAGGGTAGCCGGGGTGTTCAGCACAAGAGGCTCCCCGGCAGTGCTGGATCGTGAGTCATGCACTTTTAAATGTATTTATTTATTTATTTTTTAAAACACTGCAGGCAAAGGGGTTTGTTTACTGAAGTGGATCTAGCTTCTTGACTCTGCTGTTATGTTTTCCTTAAAATCTGCTGAGTAATCCACTTTCGAGCAATGTTAAGCCGTGCAGCTGTTTTTCTGTGTTCCTTCCTGCCTTTACATACAACTCATTGCATATATATCTAGTTAACATGGTAATCAATTGAATTACATGAAATTCAAAACTTAAATAAATCTTCTTGTTTCATTTCTCCCAGTGGCGAGAGTGTTGAGAGTCCAGATACAGGTTCTGCTGCTGGAGTTACTGAGGCGCCTCCTGCTGTCATCCCATCCCAGGGAGACCTCCTCGGAGATCTGCTTAATCTGGACCTGACACCTCCTACCACCACCGGACCACCACCGCCCATCTCCTCTGGCATGCAGATGAGTGCCATGGACCTCCTTGGTGGAGGACTGGACAGCCTGGTAGGTCTTCTGCACAACACTATTTAAGAGAAGCTGTCATGTTGTTAACGGCTGGAATATCTTAGTTGTTTTCAGTAAAAGGCTTAATGTCAATGGGACCTAGTGACGGTAATATATCTTTGTACTTTTCTTCTAAGTTTTTGGTGCTTTTTCTTTTGACCCTTGTTTGTTTCCCTTTCTTTGTTCAATGCTGCACCTGCAGATGGGGGATGAGTCTGAGCCGGTAACTACATGGAGGGAGCGGGCACAACATTTATAAACCATGTCAGGCCATTTTAGAAGATTGATTTGAATCACTGTTGTTTTTACTGTAGTTCTCATGCATCAATCTGACGTTTTCAATCACCATTCATCATCTTTTATTACTGTGACATCTAAAGTAAGCGTGCTGTTGAATCCTTGAGTCCAACTCTTTTCTATTCTCTGGGCTCTGCGTTGTGTTTCAATCAGCCGCCTGTTCCCCTGCGGACGGACACTCCTCAGTCACCTCAGCTCCCACATCAGTCCCCATCGCCCCCAGATTACAGCCCCACTGAGGTTGGTCCAGGGGACCACGCTGGACCAGTAAAGGCCAGCACCAGTCTAGACCCCCCTGTTGTACCACTGTGACCTCTGAGTAGTTCTCCCCAGCAGTGCTCTGTGCCTGTTGCATTGTTTATGTTTCCCACTCCATGTAGGTGAGATTTTAGTAAATCTCGCCTATGTTTCTTGTTAAATATTGTAAGTGGTAAACCTTTGTCACTGTGTGGAATTACTATATTTTTTTGCACCACCAGTCTTGTTTATGTACCCCCAACCTTTTCATCACCACAATAGACTCATTTAGTGAGTAGCATTTGAACAAAACCTATTGGATTTCAATAGCCACTCAGCCTGACTTGTGTGGGCATCGAAAGGTCAGTTACATAAAATGAGAATTTCTCCCGTACTGTTGTCTCCTTCTTCTTCCTGTCACTTGTAAAAAGTGTTAATCCCATAGCTGTCATTGATCACAGCCTCACACCCTTCCACCATCGTCCAGAATATTTGCACCAATAGATAACCTGATTGTTCTTTGTGCCTATTCTCCTCCTATCCAGCTTGGCGGAGACCTTGGAGGAAATCCTGCCGTAAGTCATTTGTTTGAGATTTTGTCAAACTTTGATTGCTCTGTACAGGGTGATATTGAATATGTTGGGTTAACGTGTTGCTTTGCGACCCACAGATGGGGGCTGGTTTCGGTGCTGCTCCAGCTGTGATGCCGGCCTCTTTCAATGCCCCCGTTAGCGGCGGTCTGGATGACCTGTTTGATCTCGGAGGTGGAGTTGGTTTGCCTATGGGAGCCTACAACCCCCCTAAAGCAGTGAGTCTTGATACATACGGCAAAGAATGATGTAACACCAGTGGTTGGATCCCGAAGAAACTATCCGATCTTGTCTCTGTTCAGGTTTGGCTTCCAGCCATGAAGGCCAAGGGTCTGGAGATATCAGGCGTTTTTGTCCGCCGTGCTGGGGTCATCCAAATGGAGATGACCCTCAATAATAAAGCTATGAGTGTCATGACTGATTTTGCCATCCAGTTTAACAGAAACAGGTAAGACCACCTACTAAGAAATGGGCTGAGATTTCTGTACATTTACACAACTAACCCTTTCCCCTCTGTGTTCCTCTGAAGCTTTGGTCTCGCTCCGGCTGGTCCCCTTCAGATTCTCACTCCTCTTGGCCCAAACCAGACTATTGAAGCGGCCCTTCCCCTCAGCACTGTGGGACCTGTCATGAAGATGGAGCCTCTCAACAACCTGCAGGTAACACCGTCACAATATTCAATTCCCCTGAAGTTGATGTGACTGCTAGTTTTTGTTTTGGTCAGACTAGAAGCGCAGGGTTATGTATGTCAACTGTTTTCATTTATTCAACACTGGCCTTACCAGGACTCTGATGCCTGAAGTTGTTTGTCCTAACATGTCTTCCTACTGGGCCCCAAATGCCCCGAACATTGTGACAGCACTCTGTCAATGTTTGGATTGTAAACAGAGTTGGGAGACGAGGCAGAGGTCGACCGATATGTTTTTTTCAGGGCTGATGCGATACAGATGATTAGTAATCAAGGAGACCGATAACTAATATTTGGAGCCGATGTACATTTGCAGTAAAAATGAAAGTGTTAGGGTTGCTCACTTAGAGCGGGTGCCCTAAATACGAGGACAGAGTCCTTACTGCAGCGGCCTGTATTTATAATTAAGTCATTCAAATCCCTAAAAATAGTCTTTGAAAAATGAAAGTTGTAGTGTCAAAATCTGAAACGGCACAAACTCTTAAGTTCTCCAAAAAAAAAATCTAATTCCTTTAAGCATATGTTTAATTAAATACTGCGAGAGTGAACCTTTCAACATTATCTTTTAAACCTTTTAACATCATCTTTAAAACATGAAAGAGCCAGTGCTCTCGTCATGCTGACACATTCTTTACATGTATTGCAGTCTGCCCTCCCAGGTGTTCCCTGAGTGTAATACTCTCATCCTGCACCCTCAAACCTTTTCTTTAGTGATCATGTAGCCGATTGTGACTCTGCTCTTCTCTGGTTTATCAGTGAAGTGTGCAGACTGTAATCTCTACTTTACAATGACAAACGGAGTGAAGACTGACTCAAATGAATGGGTCAGACGCTTGTTAAATGTGCATTGACAGCTCTGTGTGTGTGTGTGTGTGTGTGTGTGTGTGTGTGTGTGTGTGTGTGTGTGTGTGTGTGTGTGTGTGTTAAATGTGCATTAACAGGTCTGTGTTAAATATGTGTGTCTGGTGTATAAAATGTCGGTATCAATGCGCTGGATTTTAAAGCCTCCTCTCATATGGCCTGAGGCAAAATGTTTTGGGGTTGTACGTCCATCCGGTCCATTCTCGCGATCGTGATATCTCAGGAACGCCTTGAAGGAATTTCTTCAAATTTGGCAGAAACGTCCACTTCGACTCTAAACTGATTAGAATGTTGGTGGTCAAAAGTCACTGTGACCTCACAAAACACGCTTTTGGCCATAACTCAAGAATTTGTATGCTAATTGTGACAATTTCACACAAACGTCTAATAGGATGGAATGATTAAGTGATGACACTTTGGACAGAAATGGATGTGAACTGTAACATAGGTGGTTGGCAGAGGCAACATCAATATTCTGATTATTGTAAAAATGCAGTAAATGTCAGTAAAACCAATAGTCAGTTACCTCAATTTTTTTTTTATTAAATGAAAACCTTACGTTGCTCAGTCTGTCAGATTCCTAATTATAGTTGGCAGAATTTCAACTTACTATAGCTATATGGTTGAATTCCCCTGTTGTGAATGAAACATAATTAAAACATGAAACAACCATCAGAACGTTTGTGGATTGTAGGTAAAAAGAGCAGCAGAGGCAGGCTTGTGTTTGATCAGTGTGGTTCTTTTAACTGAGCAGAATTGAGGACGGCCGCTGTGTGCAGCTGGAGAGAGAAGATAAGAGTGATGGGGGGGGGGGGGGGGGGTCATTATGGCTCCTTTGTTTCTCTTGGCCTCAGTCGGCCCGCTCACCTTTCCTCTCTGCTGCCTCTGCGCCCGACTTTGATGGGTACTGATAGGGAACATTATCTTTTAGATATTTTATTTTTGAGAGGGTTTGTCTTGATGGAAGATACTTTCCCAGAATATTTTGACTGCTGTTTGTAACCACTGATGTGTGGGCGCAGTCAATGAAATACTTTCATCACAAATCCTCACATTTTAAGGAAGTTCTTTAGTCACTTTGGGTGCAGGTTTCATGGCAGTTCTTCCCCACTCTACGGCCCTCTGCAATGACACAGCAGTTACATTTAGAGACATCAAAGTGGTGACTTCATTTACAGCCTGCTTATTCAATAGTAAAGAAATGGTACAGTGGTTCCCAAATTGCCAAATAACTGCTTTGGTATGACGGCAAAGAAGTAGACTGTCAAGTAAACGTACTTTGTGATCGATCAAGAAGTCAATCGATGTCACCTGCTGAGCTAAATTAGACAGATAATCAGTTTAGTTACTAAATGAAGTTAACAGCTCTACACTTTGTCCCTCTTAAATAATAAGTCTAAAAAATAATCATGATAAATGCTAAATAACAATATTTTCTGAATATATAATATATATTTAATAATATATGTTCTAGATTGCATTTGGTTGTAAAATGTCAGGAAATAATTAAAGCTTTTTTAAACAATTTCTTTAAAGACTTTTACATAATAATTGAGGGACGGGGGGAGATGAGTTCATCTGAAGGCATAAGCATGTCGACAGTGCTTGTGTAATTCAAATTCATATTCAAATTATACTATTTTTAATTACTCTCACAAACAGACAAAAGTTTTGCTCGACAGCATTGAACATGTCAATCACAATTTTCCACAGCCAGAGTTGACAAATTCAAATAGCTTGTGTTTACTGTCAAGAAGACTAAATAAACAGATGCATATTAAGAAATGAGATTTCTTTTTTTCTTTTTTTTTTCTTTAAAGAGTATTGAGTGCAAAAAATATCTTTGTGCTAAAGGACAGCCCAAACAGAATTTAGGGACCTATTTTTATATGATATTATGTCAAAAATCATGTCATGCCGTAGCCATAGTAGTCTGGCTTCTGACTTCCTTAAACATAGCTTATAATAAAGTGCTTTTAGTTTCCAAACGTACAGAATTAAGCTTTGAATTCTTTGAGTGTTACTGTCAGTCCTGCATTGCAACCAGGAATAAGATGCCCTTATGAATTATTCACAAGTCATTCTTCAGCTCTCGTCTGGCCGTATTGTCCCCCACACAACGCTTCTCTGTGAGCAGCCTGATCAATATCACCCGTGTTACTTCAGGTGCCTCCATTATACCACAGTTGTTCTCATGTTTCAGTGTCTTGTACTTTTGCCACCAGGGCCTAAAGACTGTAAAAGATCCTGTCTGAGGAACTTAGGTTCACAAATTCATTCTTTTTTTAAATATAGACCTGCTGTTAGGTGCTATTTTTGTCGTCTTTTTGTCTTCATCTTCCTATTTTTGGTAATTTATTTTTAACCACTGTCTGCTATTTGTATCTCATTATATTTATATATTTATTTGATTCCTCTAGTAAAGCACTTTCTGAAGGCTGTTTGTAGAAATAGTTATTTTAGAAATATTGAACTTGTAGGTGATCAGCACATCTGGGTGATGCTGTCGAATGTGCTTTTGCATGACTTGTTGTGCTAACCTCAGCACATGTTGCTTACGGTGTACGTTTTCAGGTGGAACTTTCTGCTTGTAAACTTTGGTTCCACATTAAATGCATCAATGTACATACTTTATTCTGAGCACTGCTTGACAAGCGGTACAAATACACAAACCGTTACATCCCTATTAGCTTGTAAGTAGTGTTTGCTGAGATATTTTGCCAAATAAAAGCCTCATGCTGTGAGACACAGTGTGATGGGAGGCCAGTGCAGAACACTGGTGGTAGAGTATTGGCTGTGTGTGAGTGAGATTCCCAGAGGACTGTAGCGCTGATGTTGAGTAAACGGCACACATACACCAGCAATGTCCATCCCTGAAGGGCACTTGAAAAGTAATTACCCATGTACTGCTCCTTGTTCCTCCTCCTGTCGTCCTCCTCTACCTCCTCCTCGGATGTAATCACTCTCGCAGGTGGCTGTTAAGAACAACATTGATGTATTCTACTTCAGCTGCCAGTACCCCATCAGCATGCTGTTTGTGGAGGACGGGAAGATGGGTGAGTGTCTCAGCTAAACGTCTTCATACAAAAAGCCTCAAATCCCTGCTGACGTCAGTGCCACACACGTACGTCAGTCATTCAGCGTGTGTGTGTGTGTGTGTGTGTGTGTGTGTGTGTGTGTGTGTGTGTGTGTGTGTGTGTGTGTGTGTGTGTGTGTGTGTGTGTGTGTGTGTGTGTGTGTGTGTGTGTGTGTGTGTGTGTGTGTGAGAGAAAGAGAGAGATAAATAGTCAATATGAAATAGCCACATGGTAAAGCCTATTTTTGTGTACTATGTGAACAAGATAACTGACAGAGGAAAATAAGTATTTTCTAATTTTGATAAGCGCTTTACTGCAAATTAACTTTTCAGTTTCAATTGAAATTATAGAGACATAATACATAAATACCGGCATCATCTATATTTTATCTAAACAAAGGGGACAGCAATTGTAATATGAATTTTAAAAAAAGCTGATAAATGCCTTTTACAGGACCAGTGGCCGACATTAAGGCCCATAATAATTAATAAATATACATCTTGGTCTGAATCAACTGCATGTAAACCCTAACCTCACTGACGATATCATTGGTTATAATAAGCAAGGATAGCTGTAGAGACTATTTTCTTTATGGTGTTCCAGACCTACGATGTAAAAGTAATGGACTTGTAGTGTGACAGTATCAATACATGCATTTAGTTATTATCTGCGTTCTCTGGTGTGCACAGCTTCCCCCATAGAATACAGTTTTTTATCTGTTAACAGTTTTATGTCATACAACAGAGATGATGTCCCAACATAAGCGGCCACAAACAAAACACTGTTAACGTATTTCTGTGTAACATAGTCTGTAGTTTAAGGTGAAGGCACCTCGTGTCGGTTAATAACAGACTGCAATCCAAATATGCTGTAGTGGGGACGACGTGTAACAAGCTTTGGAGAAGATGGTTTTCTCACTCACTACTCTGACATTTCTGTGTGTACATTTACAACAAATCTCTTAATTCTCCTACCGTGCACATTTCAGTGTGTGTGCTCTGTCCTTGGACTCATCCGGTGATTGTGTCTCCTTGTCCGCAGAGCGACAGGTGTTCCTCGCCACATGGAAAGACATTCCTAATGACAACGAGGCCCAGTTTCAGATCAAAGACTGCCATCTCAACTCAGGTGAGAAATATGGACAGAGAGGGCACCACCTGAAGACGCCTCACAGTGCAGCTCTGTCCTGCTGCTGCTTTATATGTTGAAATAGTGACTGACATAGTGGCCATCTCAAATCCTCACTAATGGAGCGAATTGCATTTGATGAGAACTCATCAGCGGCAGTCCCCCATTTACGGGCTATAATTTAGTTTTACACAAGCGTGAGAGCAGCTGAACTGGAAAAAGAATTCCTAATGACCGCTTAATGGAGAGGGCCCCCCCCCCAGATTATATTTCTTCTTCATGAACAAAGAGAGGGTTTCACGTCCTACTGGGAAGCAGCAGCAAGACACAGGCTGAGGAGAAAAGTTGATTCCGAATTAGTGAGTGTATCTTTGCCGCGGGGATAGCCCGGGGTGATAAAGAAAGAAGAAATCCTGCATCGTCTGTAACATTTAATGATTGTTTGATGACTGAAAGAGAACACTAAAAATGAGCGATGGCTTGTTCAGATAGTTAAAACGGTGTAAGTACAGAAACGATTAACATTTTTACTGCATTGTGCTAAATTCTGATTATGTTTCTCCAACAGATGCAGCGTCCAACAAACTGCAGAGTAGCAACATCTTCACCATAGCCAAGCGTACAGTGGAGGGTCAGGACATGCTGTATCAGTCCATGAAGCTCTCCAATGGCATCTGGGTGCTGGCTGAGCTGAGGGTGCAGACAGGAAACCCAAACTACACGGTGAGTACTGGTCCCGTTGCGTTAGCTGAATTTTATGATTTTGAGTCGTATCACTGTTGTGCTCTTGCTGCTGTCTTTTACTTTTTACCACCAAAAGAAATGGCTGCCGAGAGACGGTGACAAACTTTAGTATTTTATTACATTTTAAAAACCTACAGTATGTTTTGCCAACTACTGTCATAAATGTCAGGATTATAAAAAGGAGAGATTTAACAGGGTAACTTACGTTATGTTGTATGTATATACAGTTTGTTGACATATTATTGTTGACACAACATTATTATACCTGCAGCATAATCAGGAACAACTTGATTTTACCTGTCCTGGAGTAAAATAAATGTTCATACGTCATTACTCAATCAAACAATGAGGTTCATCTGTAGAATGGTGAATCTGTGGCCGTTTGTTTGCAATTTTCTAATACACGACCAAAGTTAATTAGCCTTACCTGTTTATTTGTGTAAGTTTTGCAAGTATTAGATTTTTAAGAAAGGGATGGTACACTGGAGCACATAGACATCATTACAGTGTTACAGGAGTAGACAATACTAACATCTAATAATTTAAGAAATTGAAACAAGTCCTTTTCACCAGAGGTTCTTAGCTATGCTTGAAATGTGATCAGTCGATTTACATACAGGTAAAAAAAAACTAAATCCCGTCTTTGAAACGGCTGTTTTTGGTGGCTGCAATCAAAAATGTGTGTTTTCAGTTGGTGGCTATGCACCATGGTAACTGAAAACACACATTTGAGTTTGCCTACTATTAGAGATCCATCCCATAATATATCAAAGGGATTTCTGGACCAAACCATCCCCCCATTACTTCAATAACGTTGATCCTTCACTCATCATCATTCACACATGCAGTGAAGGAACTTCTATTCAGCACTTCAGCACAGATTACAGCCTGACTAGCTGAATGAAGTCAGTATGACGGAGTTAGCAAAATCCTGTCATCACCGCTCGTCACGGGTGGAGACGGATGACGCAGCAGAGACTGATGTGCAGTGATGAGGGTAGGGAGCTGTGTGTGTGTGTGTGTGTGTGTGTGTGTGTGTGTGTGTGTGTGTGTGTGTGTTCCTTTGTGTCTCTGCTTAGTCAGCGTGACGCGGCCTCCGCTCTTGATGGATTGTGTTTGGTTTAGAAATTCTGCACGACTACCGTCCAGAACTGTGCCCTTGATGCCTCTCATCACTCAGTCTGCTTCCACGTCATGTTTTTATTTAGAGGTGGTTTTCTCCAGTCTCACCCAGCTCTCATTAAATCTTCAGGTTATTGTATCTGTTTACACCTTCTCATGTTGGTACGTCGTTGTGTAGCCTAACCTCTTATATGAGACGTTGAAGTATACGACTTTGGGAGTATTTCCTTGAGATTTATTAGCTGAAGTGAAAGTAAATTTTTACTAAATTATTTGTAGTGCATTTATTTCTTTTCTGCTGGAGGCGGTATGCATCTTTCATTTTCTTTGTTGCTTTTTTTATTTCCCCTGCGCAGAGCTTTTTTCTTCTGATTTCTCAATTTTGAAGTTGCAATAGATCCTCAGCAGGGCAGGAAAGGCCCGTTACCTTTAGAAGATGGATCGTGAATTGTTAAGTGAAGAGAAGACCAGACTTTGAAGTTACCTCGTGCTGCATGTACAGTGTGTTTTCTGACGTTCATCTCTCGTTCTCTGGCTGCTGCACGGTCCCGGCGCTCTCTCGGCACATTAAAGCCAAGCTGCTGAAGCCGTGTGTCAGCAGCTATTTTTAGACCGGAAGAAGTAAAGCCCCGCTGCTGCGTTGTTGTTGTTTTCTGGGTTTTATTTTGCTTACAATTGTAATTTGTTCCGAGTTAAAGCGTACCGTAGCATTTGATTTGTGCTGCAGCTCTTTCTCTGACATCTGAGGGTTCATCACCGCGAGCGACCTCGTTACTATATTATTGATAATAGCAGCTTTAAGTTTCCACAGTTGAATGTCGGCATTCCCTGTGACTGACTTCCATCGGCGCTCATGTATACTTCATCGTTTATATTGTGTCACCAGCTTATCTTTTTGACATGACGCACGGTCTCCTGTCCCCATGGCAACTATGTGACCACTGATGTTGGCCGATTCTCTCTTTCCACCTCTTAAGCCGGTAAAAGTCGGCTTCAACACAGAAATGGACACCAAAGTGGCGCCCTACACACAAACATAGTCTCCTACCCGTCTACCTAGGCAGAGAGTTAGTGTGTTTAACACCAGGGACACTCATCCTATGAGAATATGTATGTATGTATATAGATATAGATATCTATATCTATAGATATATATATATAGATATAGATATATATAGATATAGATATAGAATTGGACCTTTTGTGGGTCGTCGATGAGAAGGACGGCTCTGTGCTGTTTTTAAAGGATTTTTGCAAATTCACTCAAAGCCGATGTAAAAGTAATTATCACAGGACGTTTATTCTTGCAAGAAGGAGTCAGGGTTGTACACATACAAGGTAACGTGTCAAGACTGCTCAGAGTTTCAACTCCAAGCCACTGGGTTATATAGTTGCAAACATACACACACACACACACACACACACACACACACACACACACACACACACACACACACACACACACACACACACACACAAGGCATAACAGCCTATGACAGGCTCCCTTCACATGAGATAACAAACGGGCTTTACATCAATACAGGGGAGAGAAGTACATGGTGTCTTGGTTCTTCACTTAACACTCTGTTCTCGCACTAAGGTCACCCTTGGTGACGGAGGAAGCCATGGTTGTAGCTTAGCTCTAGGACAAGAGCTAAGCTACATTTCCCCCATGGCCCTTTAGCCCCTAAACATGCGATCACTTGTCTTCCCTAAGTGTCAAAGGAAGTTCAACCAGTCAGGCCACATGTGGTAAGGCCTCGTGCCAGACTATGTCTTCAAATAGGAGAAATATAATTAGACTTAAATTTCCTCCAACACAAAGACATGATGACTTCATTTGTCAGGTATTAATTTAACTGGATAAACCAGACACACTTGTCTGGTTATTTCACCCATAAAAAGTTTCTTAATTGATTTAACTGAAAGTGTATACGCACTGCACCCCCCTAGTTAACGCATACAGGTGACATGCTGAAGGATTACTCTAATGAGGGAGGACATTATACTCAGATCTGACTTAAGCAGCTGTTGCTCAGTAAACAAGGCTGTGTTTACATATTTCAAATGTTATGATTAAGATACATATCACACAACCATGATCATGCATTGAACAGTTTTCTTTGCCCTTTTGCAGTGCTGCATCGCTGCAACAGAGAACTGCAGATTTGACATGAGAGTGCAGTATTTTAGGCTTGCTTGTTGCACTACATGATCAGAGCTGTGAATCCACGCGTTTGTCTCTCATTGGAGAAGTTTGGTTGAAAAGAGTTCCACCATTTTGTGTCAAACACCTCGCTCGATAGTTATTTTTGATTATTTTGGGCTGATAAAACAAAGCTGTATTAAAAATAAGAATTGCGTCTCTATACCAGACACACACACACACATTCAGGGATTACATCCTCCTTCATCATCAGTTTGTTCCTCTTTTTTTTTTTTTTGCCTGTGAGCTGCTAATATGATTCTAATATTTTTTTTTCACAGCAAGCCGTAAGAAGAACACATGAATGCCGCAGAGTTTCTGGCTCTCTAAATAGCAGTTTCTACACAGAGGCTAGAGCAGCCGCATTTCCTCACATCTTGTACCCCATGCTGACAGGAGAGCCCGGTCTAAATGTTGCCAGCAGCTGCATGCATTAGTAAAGAGCCCAGAGTGTGCGAAGGCAACACTTAAGGAGCTGTGCAGCACCACTGCTTTATTCCACTGCAGCGATGGGCCTGCTGTAAACCTGTTGTCAGTCACTCACCAGAATGTAGTACTCATACTCATAATAGTGTCTCAAAGGGAATACGTTTAGTGTTCTCACGATAATATACACTGTACGCTGAAAAATATTTGTATTAGATCCCATTTCAGGACTACAGGGGAAAAAAACGACTGACATATGAGGGCTTAAAAACTTCTTTTTTTAGCACTGCCTTGAATTGTGATGAGGTCGTGCTAAAGAGGGATTACTGAATATATTACATGGGAAAATCCAGTTAAATCCTGCCGTTGATCTGGTTTGAGTCCAGCTGGACACCTTTGTTGCATGTAGTTCCTCATCTTTCCATTGTCTGCTGGCTAATGAAGGACATACAGTCCCTAAAAATACCTTTATCACTCAAACAAAGGCAGATTTCTAAAGGGTAGAAGTGTTTTTGTATTTTTGTTTCTTCTCTTTGTCGTAGTGATTCTGCACTTTCTATCTTTAGCCAACTTGCACTTTGATCCCCCCCAAACAATTTTCCACTGGAACAAATGTGATTCTAAGAAATGACAGTGATGAAAGCTGAAAGAACAACAATGAGTAAGAGGCCGAGCTGCTGTCTGTCTGTGTGTGTGTGTGTGTGTGTGTGTGTGTGTGTGTGTGTGTGTGTGTGTGTGTGTGTGTGTGTGTCTCTCTTTCTGTCTGTCTCTGTCTGTCTCTCTCTCTCCCTCTGTCTCCCTCTGTCTGTCTCTCTCTCTCTGTCTCTCTCCCTCTGTTTGTCTGTCTGTCTCTGTCTCTCTCCCTCTTTCTCTCTCTATCTCTCTGTCTCTGTCTCTCTCCCTCTGTCTCTTTCTCTCTCTGTCTCTCTGTCTCTCTCCCTCTGTCTCTTTCTCTCTCTGTCTCTCTCTTTGTCTATCCCTCTGTCTCTCTCTCTCTCCCTCTGTCTCTCTGTCAGGGCTAGATGAATGCTGCACAGCGATCTGGGTTATTAAGGGCTCCATTTGTCATAGGAGAAAGCACAGCTGGTTTTGATTGTGCAGCAATTAATTAGTGAAACATTTTAAAGTATTCAGAATCACTGTCTCCTGTATGTATTAATAAGTGCAACGTCATGACTATCTGTCCTCATAATTATTCCAAAGCTCCAGCTGTCTTGTGCTTCTGGATCTGATGAAATATCATCTGCAGTATGATTGCTGATGGGGAAAAGAAAAAACTCACTTTGTGAGACTAAACCTGCTCCCAGCTGAGACCAACATCAAAGAGTGGAGAGGCTGCCACTATGTTCTCTAGTGTGTTTGTGTCTATATCGCTGTCTGTGTGTCTGAGATTAAATTAAGGGTTTCAATAAAGATATTTTTACTTGGAAAATAATGAATTTTGTCTTGTTACTGATGGTAACTTGTGTACTGAATGTCAAACAGTGGACATTTATGAAACCTGCGTCTTTACAAACCTTTTATTTTAAAGTAAATTCATATTCAACCCTGTCCATCTCTTGTCTCCCTCAGATCTCTTTAAAGTGCAGAGCTCCAGAGGTTTCCCAGTGTGTTTTCCAGAACTACGAGGCGGTGCTGAAGAACTGAAAGCCTCCCCACATCGACCCGGCCGCCGCCCTCACAGACTCCTGGCACCTTCTCTTGCTCTCCCTCACCTCACCCAAGGACCATATTGCAACCTAATGCAGTGCAAGTGCCACTTCCTGCTGCGTTGGCACTCATCGCTGGTTGTTTTTCTTTCCTAAGACTGCAGAAAATCCTGGTTCACTGTCTTGGTTTTCCACATTCTGTCCCATGTTTCTGATACAAAAAGATTCACTTTCAGGACATTATCTTATGACATATTTTCTGAATGATCACTTTCACATAGCTGGTCTTGTACTCTGTGATGACCGTTATTCTTTCGGGGACAGACTGCTGTATTCCCGTGACCTTTTTTTTTTTTTTTTTTTTTTCTTTTTCTGCATGAAGCTTTTTAATCATTATCAAGCCCCACTTCTCTTCCAATTGGAGTCTATTTTTAGCGTCTGCAATCAGCAGGTGAATCATCACTGTCTGCATATTTATTTAGGGTACTTTCAAGAAAAAAAGGCTTTAACTTTCCTTCCCCTGTGTGAAGTGGCTGTTTGGGCCGTAGAAAAGACGCATAGACACTTACAAACTACATTATTATTGTTTTTGACATTTCCTAGTTTTCTTTAGTGTCTGTGGATCTTCTGCTATCCCTGAGAGCAGGCTGTGTGCTGTGTGCATGGAAGCTGTTTGTTGGTGTGCTGTTCTTTAATTTTTCCATCAACATCTGGACATTTTAGAGACGAGCAGCAGTCCTCCACTGCCTGCTCTCTTCCTTAGTCATTCCATGGTTGTGTGTGTGTGTGTGTGTGTGTGTGTGTGTGTGTGTGTGTGTGTGTGTGTGTGTGTGTGTGTGTGTGTGTGTGTGTGTGTGTGTGTGTGTGTGTAAACTTGTTGGTGTTCATTTGGCAAGCTGAGAGAGCCTCAGGTGTTGAGGATTTTTGATTTGCTGCCCCCCCCGCAGCCTCTCAAGCACCATGGCCACCTGAGATGAAGGCTCATGTGAGATAACTCTAAACATTCGATGCCATGGTTTGTAACACTTCTGAGTAATCAGTGTACATGTAGGTAGCCCACATCCAGTGTCCCTGTTCTACCTGCAGACTTGACCAGATTAATTCCTTTTTCCGAGTCATTACACTGAAGCCCTTTTTATCGGCTCTACAGGATGTATGCGCCCACGCTAACAGCTTGTAAATATTACAACAGAGGTGGCTGTGTATTCTGAGTGTGTCTTTGTGTGTGGTGACGGCTGATTCATTTACAATGCTGTAAAAAAAAAAAAAAAAGAATCTGATGTTAAATCATAATCTTGATTGACATGATTTTGTTCATTGTGTGTACATCAAAACAAACTATTAAAAGTCTTGATAAATTCACATAATCAGTCTTCAGTGTTTGACATTATGAATAAATTGCAGCACAAGGACAATTTACTTTTATGGCACAGTCTGCCGGTGCCAAAGTCCCAGTGTCACAGGATGCAAAATGTTACCTCACTTTAATTTGCTTGGTAAAGTCCACATTCCCAAAGTCCCTGGAAGCAGCGTGCATTGTTTTCTCACAGACTACTTTATAGTCACTGGTGACCTTTGAGGCGTCTGCTCTCATGGGCTGCTCAGCTGCTGCTCCAATGTTACACAATTGGCAGCCCTCACAGCTTTGCATACAAAGTCTCAGTGTTGTTCAACCTTGAGTCGTGAGTGAAGTCTGAGGTTTGTCCACAGCCGGGTGCAGCTCGGAGAAAGCTTAACTAGGATTTCTAACTGCATCACCTAAATGTGAACACGAACGCCTCTCGACTCAGATCTGTTCCTCTGTGAATGCTAAAGGTCAGCTCTGCTCTAACCAGAGAGGAGTCGGTACTCCAAAGCTGTGACAAGTCTGTTCTACTAATGAATGATCTATAATATCGATTATGTGATGAATGCATGCCAGTAGGGGGTGCCACTGCATTGCTTTCGGGTGTAAAGGCTCAGTTTGCATGTAGGGACTATTATAGATTTACAAAGATTTTATACATTTAACTAATTGCTGTATTAATAGTTAATGAGTCATTCCCCAACGTTTTACAGATTAGTTCTTATCTAATCCAAACAATTTCTGAGCTGCCAGGTTGTGAAACTGGTGTTTATTCTCCTGCAGCAGGACACTCTTGTGTTTTAGATGGTTCTTTAATTCTTCAGGGAGGAGGCAATTTACAGCATTTGTAACACCATTGTTACTAAATACAAATAATAAACTCCAGGTCTGGATTAACCTTCTGTAGGGTCGTTGGGCAAAAAAAATGAGCTGTGGGCCCCTTTTAGCCACCGGGCTCCTAATTAATTTACTCTATTCTTAACCAGTGTCCTTACAGATTAATACGACCTGTCCTCATGCCTACTTTGTGCTAACGAGTAAACACACATTTGTTTAAAAATATGAACCATGTACACTTAACATCAATGGAAATGATGAAATTATTAACACTGTGTTTTGAGCGCATCATGAGCATATTTGACCCATCCGCCACCCTCCCGTCCGTCCTGTGGGGACCGTCTCGCACATACTATGTCAGTTTCTCGGCATCGCATACAGATGCGAAAGAGAGCCTCCTTGCTTCGGTGTCAGACAACCAAGCTGCGGGATTTCACGCATTGGAAATGAGAACGGGTTGGTTTTGACACAAAGCCCCTCCACAGCACAGGGACTTATCGCCTTAAGGGCCTTATAGCGGCAAGTAATTGCAATTGATACAACTACCACTTGCCCCATTTGTGGGCTTTGGGGCCCCTGAGGGACAATTACTCGCTTTGTCTGATTGGGAATCCAGCCTTGACAAACACGTATGGAGTCCCAAGCATCCGAAACCATCTCTAATCGGTGTCTTATAGACAGTGCCGCATTGGAAACCACTGTCCACCATGCCCGGTTATTCTAAGGGGCCATAAACTGTATAATGTTTATTCCTCACACTTGTTCACTGAGTTGATTTGTGCTGCCGCCGTCCAGCAGTGATTGATGGACACTTATAAGTCGTGTCACTCGGAGATATCATGTGCAGTCTTGCGCCACTCCTCCATGACCCTCACATTGAGGTGATGTATAGTGGACGTCCTATTCCTTTGCCATTATTTGGTAGCGTATGGGAGCTCGAAGCTTTTACACGCCTTGCGCACGACATAATCCTATTGGATGAGCGGGGCAGGGGATATTGCAAATGATGAGGGGCAGAGAGAGAGAGAGAGAGAGAGAGAGAGAAAGCAGTCTTCACCAGCTCATGTCTCTCCAACGGCAGACACACACACCACACACACACACACACACATTGCTCTACAATAGGCTCCAGATGCCTTTACCGAAAACGCACGTCTGCAGGCTGTGTGGATTGCCTCTTCGCCTGTGAATCACGCAGATGTGAATCTATCTTTCTGTCTTCGACTAAAAAGAAGATTATGGGGTTGTGTGCGATTCCAGAACACGTGGGGAGCTTATTTGCCAGGCTGGCGGCTGTGCGCCCGTCCTCCCTGTGATGGAGGAGCGCGGCGGTGGTGCATCGGTGGAAATGAGTGAGAGGTGCAGAGGAGATAATCAATGAAGACACACAGGGCTCTCGTGCGTTTGGGCAAGGTCAGAGTCTAGCCTGGATGAGAGTATGTCCATGCGGGGACAACAAGGACGGACTTTTACGCTTCCTCACGGGAGAAGAGGTCGCCTGGGGATGTCCCCTGAAAACCAAGAGTTGTTCCTCTCCGTGTTGGATTGCCAAGGCAGCAAAAATCCCCCCATCTGCATGATCACGGTTGAGCTTTATTTTTGACAACCTTCAAGCTGCATGGCTTCTTTCTTGTCTCCCTCAGCCCGGAAATAAAGTTTCTCTCGCTCTGCTCGACGTGTGGGTGATCTATTCGGCCACCGATTCCTTTCATCGCACGCAGGTGAACCCAGTTAAGGTGATTTGTTGGAGGCTGCTGGATAAAGACAGGGGAGTGGAGGGGGCAGCGGTGGGTTGAATTCCATCGGAGCAGCAGCATCAAAACAGCGGCGGCCAGCTGTGTTTCCGGACGGTCACATCTGTCGTTGTTTTGTCGTCGCTGTCCATGGTGCTGAACTCGTGCTCCAGGAATGGTGGAGACGCTGAGTATCGCAGTCATCGGTGCTCCCGGAGTGGGGAAAACTTCTATAATCCGCCAGTTCATCTATAACGATTTCTCGGAGGTGTACACGCCGACCAGGACCAGATATGTGTACAGACCCTCCGTCATCCTGAACGGGAACATGTATGAGCTGAAGATTTTGGACGTCCCGCCAATCTCCTCCTTCCCATCCAGCTCCAGTCAGGTATAATGCGTCTGTCTGAGGACTTAGATTGAACTTTATTGGGGAAGGATTCATACAAGCTTTGGGGATTCATCCTCAGAAGTAGGGTATTACATCTCTACTTAATATCCCATCTGTTAACAGCCAATGGCGATCCTCAAAGGCAGAAACACCAATTTTATTTATTCCTCTATCAGATGTCCCTAGTCTACTAGTTGCTATGGAGACCCGGCTGACTTAAAGCCTTGGAGGGCTTCACTTTGGCGTAAACTCTCTCTCTCAACCCCCCTCACCAGGGAGGCATGTCAGCTTGCAAATTGTTTATTGTCTCCATGTCTTCAGTGCCAGATACATTCAGATGAGTTGAGAATAGTATGACGCTGTTGGTGGTGGCTGTTGGGTTGAGTCGTGCTAATATACACAGAAAACAATAGCAGGATTGTGCTGCAGGCATCACCACAGCACCTGGTTAAACTCCCAATTTAAAAATAGAACAGACTGCCCTTTTGTTCATGGCCGCAGGTCATATGCCATTAGTTGGAGGCGCATCTGATTGCAGGATCACAGCATAAATGTTCTGTAGCTCCAAATGCCCCAGGTTTCAAGTCACTTCTACTCTTCTTCATCACCAAGGATTGGGGACATTGAGGATTTCCCTCAAGCTTTCGTCCCTGGAAGTTTTGTTTTTAATTTTAAGGAGAGGCTCACATTTGCTCAAGTCTGTCTTAAAACAATACCCAAATGCTCATATGTACATTAAAATGAAATTGAATGTTTGCTTCGTTGCCACTGAGTGTTGCATCATTTATTATTTTTGTTTTGCACCAGGAAGAAACATACATTTCATTCTCTATGTACTGCACTTTACACAGATCGATGACAATCAAGTATATTTCATCGCTTCGTAAAATGATTATTGGATGCTGTAATTGATTGTTGTGTCAATATCGGCCTTGAAAAGAATCCCTTCCAAAGAATATAATATAAATAAAAATAATTAAATATATAAATATAAATTTGTCCCCCATTATAAATAATGGGGGACAAATCCACTGTCCTTATAAGACAATATGATGCCTCAACAGTGTTTGAGTATATCTTCTAAAGTATTGTTATTTTTTGTCAGAAATGTCCCTGCATTGCAACTCAGCGATAAAACGTTGTGGAAACATAAGGAGGGAATTCGCTTCCAAAAAGGTTGTCACTCTGGGGCGGCTGTGGCTCATGGGATAAAGGGGGTTGTCTCCGTTAATTACATGGTTGGCGGTTCATTCCCAGGTCCACCTGTCCAAGTGTCTATAAGACACTGAACCCGAAGTTGCTCCTAACGCTTCTTCACAGCAGCACACTGCTCCTAAGACGTAGGATGGGTTAAATGCAGAGGTTGAATTTCATGTTTCTTCACTGGATTTGATTAACTCAGACTGCTGAACCCTCACATTAGCGCCATCTCTTACATTACAATTGCTGTAGGAATGGATCTCTTTACAGCCAGTATATAAAGGGGGAACACTTTCAGCAGCCAAAACCTGTTTCAACATATGTGCATGTGAGTATTGTTTTAAGACAGACTTGAAAAAAAAAATGTGATCCTATCCTTTTAGATATTTCAGTACAAAAAGTGTGGATTTGGTGTGCCTGTCTCTGTCCTTGGGTATTAAGCCCACTCCAAGCCTCTATTCCCTTGAGGTGTTTGTTTGACTCCTGTCCAGTGCAGCCTCCGTGGAAAGGCCCTGATGCTCTCCACTCTGCTGCTGCTTCTCACCCCTTTTGTGTCACACATAGCCCTCCCAAATATAGCTGCTTATCTACAGATGAGGTGTCAGTGGGAAAATGAGATCAGGCCAAGGAGAAGACAGAAAAGGCAGCTTGAACGAGAGGCCTCCCAAAGTTGGTGTGCTGCACGCTCAGAAAGCTCAGTTTCATCGTAGAAAGCGTCAGACAGGCAGGCTGAGAGTCCAGAACGATCATCCTGTCAGGCTGCTGCAGAATTACATGTAGCTGGATTTAACGTTTTGTTAGGGAGTGTCTGCAGGGGTGCTTCATTGTTTCTTGCCCACAGAGACTCTGCAAAGACATTCTGATTGAGTTTCTTCTTTCTCCTGCTAAATGGTGCTTAACCTCCATTGGGGAACAGGTTGGTGAGCAGAAAGAAGACAGGATGAGTCTGACGAGTTTGAGTGGGAGTGTGAGGCCCAAAGTTTGAGTCACACAGCTTTCATCATTCGATACCATGCTGTGTGAACATGTCATGCTCATTTCAGGGTGTAGTGCAGCGAGCAGACGCCTGTTTGCCAGGCCCATACTGTTCAGGCAGAGAAAACCATTAGCTGAGTGCTGCCACAACATTTCTATCAGACAGATTTATGGTTACTCATTCGTTGAGGAGCGACCCCGCGAGGCCTGCTGTACTCTCTCCTGTCATGTCCTGCTCGTTCTGACGCCGCTCTCGTGCTTCATCTGGTGACGTCCTTTATTTACAGCGAGAGCAGTGGGGCTTTTTTTTTTTTGGGACTCGCCGCCCTGCTCTGTATTCACCTGCGGGGGCGGAGAAACGTAACCTGGGTCAGGGGAAGTGGACAGCACAAGGGAAGCTGATTGAAATGTACTTGCAGTACACAGCAAATTGAATAAGGAAAGTTCTCCGCTAGAACACTGCTGGGAATAGAAAACCAACAGAGGAGACAGTAGGAATTTGCTGCAGTCAATTAGAAAGGTTGCACAGAGTTTAATGGACACCGTCGAAGTAAGGGTTACCAAATGAGGTTTTATAATGTCCTCTGAAATTTGTGAAGAATAAGCTGCAGAATGGAGTGAGTCAGTACGCCTCCATGCTTATGTAGCGTGGCAATTTCTCATCAGTTCAGATTAAATTTGAAAGAAGAGCAGTGATGTTCTGGCAGGCTGCTTGTGACCCCATTTTAACCACGCAGACAACCATTTCTGTCCTTTCCACTGCTGGAGATGGGCAAGATTTCTGTTCTTTCACCGTGAGGCTGTGATGGTGTAATGATTTGTTTGCTTTGCGGTATGTCTGTCTGCTGCTGATAGCATTGCTTTTAGAGAGCATCTGTCACAGTGTGCGAATAGGATGTGATGACAGATGGATTTAAGCCTGACAACGGATTCAGCAATGATTTTTCTTGTTCTTTTTTTTTAATTATTTGTTCTAGCCACGATGTATCTCCATGACTTCCTCCCACACAAAATGCTCCCTCTCCCTTTCCTGCTCTTTCTGGACATTTTTCTCAGTTATCTCCGTTGATGCTGTCTGTGACAGCAGGGTGGAAATTATTGCTTTTTATGTCACATTAGTATTTTTGACTCTTGCAGAAGAAGAAGAAATATGATGTGTGTACAGGTGTACAAACCATTTTAGTTTTTGTGTGTCAAAGTTTCTGTTTGAGTTGAACATTTAAATAATACAATACACTAATACAAATTAAACAATTTACTGTAGTGAAATTAATAATTCTCTGTTCTTAGAATAAAGACATTTAGATTATTCTTGAGAATTTATAGCTCAGTGAGTATAATCATCATTGTTATATACAAGCATCCTCAAACGATTAAACATTTTGGGAAATATACTTAGTTGCTTTGTTGCAGTGTTATCGCCAGAAGATTGTTAGCTTATTATAAAAACTGGAAACGGGTGAAACAGGTAGCTTTGCTCTGTCCAAAGGTAGCAAAATTAGCATAAAAGCACCTCTAACGCTCACTAATTCATTTGATCTTTTTATCTTTTTTTCTTTTTTACGTACATAAACCATAATTATCACTGATTCTAGTAATAGTCCGACACATAACCTTCTGTAAAACCACAAAAGTTATTTTCACAATTTTCTTTGGATGGATTAAACAAATAAAACATAACATATACATTTGTTATCTCTTGCAAAGAACAAGGTAAGCTGTTTCCAGTCTTTATGCTAAACTATGCTAAGCTAACCGACTGCTTGCTATAGCTTCACACTTACCTTAGAAATATGAAAGTGGTATCCATCTTCTAGTCAGACTCTACTCACACTACACAACGAAAAGCTTCGGCTATTTGAGAAAATGTCATATTATTCCTTTAAAGCTGTCTCAACTTGTGTAAAATCCTTGTCCTTGCCGGTTTCAAAATCAACAATTCATGACTATATTTCCAAAGGTTAGCTGTACTTGATTGCTTTTATCAGTAGCATAACATTTCATGATTCTGTATGTTAACATAAGAACCCAGCAACAGCCATCCTCTCCATATCATCATCTCCAACAAAGTGCACTGATCAAAAGAACAACAAAACCTCCAGATTTTAATGGCATGGAAAAGGTCACCACTGAGTAATGGGAGTTTCATCCCCAGGTAATCTAATGAATTTTAATTGCAAATCTGCCAGGGTGGCCTGCATGTGACATATCTCTAAGTGCCCAGCACCCATCCCCCAACAGGTCACCCCGGCCTCTCTCCTGTGCTTTAGTATTGATCCATCACAACTACTCATTATCGTTAAGCTGCCTCCCCTAATATCAGGAGACACGACAGCTTTGCCATAGCCAGCTAAAAACTGACCGAGGCCTGCGGTTGTCAGGGAAACATGTTGTGTTTGGCTCTTGAGGAGCGAAGGATGAGATGCTCTTTTTGTGCGCCGCGCTAAGAAGACCGACTGGAGGATACAGACAGCGTGGCAACACACTTCACATTCACGCTTCCACAAGCACACTCGCACATCCTGTAATCACACACAAATAAACATGCCCACACATGCATTTTAAATTCATCTGACAGTTTATTAGCTGCACTGTCTTGTCCTCTTGGTTCTGATTGTCTTTGTTTTGCCTATTGTTTGGATGCAGAGAAGTAGTGTTACCATTTCTAGCCCCTCCTCCACATTTAAAAACAGAAGATATGAGATGAGAACACAAGCTGCTATTTTTAGCATCACGGTGATGTGAGGCCGCAACTCAAGCCAGTGTGTTCATTTCACATCATCAATTGCCTTAATTATCAGAAAAGAGTGAGCTGTGATGATATGCTTGGTTTGACGGGAACTTGTTTGTTTGGCAAAAATAGGTGAATATTTTCTGAGGTGCTTGATATGACTTTAAATTGTATTGGATACTCTACAATAGAAGCAAAAAGAAGATATTACAGTTGAAGACATAGCTTCTGTGACATGTTTTCCCTCTTTCTGACAACCAATTCAACATGTAGAGGGACAGAGCAAATAATCACATTAATACCACATATATATACCACAATACCACAATATCACATTAGTTTTCACAACGCAGTGCCCCCTTACTTCCTCTCTTCCTGATCTTTGTGCCATATGTTTGTCTTCATGCCTAAACGGCCTCCTTATTTCTCTTCTAATGTGTGAGGCTGTTTCTTCCTCACACTCATCCAGACACAAACCCACAAACACCCTCATCTAAATTATTCCTAGCTGACACAGATGTATCAGCATTATCATCTTTAGAAGTTACGCTGATCATCGCCTGCTCCCTTAGCCTCCCCCGTCGTAAATTATCAGTTAATCTCATTTGTACAGACAGCTTGTACAGTACGTTGATTTGAAAAGCATATTTTCTCCTGCGAGATCAATGTGATTAGATTTCTTGCATTCCTATTTCAGTTTGCGCAAGCTGTTGCAGGAGGTAGAAGAAAAATAATGTAAACACCACATGGAAAATCACTTCCATCCACTGCCATGCTAATTAGAATCATCAGAATCAAAAGAGGTCTGATAATCAGCACTTTGCTATCTGAGTTTTCTAAGCAACACAGTGCAACAAACAGAGCTCCAAAGAGGCCAAATCCTCTGTGTCCGAGGCGCAGGTGCATCAGTCAAAAAACACAAAGCCATGTTATCGACCGATCGACAGCTTTGAAAATCCTGACAGCATAAGAAAAAACAAACGGCTTCAGCAGTGGTCATTCGTGGGATTATTTTTGTGTGTAATGTGTGTGATGAAAGATATTTTGATATTTTGTGCTGAGAATATAAATAAATCTTTTTCAAAAAAGTATTCAGTAATTAGACACAAACACGTCATAAGGTGAAACAAACCTACTTAGAACTGATACATGCTGGTAATTTAACTACTTCAAAGTTAAAGGAATAGATCAACATTTTGGGGAATACGCTCATCGGTTTTCTTGCAGAGAATTGGATGAGTGCCTTTCTAGAGTTGCCGCTGGTTGCCTGGCAACTTCACAGCGACGACAAGTCACTGCTCCCAGCCAAGACCGAGCTGGGCTAGCTGCTTCCAGTCTTTATGCTAAGTTAAGCTAACCGGCTGCTGGTGAAGAAGACAAATAAAAACATATATTATAAACAGAAAATATGTATTTGGTGTGACCTACTAAAACTGTGAGGTAGTTGAGATATTGCACTGCTGGATATTGCACATTTGCTGAGTTGTACTAGCAAGTGATGAATAAATACGGGAATAAATATGTACAAAGGAATATACTAAGATGCAGTTTGATTATAAACATTTGTTCAGTGTACAATATACAGGCCAACATACAAAGGTTGGAATGCAGTTTGAATGTGGCTGTAACTGCAATAAGTAAAGTGCTGACAGTGCAGACAGTCGGCTCAGTGTTTGACAGTGTTGAGTTCTTGCATGGTTTTGGGGTAGAAGCTGTTTCTGAGTCTGTTTGTCTGTGATTTGTCTACTGGAGGGCAGTGGATCAAACAGGTGGTATCCAGGGTGGGATGGGTCTTTTATTAAGTTGGCTGCTCTACTGAGGAGCAAAGTCTGACTACGTCCTCCAGAGAAGCAGCCAATGATCTTCTGGGCATTATTGATGACCCTCTGAAGGGCTCTCATGCCACACAGTGATACAGTACACCAGCACACTAGGAGGACTCCAGCAGCTTCTCTGGCAGTTTGGTTATCCTGAGGATCTTTAGCAAGTGGAATTGCTGCTGTTCCTTCTTGACTACTGCTGTTGGTAGACCAGGAGAGATCATCATCGATGTGCGTACCCAGGAACCTGAAATCAGGGACTCTTTCCACACTGTTGATGTAAAGTGGGTTGGGTTTCTTTTGTTTCTGAGGAGTTCAGGATGAGATTGTTCTGTGATCACCCCGCTGTCATTGGACTTCATCTCTGTAGGCTGTCCTGTCTCCTCCTGAGATAAGCCCAACCATAGTTATGTCGTCAGTGAAATTGATGATGGTGTTGATGGAATGAGTGGGGGCACAGTCATGAGTGTAGAGATGGCGTGGAGGATGGGGCTCATCACACAGACTTGTTGGGAGCCGGTGCTGATGAGTGTAAGGGTGGAGGAGAGGTGAAGGCCTAGTCTAACAGTCTTGGGGCGGTTGGTCAGAAAGTAGGGTTGGAAAAGTCGTGGGCCAGTGAGGCCTCACCGTGCCGGTTGCCGGTCTTGAAGTTGGTGATGGTGCTGGATGCCCTGCCACAGCCTTGGGTCGTTATTGCTGAAGAGGTCCTCAATCGTTCTCTCACTTTAGCATCCTTGATTCTGCTCTTCAGGTTGGCTCCAGCAGCACTGTATAGAGCTCTGTTTCCAGACCTGAAGACGGTTCTTAAGGACAGTTCTGACCTCCGTTATCATCCAGGGCCTCTGATTGGGGAACACACAGATGCATTTGTCGATGGTAACATTGTCAAAATCCCAGTTGATACTTTAAAAAAACCTGCAGCTGTGAGGCAGCTCCTTCAGGCCATGTCTTTACAGTCTTTGTGGTGGGTTGAGCTTTTCCCCTAATGGGGGTATATGTTGCAGTTAAGAGTATAGATTAGTGATCCGACCGGCCTAGCGGTAGTGGTGCTGGCCTGAAACCATTCTCACTGTATCCACTGTTTGCCTGTTGCATTGAATTGTGAATAGAACAGTCCCAGAGTCTTAATCTTCATCTTTTCGACATTTTCTCAGGGCTGCATTTGTTTTCTCATTCCCTCGGCAGAACTTTTCTTCCCACCCCCTGAAGTTCTTCCATTTTCCTCCCCCTCTTTTATCAGATCAAATGCTTATAAATTCATTGCATGCTGTTAGAGGCAGTGAGGCTGGTGGTGGGTTGGTGAGAGCTCTGAGAGACACAGCGTGAATAGAAGAATGGGTCACTGTGTTTCTATCGAAGCAACTGTCCCCCAGTAAGGTGCAAATGTAACCACTTGTGCCATGTGATTTAACGACAGGTTGGAACTCATTACCCTCAAACATTGCTGCGTGCCCACTGCATCACCAAGCAGTTGAACAGTACGAGTATATTTTTCTTCTCCTGACAGAAGGCTTCGTGTTCGTTTATCTCTTAATAGCTGTACAGTCATGTCCTTGAACATGTATAGCTAGGACACTGTGCAGTGCCGGCCGGTCACCATGCTTTACGACTTTGTTCTAGGCCGTGGGACTCCCAGAGCCATGCCAGCTCTACCACTTCATTGACTCGCTGCACTCTCTCACAGAGGCTAAGCAGTAGAGACAGGCGACCTTGCGTTTAATAATTACAGAAACACTTGCCACATGCTGTTCCGCTAGCTGCTCTCTACTGTTATTGTATTCAATAAGTTGGTGCATTATACGCTGGCGGATCTATGTGGTTGTAATTAGGCACAGCAGTGCATTCAGCTAAGTGGTAACATCAGCATGTTAACATGCTCATTGATTCTCTCAATGTGTCAAATAAACTGATCTAAATGTGATGTTTAAATGCAATATTTACAATATTCATAATCTCAGTTTAGCTTGTTATGCTAAAATGTATTGATTAGCACTAAACAAAGAGTACAGCTCAGGTTAATGGGAATGTCTTTAGTTTTGCAGGTATTTGGTCATAAGCCAAAGTGTTGGACAAAATTACATTTTTGAACCGATGGTGACAGTAGATTAAAAGTCAGAGGATCAGCAGGTTTTTAGAATTTGTCCTGAAGGGGACAACAATGTGTGTATCATATTTCAAGGCAATCTATCCCATACTTGTCAAGACATTTCACACAAAACCACAAGTGTTTATCTCATGGTGGCGCTGGATGAAAAGTCAGGCAATCGTCCTCTGGGCACCGATCACAGCAATCTATCCAGTAGTTATTGACGACATATTTCAATCTGGATCAGAGTGCTGGACCGAACAAAAATCTCTAGGTCTTACTGTATGTGTGTGTTTTTTTCTCTCTCTGTGTCTGTGTGGTAGGAGTGGCTGGATTTGCGCTGCAGAGGTGTTCGCAACGCCAACGCCTACATCCTGGTGTATGACATCTGCTGCGTGGAGAGCTTTGAATACGTCAAGATGATCAGACAGCAAATAGTGGAGCACAGGTATGGTCAACCGCTGGCTCTTAGCTGGCCAGACTGTTACTGAACATACAACAAAATAACATATAGCTGGTTAACCCTCACTGGTGATGTCTAATGACATCCACTTGTCATCTGTCTGGAGACACCATGTAATTTCACAGCCCTGTCACAAAGCTGTACAATTAGGTGTTTGTGACAGAGTGACAGTGATAGATGGTCTGCCTTTGGTGAGACATTTTAATTCAGCACACTCTTCTCTGCATCCTGACAGTTAGTCATGACATTTGAGTCTGGCATTGCTGCATGAGAGATGCCTGAGATGTCACTAACAATTTCTAAGATTATTTTTAGAGATAATTCTGCTTTTGTTGGACAGTACACAGCAGCAAAAGACAGGGAGCTTGAGAAGCAGAGGGACAGATCTCCTGGCTGGCTTTGAACTAATACAACAGCAAAAAAGGACCCAACACTAGTTTGGAAAAAAGGCCAATAAAAAAAAGGCCCACACCTGCTCTGTCATCCTCGTTGTTGGTTTACCTAAATGTAACTATTAACATATTGACATATTGAGTACAATCAGAATCAGAATCAGAATCAGCTTTATTGGCCATGTATGCATATGCATACATGGAATTTGACTTGTACATACACAAGTTTAGAATAAACAAGAACAAATATATATATAAAAAATAAAACAAGGGCAACAAAAAAAAAGTAGAACAGATGTAGGTATAAACATTGATGAGTAGCCTTGTTTGTGCTGCTATGCTGTACATGACCAAACTGCCATTGTACCTCCCCACCATGTGTTGCCATGGTGTGTATATGTATGGGCTGTGGCAGAAAACCATTATTACCAGCAGCTGAAAGCAGGAAGGGTGAATGAAAAACAAGAGAAATGTGTAATCACGGGACAAAGCTCTAAAGCCAGACTACGGAAGGAAAGGCAAGAGCAGAGAAGGGACAGATACTGTATAGAAACTGAAATCATGAATAATGGATGCTGTACAGGGTGGCAGGGTGGCTGTACTGTAAATGTCAATTATAAAGAATTTATTTTCATTTTACTTTAAATTATATTCTTAAAATACATGTATGCTGTCAAAATCAATTCAAAACGAGAATCAACTTGTTTTTTCCTATTTATTTTAGCCCCTAGCATGAAGCCTTCCTTCAGCTCAATGAAGACTACGGCAGTGTTGGGTCTCTCCTGCATAGTTTCCCCCAAATTTCACACACAGCCGCATGCACAAACACTCACACAGATACAGTACATCTCATTCTGCTAAAATTCTCGATAGATATGCGAGGAGATATTTTTAAGTCTGTTATGTGAGTGCAACCTGTGAAAAGGAGTAAAGTGAGATGATTACTATGATGTGTTCTTCAACCCTACATCTTCAAGAACTTCAACTCAGGGGCTTAAGAATTGCATTGTACATTTCACATGTCTTTCCTGTCTGTCGAGCTATCTGTCCATCTGTAAAGGCAGACTTGCAAATATGCATAATAATGAAAAAAACAATCATTAAAGGTCCCAGCTTTGCTGACTTTGGCACTCAACCAAACAGAAAGCCGAAGTAAAATCAATTTCATTGTAAGAAATCTGATTAATGAGCCTTCTTTCCTACATGGTATTTGCTCTACAATCTAATCTAGGATTCCCTCTGGCAGCTCCTCTTTTTCTACATTGCTGTAATAAATGTTCTCTCCTTTTTCAACAGAGCGTCAGCTCGCATTTTCAAACAACCACCAATCAGGCTTCTGAAAATGGTTGGACTTGATGACGTCCTCCCAGATGTTGTTGTTTTTCATTGACACTGTAGCATAATATATACAAGGTCACTAATGTATTTCTACATCTGGCTTGCCATACATTTTCACAATTCATAATGCTGTAAAGCAGTTGCTGCAGCATGCGGTGGGAGGCCCCTTGAGCCTGCGAGCTCTAATCCTCCAGTCCGCCCCCGCACACCTCAGAAGGAAGGAAAAAACTGCATACAGACATCTTACACATGCCCAGCCCACCACTGTGACGACCACCAAAATGATAACAATGCTTTTTGAAATCAACCTCTATTTATTTACCTCTCGCATGCTCCTGCAGGGAAGGCAGCAGCAGTGAGGTGCCAATCCTGGTGGTGGGCAACAAGAGAGATCTACAGCGGCAGCGATTCATGCCTCGCAGGGCGGTGTCAGTCCTGGTGAAGAAGACCTGGAAGTGTGGCTATGTGGAGTGCTCTGCCAAGTTTAACTGGCATGTAGTCCTGCTCTTCAAAGAGCTGCTGGGCATCGCTGTGGCACGGGGCATGCGCCAGAACCACACCGCCATCCGTCTGCAGGGGGCGCTACAGAGGAATCGCTGCACCATCATGTGACCAGAGAGCTCTCTCCACCCCTCTCACCTCAGGAGTGGAGCGGCAGTGGAGAATAAAAATACTTTTTATCTAAATGGCTGGAAAAATACCCTGTGGCCTCCTGCTTTACTGAGCTGATTTTTCATAATGAGGTTTATTAGTCTCTTGCGCTGTAATAGACACTTAAATTTCACACATGGTCATCCAACCACTTCCTCGTCAGATTCTGCCAAATGTGTAAATGCAAGGAAGGAGGTAGGAGAGAAAGCAGTGGAAAACAATACAACTAACATAGCACAGTCATTTTTCATTACATCAAGACAGTTACTCATTTGAGGCTGTGCTTCCCAAATTACACAGCAGCAGGTCTTCTTGAGGGTTGTCTCGTGGCTGTAGCTGGGCCTGACAGGGTGGAGGCTGTGTTTGTAAGGCTCAAAACGGAGAAGCAGCAATATCATTGAGTCTTCCTTTTGAATTAGTAATATTCAGTAAGGTCAACAGCAGACGCTCATATCTGACTTATTTGGATTTTCTTTGTGGATTAATGGTAAGCAAGATAATAAGAATAATCCAGAGCAAAACATAGCTAATGCATCACTTCTGGGGGGATTATCCCACAGTGTACAGTCATGATTAGATGGTGTTTAATTTTTTTTAAAAAGTAGCCTGCATTTATTTTTCTTTCCCTGTCCCCGTTTCAAACTTGACCTATGGTGAAAGCTGTTTGTTCAGGCAAAGGGTTTTTTAGGGTAGTCTTGCAGCAGAAAATGCTGCAGTCCCTATCATGATGTACAGTGGGGCTTTAATCTGTTCCCTCCCCTCACTCAGTGTCTGTTTCTGATGAATACATTAAATCCAGGGAACTGGCGACCTGCAGGAGGCTGCAGAGCCTGAAAAGAGAACCTGTGCACGCAATGTCGATGTTTATATGTGTGTGCGTATGCGTGTGTGCAAGCAAGCGAGAGAGAGAGAGAGAGAGAGAGAGAGAGAGGGAGAGAGAGAGAGAGAGAGGGAGAGAGAGAGAGAGAGAGAGAGAGAGGGAGACAGGTTTGATAGCTAACATTCAGGCAAGCAAAGGACAGACACAACAAGATAAGAGATCGATGTACAAACTGAATTAGGAAGGAGCAATAAAATCTCACAGTGATGTCCTGACTGATTATATGTACGACCCTATTATATTAAAAATGCCTCACATATAGTAGATGTAATCCACTCCCAGACATCCTGCAGAAATACGGAGGCAGCACTTAATGACTTCCACAAAACACCTGACGAGTGCATCACAGACACAGGAACCTGAATAAAGCTTTCATATCGGTATCTGAATAGTATGTAATTGGTAATGTTGTGAGATTAACAGTTGCTTATTCATATGATTAGGCCCAGTTAGTTTGTGAACAGGGCTGCATTGAAAGTAATCAGACCTATTGTATATAAGAGTGGTTCATGGAGTTATTGACTTGCATGCTTTTGTTGGTAGAGCCAACGGGTCAGGGTTTAATTGCACTGATGTGAACATTTGATATTGTGTTTAATTTTTGTAATACATGGTTTTCTGACACTGTAATGAGCAGCTGCGTGGAGTGAATGTGGTTGTTTTTCACTGGCATGTCATAGCACAAGCTCATGATTCTCTCCGAGATGTAGTGTTGAACCCTTCAATCAGGGCAGATGGTGGTGTTATTTTATTTTTTTCTAGTCAAAAAAAAAAAATACAGTATGTAGCAGCAACTGTGTGTAGCATGAGTTCTCATCAGTTTGTCTGTGTGTGCGTTTCCAAATAAAAAGGGCTACCGTTTTTTATCAGAAATATTACTCATATTTATTTTTACTGTGTTGGTGCTGTGAGTAATCCTGTATTTTTTAATATGTTAAATGCATTTGAGAACAGCAACCTTACTCTGGTCACTTTACAATCCTGTACTACATTTACATCACATTGAGATAATTTTGACAACAGTGCCACCCTGTGGTAAAACGATGTTATCAGGAGCCAAATCTGAGGCAGTCAACAAGCGTCCCATTAGATTTTAGTTTAAAATGCATTGTTGGTTGTACTCAACAACACAAGATGATCATCTGGGGATCTCTAATCCCTAGTCATCTGTTATAACTAATCTGCTCATCATTTACAGTGGCAGAGTGATAACAGTCAATAATATACTATATAAACAAATTCATTAATTGAGTAATTATCTTAGCACTGTCCATGATACCGTACTGCATGTGTTGCCTGATTGATTGAAGTTCTTTGCATAATCTCCCCTCTCCTGTGGGTAGCATGGCCACATTAACCAGTTATGGAGTCTAGGCAAACACATTGTTATTGTCATCTACGGCCCTGTGCATTGTGCATGTACCCCGTCGCCTCCAAATGCCAGTCAGTTTATTTGGTAATATGGCCCGTGCAAGCACAAAATAAACAGAAATACTGATGTCCTCAGCATTTTTTTATTTCAAATGTAGTGTTAAGATTAAGTAATAATACAGAACTAACTACCCAAGATGAATCAACATTGGCCTTGGAGCATTTGGGGCACCAGGGCTTCTGGGGCACCGGGCCAGTTCCCTGCTTGGCCTGCTTTATAATCCAGCCTTGTGGGAAACCAAGACATGGATCCCACTGAACAGCGCGTGGGGGAAGTTTGCCCTTAGGTCTTTCTGCCAAAAAGAGTTTGCTTTAAATTCAAGGCAGAGAGCAAACTTCTCCCTTGTGCCACTGATCATATAAGTAATTATCTGACCCTGATGAATGATGATAAGATGATGATTGTAAATTGGCTAGGTGCGTTGTAACATTTCAGCGTCCTTATGTCTATCAACTCACCTGTGACCTGACAAGCATCATGTGTGAAATCACCAGCGAAACCGCATGTCAAATGTTTAGGAATGTTTGGATAACAACATCACGTGGTGCAGGTCTGAACCATAGACTTGAGTTGATAGAGCGGCAATTTCCATTCATATCCACACCCCATGAATGGCCTGGTCAGCAGCTGCTCCCTCCTAAATTACTGCCGTGAACTGTTTGGTACTGTCGACATAGAAATCATTGTTGATTTAGTGACAGCCTTATCAGATTATATGGAGGAAATGTTGTGGAATTTCCTTTCTATCCAGTCCAGCTCTGTGCTCTGAATCCTCTGCAGTCTGCATCAGCAAAGTGTCTTGGCATCACTTCTCCTTCCTTTGGTGTCCATTCCGGCGTCATGTGAAAGGGGTTCACGGTGGTTCCTCTCGCCCTAGAGCTGACCCAGCGCATCCGTCAGTGCCGACGTCCTCGCCCGGGTCGTAGTCCCGGTGGGGTAGTGTCCCTGTCCCCGCTGTCCCCAGTTCATCCTGCATCCTTCGGCGTGCGGCGGAGGATGAGCGAGCAAGGGAAGGGCTCGGCATCCGCCTCTGCCTCGGCCCCGGCTCCAGGGTCGGATACTTACAAAGGCTGGCTTTTTAAATGGACCAACTATTTGAAAGGATACCAGCGGCGGTGGTTTGTCCTCAGCAATGGCCTGCTTTCATATTACAGGTACATTTTTTTAAGACGCAGTGTGCAATATTTCTCAAAGTAAACGCCAACAGACGCGCGCAGCTCACAGTTGCGTGTCAGTGCGTTACAGCTGGCCGCCTCAGCTGGCTAGCATCAGGCTAAAGCTAGCTGTCAAACGGACACAGTCAGCTGTCTGTTTACTTCACGCTGACAGCGACAAAAACGTTTATGTTTTACTTTGAATGACTGTGGGTTACGGAAAGGCACCGACACGTAGAGACATGCACACAGCAGCAATAGCAGCAAGGCTTCTAACTCGTTAAAGTGTCTACTTGTGGCTACAGCTGGTACAGACGTCAGCTAGCACACTAAGCTAGCCAGCTAGCCTCAGTCGTTGACAGCTGAAGAGCAGTCCGCTCCTCAGTGACACTAACACGGCTACTCGTCCTTTAAACAAGGAGTTAGTAAAGTCAACGTCCTAATAATCACCTTTCACTTCATTGTCTAAAATTGTATTCGCTGTGAACATCATGTCTTTTTTTTCGAAATTCATTCATTCATCCAATTAACAAACGTTACTGAGCCACGTCACTTAGTATGATAACTGTAAATGATCGCCATCATCATCGTATTTCTGTCTTCACTTTGATCACGCACTTGCTAGCTGTGAGCTAACGTTAGCTGTACAGTAGCACAACACCTGTGGCTCAGGTGCGTCTAGCCATGGAGTCGTGTTTCCACAGGTGTAGAGAAACTATTCAGTTCGCCTCAACATATAAGAGTCCTGCATGTTGTGAAGGTCCATAAAATATATCCAAACCTAATTTTCCTCAACAGCAACAACAACGTATTCATTGTCAGTCTATTATGAATACAACCTTACTAGCAGGTGAATGAACTGTTACATGGTCTAGGGGGGACAGTAGTGACAATATAGTGCAACTTCTCGGTCCACCTTCTTGCATTTTCAGATTGTGATTATTTTGTCACAGAAGAGCTGAGAGTCCTACTTTTCATTGCTCTCATTGCCCGGCTCTTGCATGTTCAACCGTCCTTCTTGCTTTGACTTTTAGTGCTTTTGGCAACATTCAAATACTCTGCTGTATCGTCTTCTGGGTCACACTGCCCTTTGTGCACTACTAGCGTTTTTTTACCCATCTAAACTTAATAGTCATTCCCATTAGGTTCACTTCCAAAGTGTCTCTGTTTCCCAGAATATCAATACACCCAACATTTGGATGTGTTGCACTATGTGATGGGTATGAAACAGTTGATGATCGCAACCAGGAAACCCTGAACCACCTGTGTATGGTCCACATAAGAGGAGAGATCAGTTGTTCACCCGGTCTGACCCTGTTTTCCTAATTAAATGGTTCACAGCAGAGTGAAGGTGCCCCCACTGGAGTTAACCTTCATCTGCTAACAGTACTATTTGTCAAAGCTGCCTGTAAAGTTTAAGTGACCTCACAAATCAGATATGATAAAAACAACAACTTCTATCTTGATATGGTAATGCTCACTGTAATTGATTGCAGTAATACAAATGATGAATGTGACTCTAAGCTGAACCTCAAGGATAATTGTTATTTCACAAATCAGATATGATAAAACAAATGTGTTCAAGCATAATGTGTTATGGCAAACTGTAAATGCTTGTAGTAATATAAATTATAAATGTGACATTAAGCTGATTCCCCAAGGATAATTGTCTATAATCGCCGATGAAGAAGGAGTAAGGGATTCACTGCTCTTCTTGCCAGTATGGAGGTTTGAGTGTGGATCCTCTGACTGCAAGGCAACATTTTGACTCATTATGCTTCCTTGCACTTCCAACAGTCATAAATGTCATCCTAAAATATGACTATTTAGATTTGAACATGCTTTATTGATTGTACTCCACATTCAGAGCCCATTTAATCATTCCATGCTACAGTCTGTTGTCTTTTCACGTCAGCAGTGCTATTTGACACGTACGTATAGTAGCCAAAGCCCTGCTCCTGCCTGAGATAGTCATGAAAGGAAAGATGCCTGTTGCCTCTCTACCCTTTATTAATAGTCCATTATGTTGTAAGGTGACTGTTTTCCCTGGCAGTGAAGCGCACAACTTATCCCCTCCGCCGACGTCTCCCTGGCTGAAGACTTTAGGCTTTGTGTGCTGCTGTTTGTGCCTCCTCTGGCCGACTGTCTGCCTTTCTACTGTGAGGGAAGTAAAAGGGTAACAGTCAGACAAATGTGACAGCATGTTAATTAAACTGTCGTCTTTGTATGTCAAGTGATTATTGTGTTCTGCAGAACATGTTTTTGTCTTGTCCTACAATTATGAGACGATTATGCCGAGAAATAAGCCAGTTTTAATATATATATATATATATATATATATATATATATATATATATATATATATATATATATATATATATAGCCTTACGATTACCACTCACTATTATAATAAGACTTCAGTTTAGTAGTTGCTCTTACACTTTGTGTACAACAACATTGTCAGTATTTCTGTGGTCTTTGAAGTTGAAGCACTAGCTCGATTTGTAAAAAAGTATTTAATAATGTAATGTAGAGATTCTATAATTGGTTAAACTCTATTATCATAGGAGGCTGAACTTTAGCCCAAGCGACATGTCACATTAGATGCAGCCTAACATTCGTTGACCAGTTGTTTGATTTGCAGTGTTCAGTATTTGTTTGCCCTTTTTAAAAGATCAGTTTGTATTACTGACGCATCATTAGAGACTGACATATAGAGGTTTAGCCAATAACCTGAGAGATCCCTTTCATTCCCAAGGCTTGCTGATGTCAAAGCAAAGGCTTAGTTCTCTAACGTGTTGCTGAGAAGCCAAAGGGCGACGGAGGACCGTGATCAATGCTTTGATTCTGTGGGCAGACTGACACACTCAGCACTTGCGTCTGTTAAAGTGTAATGAGTTTTTACAGAGATGCAACATTGCACTCGTCATTGATTACTTTTGGCCCTGACATTGCAAGGCTGGCTGTTTTTTTTATTTTGTATACCACATTAGCCTTGTGTCTCATCTGTTTCAGTTTAGATCATCTGAAATGGCCTCATTGAGCAAGATATGACAAGATCTCTGTCCTCCCTCTCGCACTGAACTTCTTTCACTTTTAATTTATTTAATTTCTTAATTGACTTTTCCTCCCAATTTTAATACTCTCAGCACATACTTACTCACCTCTTAAAGTAAATCCGGCTTGGTGCTTCAGGGAAGATTATGGAGCATTAAAGCCTTGAGTGCAATTGGAGCTGCAGTATCAGTGAATCGAGCCTTGGCTTTCATAGGCCGGCCATGTTTTCTTCTCAGCTGCAGGATAGTAACTGGATCGTATCAGTTTAAGTGCTCAGTGGGGGGTTCGGTACAATTCCTGTCCCTTTGTAAAGGCAGGTTATTGTGTTACTGCTGGCACACTCAGCTCCCCCGGTGCAGGGAGGCGTGGCGGGAGAGCGGTGAGCTAGCTAACCTTGTTCCCAGCTGCAGGGTAGCCTGGCCTGAACCCTGTTAGAGTGGCACATAAGAAGAATGACTGGAGCAAGAGATGTGGACGCTGTGATCTAATCTTGTTAATAGGCTCTTAGTTGGTCTCAGCACAAGGCTACAGAGTGCGTAAAATCGTCTCTGTGTGCGGCCTGTTTGTGTGGTCTTTGTGTTTTTGTGTAAAGGTGAGAGCAGCAGAGTCAAATTAAAGCGAGCAGGGGAGTCTGGCCACGTTCTCACCATCTCATTGTTTCCGTCTTGCAGCAGGTCATGTCATGCTGTCCATGTTGCAGTATCATTGCTTTGGTTTCCTTGTCTCATGTTTCCTCTCTGTCTTCAGCACAACACGTTCCCCAGCGTTTCTCTGGCTCTCTCCCTCCATGTCTTGTGATATTTCAGCCCCCAGCCACAACAAAACCTTTCTACATTCTCATGCTCTGGGTACTGTGTCCTATTTCCTCTGCCTGTCTGTGTGTATGTGTGTGTCTGTGTGTGTGTGTGTGTGTGTGTGTGTGTGTGTGTGTCTCTCCTCATGCTTATGGCCGTCTGTTCTGTGTTGTTCACCGGTTGTTGTTCTGACATTACATGCTCCAGATCGGTGGATTTGTGTTTTATGAGGATATGTGCACAGGGGACTGACAGGTAAAGCTATTCTCTCCTGGCTCATGCAGGACCCTCTCTCATGCCCTCAGCTGCCCCCCACTCACCTTCCCCTACTAGTGCCTTAACGCTCCTGTAGTCTCTCTTTCCCAGCTTTTGTAGTTTCGTTGACTGTGTATTTCATGGCCTTTGCATGGCCTCGCCTTCCCACAGGGCCGAAGCGATCGGTGTGGGTCTCATCTTACTCATCAGCAGCACACTCAGTATGTTAACCCACTCACACCCAGGACTCTGCAGCTGAGCTCGGGCTCGGCGAGGCCTAAAAACCGGGCTCCGCACAGCTTCGCATGGCCCCAGTGCGACCTCGTCTACACAAACTGATGTGTACGGAGCCCCGGCAGAAGAGTGGTACACTGAAGGACTTGTTCTGGATTGGCATTATAACAAGACTTGACTTCAGCCAGTAGAAGCAGTGTGGGGGAAGTCGCTGCCTGGCAGAACTTAAAAAAAAGCACTTCAACTTCTGACTTAATAAGGCGGCAGCCACCTTGTCAGTGTCAACTGGATCTGGTTTTAAGGTTTAGTGCTGCTGAGAGGCAGCTGCCCGTGGCGGTGAGAGCTCACTGAGGGTGGATGAACGGACGTTAGCACCCACAGACGGCTGCATCCACGTGATCGCATGGCTGCATGCTTCAAGGTGGCTGTTTCTAAGAGTGTGGATGGGCAATCATGTGACGCCGGGGGTTGAGGACGTTTTTTTTGGTTTAATTTGAAACAGCCACACCACAGCATGTGTTTTCGCTGATTAGTCGGCGCTCTCTGGTTGAGGGTGTTAATCAGCAAAATCAGCTGTCTGTGGCTGGAGCGGAAACCTGCATACGCTCAGCTCTCTGTGGGACATACTGTTCCAGCCCTGCTCTGCAGCTTAGCTTCACAGAATGAGAGACAGACTGATTCCCACCACACAATCCGTAATGTTTGAAAACTTGACACATGAATACCTACCACATGATTATGCTAATGAATACATTCTACAGCAGGGGTCTTCAACGTTTTTCAGGCCAAGGACCCCCAAACTGATAGAGAGATGGAGCAGGGACCCCCTACTATATACAGTATATTGTATAAAATTGTGTTTTATATGAAACTGGGCCTAGTGCCATGTATAAACATACCTTGTTATTGTGCATTCAATACTAAGCTATTCAAATAATACACAGGTTCATATATTCATGTTTTTATTTTAAAGGTACAGTGAGTAGGGTGGCCGTGCCACTGCCATTTAGAAACATTCCTTGTATGATAATCATGCATACAAGCTATTCAAATTGACGTTTTTATTTTAAACATAAATTTGGAAACGAAAATGAGTGATGGCCTATTAGTGCCACTGCCATGCATAACCATACCTGTTATCTTGCATAGAATACTGAACTATTAAAATAATGGACAGATTCATGTTTGGGGAAAAAAAACAAAAAAACGAAATTGTCTAATCAACCAAAATTTCCGCGGACCCCCGGTTGAAGACCTCTGTTCTACAGTATATTTCTGTTTTGGATGATGTACAACTGCAGTTGTGTTATTGGAAGATGTGTTTGGAAACACACGGCCTGTACATTTGGCTTAGACTTCCGCAGTAGACGTACAACACTCTTGCCCTTGCTCTTTGTTCTAATCTCTTGCTCTGCTGCTTTGGCTCTCTTCCCCGCTATCTCTCTTTTTTTTTTAACAGCTCTCGCACTCTGTTCTCTCTTTGTTCACGCTGCTATTCGTTGTTTGGTTTTGCGAGCTACAGAGGCTTGGAGGCAGACAATGGCCTTGTTATCTACACTACTGTAGCCCACTGACTGTGCAACAGTTGGTGTTAGTGGAGGCTACACAGAATACCCACAATTCAGCACAATTGCAGCAGGGCAGACAGGCCACACTGAGTGAATTATAAAATATCCAAATTTCTTTTAACAGTAGCTAATGCAGGTTTAGGTTTCATGAATGGATGGTTGTGCTGCAGAGAAGGTGCATGTGAAAAGTTAAATAACCAAGTACTTCAATTCAAAGTTCAAAGTGAATCCTTATATCATCTTTGGCATTTCTCTGTCCCTCCTTGCCTCCCTGCTTGTGCGTATTTGCCGTAGGAATGCCGATTGTATTACCTTACCTGTAATACTCTAACTGACAAAAAAGTCCTTCAGCTCTTTATTGTTTCTCTCTCTCTCTCTCTCTCTCTCTTGCCTGTTATTTTGTTGCAGGACACAGGCAGAGATGGCCCATACGTGCCGTGGAACGATCAACTTGGCCACGGCACACATCGACACGGAGGACGCCTGCAATATTGTCCTGAGCAGCGGAGGCCGCACTTACCACCTGAAGGCCAGCACAGAAGTGGAGCGGCAGAGATGGGTCACGGCTCTGGAGTTGGCTAAAGCTAAAGCCATCCGCATGATGAACGATCAGTCTGGTAAGGGCAACCGGAGAGAGCAGCTACTAAAATGGAAAATATAATCTGCTTTTTATAGTCTAAGTGCAAGCAGTTAGAGTGTAACACACCCATGAGGTACTGATGCAAGACATTCATGTTAACCTTGATAAATAAAGGCTGGGCTGATACAGTCTTGGGTAAACATACAAGAGAGCATACAAGTTAGTTCCAAGATCCAAGGTGAAAGGTGTGTTCAGCACTAGTCCAGCATGTTGAGCATGGTCCTCAGGCCAGCTAAGATATTTGGATATATTTGCTATTCAGCAGGTGTTTCATCTCACACCCTCCTTCATTAATGTAATTCAGATTCCGGTAGGAGCCAGGAGAGGGCAGCGCTGTCTGCTCAGTCGAGTTGGGAAACACACTGGAGTATGCTAATGGAACTGTGGAAACTGGGCTTCCATTCAGCCTGACAACAGATCACTCTCCTTTCCAAGGAGACTTGTTCTTCTATGGTTGTATTAGGTGTTGCAGGTCAAAGGCTGTGGGAAAAGCCTTGGAGGACCGTTTTTCTTCACTTTTTAAACCCTAGCATCATCCCAAAGACTCTCCACCTCAGTCTTTTGCAGACTGGGTCTACAGAGACTGAGACAGGCTATATATTCCTCTGGCCTCAATTTGAAAGTGAGATCACTAAATATAGAGTGTGGGAGACTGTGAGTGCTTTGTAGCTCACCACTGCCAGTAAACAAGTAATGTTTTGAAAATGGCAGGCTGTGAGAGCCAAATATGATGTTGGAAATATCCAGAAATGTAACTGTTATTCTTTGTGTAAACATTGGGTGGCGCTGTACTAATATCCTGGGCTCAGGTACAGTATGTAGGCACTAGAATCACTGTTGTCATTGGGTGTTTTTGACCCCGGAAAGGGTTTTGAGCGCTGTGGTGGTAACAGCTTTTGTTGTCATTCAGCAAATGGTGCATTTTTGATTTTCGGTGGAAGCAAACGGACTTGGTTTTACACGATGCACGCAAAGCAAAATAAACAGACTCTTATTCTACGAAGAAGAACATCTCTGTAAATGTTGTACTTAACTCAATGCACATCGATGGGTAACGTAGGCTTACAGCCAGCGCGTCAACTAGGTCACTCCTCGGAAAGACACCGCAGTAGCTTACAGTACTAGACTGGGCTCCTTTAACACATTGAATTACTTACTTTTTGAATATTGTGTGTGTGTGTGTGTGTGTGTGTGTGTGTGTGTGTGTGTGTATGTGTGTGTGTGTGTGTGTGTGCATATTTTCTGCAGCATGGTCTGTTGTCTTCAATTACTGTATGATGATGCTACAGTACACCCACCACAAAATGATTTTTCTTATTTTTAATATATTGTCCCCTTTTAAATTAATTTCTGTGTTGAACAAACCTTTTTTGAACAAACTTTTGGGTTCATTCAAGATCCAGTTTCAGGATCTAGTATCTACAAATGCCTTTTTTTTTAAAGTAAAGACATACTGTATCTGTTTGAAATGTAGTGACGTGAACAGTTTCCTGATATCAGGCAACCTGTTCTTAGGCCAAATATGATACGATATCAACTGCAAACGGATGCTTTTCATCCCACCATTCTTAGCAAACTGTAGAGATTCAAACGCATGAAAACACACAAAGACACCTGCTTCTGTGTATCTAAGATGCTGTAGAGTCAGTCTGATGCCGCTCGTCACACCGGGTTAAACGTCGCCTTCAATGCACCGTGTATATATTTTAACACTGTCATTAGGAACCTCTTGAATACTTTGTTTAATCACAAAACTATAAATCTGTTGTAATTATTCCATCAGTGCTATAATTGCCTGCCATGCATTAGACTTTTATTTCATGAAGCAGTTAGCTGTTTGTATTCTGCTAAAGCTTTGAGAAAGAACAGGTGTGTTTCTTTGTGTTCGTCTGACGTTTACTTTCACAGCTAATCTATCGGTGGGAGTACGATTTAAGAGCATGTGAGAAAAGGGACACTGTGCGAGTCCGTCTACAGAAAATGATCTGTTAACAGTTAATGCAAGTGAGAGGAATGTTTCATTCTACAGGGAATGACTGTTATTTTGCCGTCAGGCTCGTTCATAGCATCTCTTTCTGTACACAGTGTAAGACAACATGGATCGGTGACATTCATTAACCTGCCCTCTCCTCTCTGTCAGTGGAGTAAAGAGCTCCTATTGATCTCCTCAGCAGACTGTAAACCCAGGGCCCCATCACATGTGTAGATGGCGACCAAAGTTATAACTTGATAACTAGATGTAGCTTGTTGTTTATTTACCATCTCTGGTTTTCATCTAGGCCTGAGAAGCATGTTGTAAAATCTCAAATCCAATAATACACCGTAAGACTCCTGTTTCGACTCGAATCTCAAGTCGCTCTTCGTCTGTGTACGACTGACCTGAACCCTGAATCAATTACTTGAATTTTTCATTAGTACTGGTGTCACATCTGCCGCCTTTCCATTTAGAAGCCTTCTCCTGTAAATTGCCTGTCCTTCCATGAGTGCATCTTGTTCTACTTTAGGTTTAAATTGGATTTGTAACAGCTTACTGAAGCTAGTGCCTGCAGTTTGGGGCAAACGTTCAGCAGGTGGCAGTGTTTGCCTTCACTTCAAACATGACCTCTCTCATGTGTTTGCCTGCCTTGTTCCTGCCACTGTTTGTGAAAGTAGAGCTCACAGCCCGTTCAATCACTGGTTCCAGTGCTGGCTTGAATTTGCAAGACATTCGCTCCTATATGATTTCAACATCAGTGAAAATATGCTTGGATGGTGATTTTTGTTGTTGTTGTGGAAACTGGGAAGGTTTAGTGGAAGATGGTGGAACCAGTCATCCAGTTAGTGGTTTCTCTGGATGTAGCTGAGTTCAGATAGATACAGCTGAGGTAGGCAGTAACAGCAGCAGCCACAGATCCAAAGTAATTGCTCTCTTCCTGCACCTGACCCTGATGTACCCATGCATGCAAGCTGATGTGTATCTTGTGATCTGAATCAGTATTCAGTCCTTGGGTGACATTTCACTTTGGTTTTGTGTGAGTTAACCGGTATTCACATGATGTACTTGTAGGGGAACCCCTAGTTAATTCAGATATTTACATTTATCCCCTCGCCTGTGTTATTTTTCTCTGATACCTTTTCTGTATCTTTCTCTTTTCTTGTTTTTTTTTCACATCCCAGCGTTTCCCTTTGCAGTAAAGGGTAGAGCTCTGTCCATGGTCCTGAAACAGAATATCAAGATTAGGACAGCCTCCTCAAACAAGCTTCCTTTGTCGTTTTTTTCCCCCCATCCCTCCTGGTCCTGACTGTCTCCTTGTGTTTTCCCCCTACATTCGCTCCGGCACTCGCTCTTCCTCTTTCTTTCAGCCACCCTCTCGGTCGCGGTCTGGTTTTCCCGCCCCCTTTCCCTCTTTCTCTCTTCTCCTCTCTCAGTAAGCCGTTTACTCTCCTTTTCATCCAGCGGGGGTTTTAGTTCTGAATGGAATGACCTACTGCTTTCTCCAACTCTTCCCTTTTCACTCTTTTCTTTGCTTAAAACATTGCCTTTGTCCTGCAAAGTCTGGAGGGGAAAAAAAAGACGGGATAAGGCGCAGTTTTCCTCTTGTAAGTATCCGGCTTTTCTTCCGTTTACGTTATGCTCAGGAATGTGGGTGCGTGTTTGTGATGTATCTGGTTTAAATGATGAGATGCAGCTGTGTTTACACGTTGTAGCTTATATTACCATATATTGGTGAATATTGGCTGAATTGTAGTGGATGAATCAAGGATATCAGTGATTTTTCAATATTGGACAAAAAGCAAATACAGTAGATTTCTGTCCCAGAGCTCATTCAGGTGATTAACTGGTTTGAAATAATAAAAAAACAAACATAATTATTGAAGAAAGTAAACAACTAACATGTAAAAATGTTTCTCCATTAGCAGTGAATGAAAACACTGTTGAATAATGTATTTGATTGATTGGTTTGCTCTCATGTATACATTTTTCCATTGTGAAATGGATGAATCTCTCTGCGCAGGGCAGGAGACTCATAGGACCGAGTTAAGGCTGTGTTGGATTTATAGTACCACTCTACATGTAATAGATAATGATTCACTAATAGAGTAACAAATGTATTATGATGACAAATCTATAAAATTAAACTGACATTCACACCTACTGTATTAATCTATATGGAACAAAAAAGCATGTTTTAAAGTACTGTATTCTATCAAAAATCATCCATGGGTGCTTTTCGATCTCTTTTTTTCCCGTCGTATTCAGCTTCTGTCTTCCTTTTCTGTCTGTTGAATCTGAATGTAACAGCCAAGTGTCCCTGTGAAGTCAGACCCTGGCTGTCTCATGATGGATTGAACTCTCTCTACTCACACTTCCTCCATAAACTGCACATTTCACCCATCGAGTTACATGCCACCCGCTTCCTCAGCCACTGATCTGACTTGCTCTTTGAAACTCCATTGCATCTATGTTGTTGTTTTTCTTACAGAACACATTAGAAAGTAATCAGGCCCGTTGTCTTTGTCCTGTTTCTACTGGGCTTGGCGCCTGTTTTCTGACTTAATGCTGCCGGCATTTTTACATGTATTCCTCCTCTCTCTTTTGTCTTGTCTTATTGTATTTTGAAAGCACTATATATGTTGAATGGACTCTAAAATGTCCCACCAATAGGTGAGTGATGTCTGAACAGAATAAGGATGGCACTAAAAAAACGCTTTCTTTTTCACCACACTCAGTCTTGCTGAGGTTTACTTGTAAATATCTCCCTGCCATTACATTGCAGAAGTGGTTTTAAAGAGTTATGATGGATGTTGTGACCACAGCCAACAACCATTTTACAGTTGAACATTTAGTTTTTATTTAGTTTTAGGTATTATTTTTACAATGAAAATATTAGATTTTGTCATCTCATTCGCTTTGTTTGTTTTGTTTGATTGTTTTACAGTTTTACTCTCGTTTTAGCGAACACAAATTTTGTTAAACCATTTTAGGTGGTTTTAGAAATTTTAGTCCTTTTTTAATTTATTTATTATTATTATTATTTATTTATTTCTGAGGATAAAGTTGTTGCCATCTTTGATATAGACACTTTTTATGGTTACAGGTGTTGTTCTCATCTATTGTGAGGTGAGAGGAAAAAGGCACAGTGTTTACCTGTTTCTACTAGACTGTAATGGTTCACACACACACAACCTCTGCTTCTTCACAGTATGGCAGGAAAGTGTCTGAACACTGATTAGATGAAATGGTGGGTGGTAGTTGTTTACTTTAAAAAAAATGTTTATCAGAGTTGATCGGACCAAACCTAGAATATAGAATATAGTTAAATAAGTGGAGTTATCCTTTAGAGGCCACATTAGAATAGAATATTATGAGCTAGATAATATGCTTTGAATATTGTGCTTGTATTGTTCTTGCCTCTTGTCTCTGACATGGCTGTCTTGGTATTAGACTATTGTTTACTCAATTTATTGGATATATGAATTATACTAATCATGACTCCATACAGTCAGTGTACAGCGCTATTGAAGCACTGCATTGTTACAGGATCCACGCTGCTTTACTGGGATTATTGTGCCGTCCTCTGTTGTACTGGGATTGGTCTTCTCTTTAGTGGCTGCATGCTGCATGAAACTTGAATTCATTAATAAGCTCACATTGTGGCCCAGACAGTCGACACCCACATTTTCTCCCTGTCATTCGCTCTGTAGCCTTTTTGCTTTATCAGCAGTAAATTGAGAAATTGAGAACCCAGAAACAAGCAGGTCATTAAATCTCAAATTTAGTTAAATGGTGTGCGAGGCGGTCAGCTGTGAAAAGAGAGGTTCAGTTTCCTCCCTTTTCATCCTCTGGGTGGATTTCGCTGGTCAGGTGAAGCTCCTTATGCAAACTAAGAGAGCTGAGAGTGTTTTTCTCACAGCACTGCAATCTGCCACAGTGGGCTGGATACCGTTTTGTTGCTGTTGAAAGGCCACCACTGTTGCAGCTCTTTTTTCTTCTTTTAATGAAGTTTCCCTTTCATCCAAGTTCAAAGCAGAAAACATTGTGGATTGGTTAGTTCATACCACTGGAGTCGTTGACGTGTTTGACTTGATGATGAAGATCGTGAGAACGATGGAGAAGAAGTCACACTCATCGGTGAGGACAGCCTATGAAGCAGGTTTGTAAATAGGGATCAGTCCGTTCATTCAGTTCACAAAATACTACTTGGTGCATTATATCGTGATAATACTGAACCAAGTCTGAGTAGACACAATTGTGATGGAAATGCCATTTTAAATGGCTAAAAACACTAAATACAGAAAAAAATTAGAAGGGCACTTAGAGAGTGCAGACCTCCACCAAGGCTGTTTCCATAAGTGAAAAGTATAGTTCAGATCTGCTCCGAAATGTAATGGGTTCTTCCTTAGCCCATGCTTCACCCTTTCATTAACTTTCATGAAAATCAGGTCAGTAGTTTTTCTGTAATCCTGCTGACAAACCAAACCAAACCAAAATGACATGACCTCCTTGGCGGAGGTAATAAACGACGGTACTTATACAGGTTATAGTGAAGCATGTGAACCTATGGTATGACAGTTTCTATGAAAGGAACTGGACCTGCAGTTCATCATTGAAACCATTGCTGCAACTACAAAGGTGCACTCAGTAGAAGCAGTCAATGGAAGCATTAAACAGGTAATAAAAGGTGTTTTCAGAAAGTGTGAGTCACCGCAACCACGAGAGATCCTTGAGCATGCAGCCATAACTGGGCTCCCAAAATATTCTGCAGTTTGCTGCTGCAGAAGGCGAAGTTGGCCGCATTCACAAACGGACTCACACAGTCACACACACGACCGAACACATAACCTCCTCCGGAGATAAGGTATACAACTGTAAGGCTTGTTGAACTGCAAAGCGAGTTTTAAATCTTTGAAGACACATATGAAATGCATGTTCAAATGAAGTTCATGATGTTTGAACCTCAGTATTCAGTTTTAATACTATATTCTTTCTAAATTGACTTCAACTTTTCAAATCTTAGTTGAATTGTTTTGATATGTGACATTAATCTGACCTCATACAACAAAATGTAAAGACATCTGTTTAGGATCTGAATCTGGTCAGGTCTCACAGTATGATAATGACACACTAGTACAAAAATAAGTAAAAAATATTTTTTCCACAGTCTTTGGAAAGTCGGAGTCCTGAACTCAAGCCAATTAAACTGTACATGCAAGACATCCCACAAATATCACTGAACTGAAACTATACTTTAATGAGCAAATGTTCAAACACTGCTCATCTCTGCAGCTCTGGTCTTATTGCTGATACTTAATACTTAAGTAGCATCTTTATTCAGGACACAGAAAGGTACTTTTATCCGTCACACAAAGATGTTACCTGGACTTGAGTTTCTTTTGTCGTGATGACTAAGTGCAATCAGGGCCAGTTCATTGCCCCAGCATATCGAGAGTAAACTGTAATTTCACTCTGCAGCGTCAGGCATTGACATGAATGTTGCGTCTGTTTGTGAGAACGAAATCATCAAGTTGATGCATGGTTTCTCTACTATGAGCCAGTGCAGGCTAACACAGGAAACACTTCCTCTTAACTCGTACATTAGTGGTTAATTAAAGATCTTCCACCTCCTTTGGATAGGCGGGTTGTTATCGTACCAAGAGGAGCGTCAGTCCATTAGGTGGTCACAGTGTGAGCATAATGTGGTCTTTTGGCATGGATCAATGGCCGCTGCTGCTGCTGCTGCTGCTGCTGGAATTGACACAGCAAAATGTTTTTAAAAGGTCTGAAACTCAGAATGCTAAAATGACTTTCTTCTCACCATGAACATTTTTTTCTTGAAATGTTTGAACTGGTTTTAACGAGCTCGGTGCCGGTGCATTCAGGCTGTGCGGAGTGTTTGGGTTCCTGGATTTTCATGCACTAATTTGCTTAATGAAACTGTAACTCTTGCTCTTTAAACACTCCTTACACTTTAGTTTGTCCCTCAGATGGGTTGGCCTTCGTCTGTCTCATCCAGTAAATCAACAGGGAAATGTGGGGCTGAATTTCTGCTGAACTTTGGGATTTCAAAAGAACATCATTTCTATTTTGGAGCAACTTAGGTTTCACTCCAGATTCCAGTGCATTTTTAAAACGTGATCCCTCTCATGGAGATCATTTTGCATAGATTGGAGTCACCTATATTTAGAAATGAAGGTGCTATATTAGTTGTAATGTAATGTTCTAAAAGGGAAATGGCGTTTAATATAATTTAGATGCAATTAAAAACCCATTTATTGTACAGGATGTAAATATGTGTTGGTATACCTCAAAGAACAGTCTAACTATAGATACTGTATAATCATCTGTGTGCTACTTGATGATTACAACATTTAGTAGTTTACAATGTGAAATCAAATACAGCAGTATTTCAGTTTTATTAACTGACCATTAAGCACTACATGGGATTCAGATAACTTCAACAGTGACTTTGTTTATCCACACATAATCATTTTTATACACAAAATGCAGCTCAAAGTGCTTAACATTAACAATAATGACTGAAAACCAGATAAAAGAAAGAACAGACTATAAAGACACCCAAAAAACCCAGATACCCCACAGAGGCTGCTGTATTCACCAGTTAGTGTCGGCTCTCTTTGCACGGCTAAACTCAACAGTATTGAAGAAAAGAAATGATGAAGGTCAAGTGTGAAATTAATTGAGGTTTCATGCTTCGGCGCCCCCCTTGAACATGCCCCGGGACATTTAGGGGATGTTATTTATTTACTGTCCAGCAATCTTTCCTCGTCAGCACTTCTCTCACAGTCGTCAGCAGCCCCCCTCTGTTACCTGTTTTTGCTGTTATCAGGTATTTTGCTGAATCAACACGCATTGCACAGCAGACAAGCTTCATGTGATACTGTTGCAGTTTTCAATCAAGGGAGAGACTCTGTATATACTGTTGGCCAAATTTCCACAGCTGATTTTGTGCATTTTATCCATGCTGTTGCCCATGAAAGAAGGAATTGGTGTTGCATCATGAAACAGTGACAGCCCGTGCTCTGAAGCTGTGGCCCAGAGGTATTAATAGCATTACTGATAACTTTAAGCTGTTAAATAGATTTGTGACTCGGGAGAAGCTGTCTTCCTTTAACTATCACACATTTATCCAAAGTGAAGGGTTTCCTGGCCAGCTAACATACAGTGAATATTGTTAATAACACCCTAAAGAGTATGTTAAGGCCATTGCCTCAACAAAATTGTAAAAAAATTGATATAGTACGCATACAAAAATGAAGGCCCTTGGAGCTGAATATTTCATTACTAGAGGTAATTAAAACTAAAGCACTGCACTTTGAACAGACATGGTCAGAAACTTGGCTCGTAACATATTCAAACACGAGATCACCATAACAAGGTCTGAACAATAATGTCTGAAATTAACTAAAACAATAGGAAGAATTGAAAACAAAATCACAAACAATGAACTTTCATGTCAATGAGGATAAATGCATATGACATGTACTTGCTTGTGCTGGCTTTTTTTGTATACGTCTGTCTGGATTAGTTACAGTATAACCAGTTAAAGATTTTAGACCTCTAAAGTTTGAGCTGGTGGTTGGTTGGACCTACACTAGATGTCATTGGCTTTTATGGGATTCAGATTTATGCACTAAATACTGAAATGGGAGTATGGGATTTAGATTTGCAGGGGATTTACAATACTGCTAATGTGATACATTTGGTTTGTCGTCCAGCCCTTCGTCTGGGTGATAAATAGTTATCACAATTATATTAAACATATTTTGAGATATCGATATATCCCGATCCCAGTAGCATATAATCACACACCTACATTATAACCAAAGTGATCAAAGCATTTAACTGTCTTCCATTGTTACACATTACATGAGACCAAACTCTTCATACTTTATGTGTAAAACAAAAAGTTCAATAACACATTTTGATTTATCTTTTATTATAGCTTGCTCTAAATCTAGAATTTGACAAACGGAACAAATATGGTCGGATAGGACACGGTTATATTGTACATCATGATGTGATTCAGCTGAAAGTGAATGAGCAGCATATTTATGAACTGGCACTGCCCTACCTAGAATTGGTGTAATGTAATTTATGTTCTCACAGAAGCCCACAGTTAACATTGAGTTACAGTATGGTGGTGATTTGTACACTGACGGTAATATTGGAAAGATCACCTTCACCTGCTTTGAAAAGAGAGGGAGTGAGGGTTGTTACTGCAGCCCAGGGCGAACTACAGTATGAATGATGCTGTATTGGTTCAGTGACACTGACCCGTCTGCAGGAGGTCAGATTCAAAGTGGTCCATCAGTGGCTGGTGATCAGCACTGTAAAGAAATTCTGATATGATATCAGAGGACAGACATATCGATCAATGAAGTATGTTTCGTTTAACCTTTTGCACTTGGTCTGGAAGCACCACTCTGAGTCTATATGTTCAAACTTAATCTGAAATCTTTTCATCCCCCACGTTTCATCATACGTAATCTCCTGGTTGGTGTAGTTTTAAAGTGACATAACATTTACTTAATACCATTTCTGCCATTTCGCTTTCTTGAAATAGTTAGCTTTTCCTGTCTGGCTACGAAAAGCAGCAATGCATTCTGGTCCTAGTTGTGTTGATGAGTGCTGGCTGCAGAGTTCTATCTCCTCTCTGCTTCACTCACTCTCTCTCTCTCCCTCCCTCCCTCCCTCCCTCCCTCCCTCCCTGCCTCCCTGCCTCCCTCACCAATCTGCACTGCACTGAGAGAAGCATGTGGAGGAGAATTGTAAATGTGCCGAGCTCTGTGAATGTGTGTATCCCGTGTGCGCGAGAGCTTCCGGAAGCAAGGGAAGAAATGCACGAGAGGAGATAGGAATTACACAAGGGAGCGCCTGCCTTGCTCCCCTGTCTGTGTACTGTATGTACGTGTGTGAGTATGCATGTATGTGTGTGCACGCTGCAATGCTGAACAGGGAAAGTCGCTGCCTCTGCCCCCTTCTCGCTGGGATTATGTAGAGGCCAAGGGCAGCGTTGCGTCTCAGGGAGCGTGGAGTGGGATCAGGCCTGCAGAGAGTGGGATGAAGGGCCGGGGCTGCTGGGAGGCGGGGGCGGTCCGCTCCCTCTGCACCTCGGGCTGCCTGAGTAAAGTCAACCAGGGTCAGTACAGCTATGGCTAAACATTAGCAAGGAGCTGTCACACTCCTCTCCATCTGTCCCATGACAAAACATTCCTCATCCGGCTATCGCCTCCTCATCGTGTGTCTGAGAGGTAGCTGTCGTTCCTCTATCCGTCTTCCTCTCTCCCTGGCATCTGTCATCTGTCGCCATGGATGCTCGCATCACTGCAGCCTTCCTCAACAATGCAGCGCCTCATGCTGTAAAAAGAGCAGCGTGTCCTCTCGCCTGCACTCCTCACTGCATGCAGTCCCCGTCTCCCTTTCGCCTCGTTCTCCTGTGCTGCTCTCGCTCAGACTCATTTCCTCTCTCTTCTTTGCGCTTGCTCCACCTCACATTTGCATATGGATGAGTCTGAGCCTGCCAGGCCTACGTGTTGTGTTGGCAATGTGCATCTGTGTTCGCATATACTGTGCGTATAGTTCATTGCACCATCCGAAAGTGTAAAATGTGACCTGCTGTGTTTCCCAGGGTCCTAAATTGCAAATTTGACAGTGGTGAAGGATTTTTGCACAGAACAAATCCATATTCTTTTACTGCTCATGGCAAGTTAATAGAATCATATACAGTGTACTTCATGGTGTGTGTGTGTGTGTGTGTGTGTGTGTGTGTGTGTGTGTGTGTGTGTGTATATACAGTATATATATATATATATATATATATATATATATATATATATATATATATATATATATATATATATATATGTACTTTTGGAGGAACAATGAAAAATGGGTTATCTCACATCTTTCCACCTCTCTCACTTCATCAGTTTTCTTGCCCATGGCAGAGTTGGACAATGTCGAGTTGAACAGCTGTGCTCTTAAGCCCTGGGCGCTCTGTCTCCCCAGTTTTCCTGTTTGTTCACTGAAATTAGTTTGGCATTGGTGGTATCCGCCATATTGTTTTAAGACTTTTCATAGGAGGCTTCTGCACACTCTCTGCAATATGAATGTTGGGATGTGATTAAGTTACACAAAGAAAATAAGTCGGAACCAACATCACAACTCTGAACATCGATCCAATGGTCTGAAATCCTTCATGGACGTTACACTGTAGTACTAGCTGGTCTCTTATAGCGTCACAACATAGTGTGACAGATCAAAAGCCTTCATAAGAACATCCTGTATGCATGTGTATCAGTGGTAATATTGAAATATGAAAGTGCTTTGAACTTGTGTATAATAGTTGGGTTTATACTGGCATTGCCTCCATTGTGTGAGTTTGTCATGATTAAATCTGAAACATGGATACAGACAATAAATGTACATGCTACATACTAGTTTGTATTGGAAATGAGTGTTGTGTTATGATATGTGAATACATGTAACTAGTAATATAAGACATCTTGGCCTCTCTTCTTGTCAAATTGGCTACTACATAAACAAAGTTGGGATGACCCCGTTTTAAAACAATGGAAATTTTAAAACTGTTGAACCGTTACTAAACTCTTACTGTATAAAAAATAATTCTAGATCGACTTGTTCATTGTATCCATGTCCATAAACAACTAGTTCATTTAGCCGTTAGTAGAACTAACAAATCGACACGAAACAAACCGAGATTAACTGTGTGGGTGTAAATCAGAGCCCCCTGTTCTTACCTAGCAACAGAATCAACCGAAATAAAGACCAGTTCTTGGTAAAACACAGTTAAATGTAAATGAATTGTGGAGAATTCAGTAACAATTGTTAAGCGTTGGCTCAGGGCCAGTAGAAGCTACTTTAGCTCAGTTAGCGCCGGTTCCAACTGGGCCACTGCTTTAAAAAGTAACAAATAAAACAGCCTGAATAATAAGATGCTTTACAATGTCGCAGCCACTCTGGGAGGCTCACACATGCCAAACAATCATATCTGGTTGACAGTCATGTCATTGTCACTGTCAAGAAGGCAGTGCTCCAGTTTTAGGCAAGAATTGGGATTTGTGAAAAATAGAAGAGTAAAGCAGTACAAGAAAGGGACAGAAAGTAACTTTATGTAAGGATTCATTCTTAATGATTTTCCGATGAAGGATTAGAGGACTTATGTCTCAACAGGATTTGGAAAACCTTGTCCATGCATTTATCTTCAGTAGACTCGACCACTGTAACGGTGCGTTTACAGGTCTCTGTAAAAAGTCAGTCAGAAAGCTGCAGCTGATTCAAAACGCTGCAGCTCGAGTCTTCACTAAGACCAAGAAAGTGGATCACATCACTCCAGTTCTGAGGTCTTTGCACTGGCTTCCTGTCCAACAAAGAATTGACTTTAAAATCCTGCTGTTGGTTTATAAAGCACTGAATGGTTTAGAGACAAAATACATCTCTGATCTGCTGCTACCTTATGAACCATCCCGACCTCTCAGGTCGTCTGGGACCGGTCTACTTTCTGTTCCCAGAGTCACAACTAAACATGGAGAAGCAGTGTTCAGTGTCTCTGCTCCACATATCTGGAACAAAGTCCCAGAAAGCTGCAGGTCTGCTGAGACCTTCAGCTCCTTTAAATCCAGACTGCAGACTTTTCTGTTTGCTGCCGCCTTTAATTGAACCAGATTCAAGGATATTAATCATTTTCCTGCATTTCTGCATTTTACTACTGTATTTAATTTTCTTACACTGCTTTTTAGTGTTTTAATTACTGTTCCTGTTTTTAATGTTTCATTGAATGTTCTTAATTGTTTTTAAATCTCCTTTTCTTTTGCCTTATGTTTTGATGCTTTTATGTGAAGCACTTTGAATTACCTTGTAGTTGAAATGTGCTATACAAATAAACTTGTCTTGCCTTGCCTAATGCTAACAAACCTGATTGCAATATTTCGAGCCTCTCAAACATTTTGTGACTTTTGTCTAAATGTAAGTGACCATGCAGTTGTGAAAGTCCTATGGGCATATATCTACTCTATCCTTGTAAAATGACTAATGAACCCACAGAGATAGTCTGCCTCTTGTTCTGTTGATCACAGAAATTGTGTACACTTTTGCCCTTGTGCTATATTTTGTAGTTTTCTAGTTTTCAATGGAGGCAGTAGTTCTTGTGCATGATTTGTTTTTTTTTATGAAGCTGAAGATTGAGTCGGTGACAATTAGTGGCATCTGAAGCAAGGCAATGAAATGTTCTCCTGAAAATCTCTCGGTGTACTCGGGTCGCTGTGATGAACAGAATTATTGAGTGATTTGTGGACGTGTAAAACCTCTCTTGGAGCTGCGCTAACATGTGAGATTCCACATCACTTTGATAAACGCATTGTAGTGAGGTACGTCTGTGTCTCTGCTCTGAGACTGAACCTGAAAACTTTGTATGTGTGCACGGACAGTAGACATTTTTACTTGTATCCCTCCCTAGATACCAATATGCATCTTGTATGCATTATTAAGAGGGGTCAGAGTACAGGGTCAGCCCCTGGAGCACCTGCTATGCACTCATTATTTCTAATTTTTAAAATATGTACTTTAGAGACACCTCTACAACTGCTCTGTGAAGGCTCTTTTCTGGGTCGATGGGTACCTGGATCACGATCTAGCTGTGTTCCCGGGTTACTGACTCACATTATCAGGGTGTTCAAGAAGAGTCAGGGACAGTAATCCAACAGGTTGTTCTTTTCCAAAGCACAAACTGTCAAATACTGCTTGTGACTTGTTAAAACTTAAACGTTTTGTTGAGTTACACTTGTTGTTGCAGTGCTTAGTGAGAGTGGGCAATGTAGATAAAATACTAATGTAATTATATATCGTGATATAGTTATGAAATGCATAAAATCTTCCAAAAATAGGTCTATAGATGAAATATTCAAACAGGTATGTTTGTATTGGATGTAGTGGCCAGTGAATTAAATATTTCACCAATTTAGGTATTTAATTATATTAATTTTAAGATCCAAAATCAGTTTTGCTTTAAAGCAGTCCTGCTCATATATGCGTAACATTGCCCATGTTGATCTAATCCATAACAGCCAGAGAGACAGGGAGAGCTATGTTGAGATAAACAGTATGATTCAAATATCTGACGGTTGACAGGATAGTATCATCTCAGTGTTAACATCACCCTAGTGATGGGATGAATACATCCAAGTATAGGATTATGCCAACTGAACATAATATTCAACCAGGACTCAGTGCATGAAACTTTATGTGCTTCAATCGAAAAAGTAATGCTGGATTGCATGTATGGATCATTTCACACGTGAGGGCAGCTTGGATCCAGCAAAGAGTATATGGAGAAGTAATTACATTGTTTTACATGAACCAGGGCAGCTGACAGCACAGACCCTCCTCCTCTCACAGCCTGAGCAGCTGTGTGTGCATGCATGTAAATGAGGAATTGGTGTGTGAGCATGCATTCAGTTAATGTATGCTTACCAGTCTCGCATACATGGGTTTTAATTAAGCTCTTTGCCTTCCAATGATTACAAATCTCTCATAGTGTAGATATAGTGTAAATCAGACAATAAAGAGATCACTGCTGCTTCAGATGGTAAACACAGGCTTCACATTTAGCTTGTGATTCATTGTCTATGGAGAAGCAAGCTCTTTTTAGTACTGCAGTAATTTCCTGTGAAATCCTGTCAGTGACCAGATTTGTGTAAATGAGCTCAGTTAGTAGTCTTAGGTTGTGCAGTAGGATAATTAATGGCCTCAACCTTCAGACTGTACGAGTTATGCAGTAAGCAAGAGCTATTTGCCTCTCACAGGTCTGATGCCCCAGCTGGGAATTCATAACATTTACTCAGCACACCAGAATATAAATCTACAGCTTAATAGTCAGCAGTGTGATTGTTTTTCTTTTTGTCTATTCTTGCACATTATACAATGTTACTGAATTAAAACACATTGCCTAGTTGCTGCAGTTTGCGGTTAATCTTTTCTTTTGTTTGCTGCTTCTTGAGAGTGTTCGATTGGATACACTGCTGCAGAGCTCTGGGGACAGTGATGAGTTGCACTGCACAGTTTCTCATTTGCTTGTGGAGAGCTGAGCGCCGTGTTACCGGGTTTAACCTGCCGTCTCCTCTGTTTGTCTCGCTGTGATGGATCTCAGGGGATGTATGGTGCCAGTTAGTAATTACCGGCGAGCATCACACTCCCCTCCCCTGGGACGCATCTTCGCTCTTCATCTACCTCGTTCCCTCTTCTGTTTCTGATACACCTTCACATATTCTCTTTCTCTATTCTCCATCATAACAGTCAGCTGCAAAAACAGTCATCTCCCTCTCACTTTGCTGTCAGTGCTGAAAGAAATATTTTCCAACCACAGGTATAAACTCTCTGTGGTCTTCAGATTGTTAATGCATGATGATGCATGCATGAATGCTGGATGGATAATTGGAATCAATATCTGATAATCAGGATTGTTTAATTAGGGTTATGATTGATATGCAAAAGAAAAAAATCTGGAGCCCTGAGCAATAATAAAGTGATGTGGTGTCAAAGTTGTCACTTAGCTTTTCCTGTGTATGAAAAGCGTACATTTGGATTAAACCAAAGGATAAAGTAACACATACTTGATGCATGAGATACTTACATTTACCGAGCTAAAAACTAATGTAGTTAATACAACAGTACTGCAATAGTATTATGTATATATATATATATATATATATATATATATATATATATATATATATATATATATATTATATTATATAATAAATACTAAATAGGATATTTTTGTTAAAACTGATTTCCAATATTTTTTTGTTCATTTTTATGAAGGGCAAACTAAATACATTTATAGCACTGTATAATTCCAAAAGTACCACAAACAACATATAAATAATAATATGAAATAACCATAGAGTTGAATCAACACCACTCTAATGCAGTTTCAACAAAAACTGAACATTGTTTCATGATTCATGAAGGTAGAAGTTATAAAACGCTAGAAATTGCGTTTGTATACAAATCATTTGCAATACGTTTAGGAGGAAACATCATGCCGCCTAGATTATGTGGGGTTTTAGGTCACCACAGTGAGGAACCTTTGTTAATTAACATATTTGGCAAGTCACACAATGTTGATTTAAAATGTAAACATGTTTCACGTGTTTACCTACCACATCCGCTCTTGCGATGCATAATGTGCTTGTAGTTTATCATTTTGTTTAGACTCTCACAGCACTTGTTCTAGAAAGATCATGATCTTTGTTTGATACAGGAAAAGGCCACAGTGACTTTAAGGATGAGACACAATATGTGTACATTATTAACATTTAAACTACAACTTTTTTTCAAATGCAGCATTTCCCTAAAAAAAACATTGCCTAGTTGTGAACCAAAATATAACTGGAGATACAATTATTATTACTATATAAATGTAATTCCTAGGAGACAGAGCAGGATGTATTGCAGGGCTGTAGTTTATACAGTATGCATTGTCAAAATGATCTGTTTGAATCAGCATTCATCCTAAAACAATGTAGTCTATGCACACTAACAAGGATCTCATGTGTGCATTCATGAGCTTTAGTAATGAAATACAATTTTAGGGAGAATCAGAATTCCGCTAGTATTTTAATGAAGAACAGACATAGAAATGTTGTTGCTGATGCCATGTTCATTTCCTCTACAGTCCACCGCATAAAGTTGACTCTGAACTGTAAAAATGAACTGTAATAACTATCAGTAATAAAAGTGAGCTCTTTCCTAAAATACTTCTGAATTTTTCCTGACGCTAGTTTCCCCTTTGATTAGACCTTATATGTTTAAATACCATCTTTAATCCAGGGAGGCATGGCATTTGTCCCATGTGCTCGGCTGCTCGACGTGCACGTCTTTCTGCCACAGGGTGACGTCTTGTCAGCCGGAGGCCTGGCTCCACTGATCTGACAGCCAGTCCCCAGGGACGGGCAGAGAGACGAGCCTGACAGTGGGACGGCAGCGAGACTGCTGCTCTCCCAATTATACTCTCCAACATCTTATTCTCCTGCTTCCTGTCTCTCTCTTTCTCTCTTTCTCTCTCTCCCTCGCCCTTTTATGCTCGACACGAAAGATAAAGGGGGAATGAAGGGAGAAAAAGCGACAGCGTGCACATGCTGAGGACGGATGGAAGATGCATGTATGTGTGTTTATGTGTTGAAGTGTTGTGATTTGATGAGCTGTGACCTGTAAACTGGCATCCCAGCTTGCTTCAGACACAGATATTTGCTTAAATTACATCATCAACTTCTGAGGAGGAGAGTTCAGTAGAGACACGCTGGGAAGAGACGTGCACTTGTGTCTATGCAGGGTGTTGGGGGGTGGGCGGTGGGGGAAGGGGGAGGTAGACCGTCCTTGAGGCATGCCTGGCGTGGTAATGGGCTCCTGCCTCCCTTGCCTCGCGGTGTCGACTTCGCTTCGGAGAGCCATCCATCCACCTCTGTTGTTGGGAAGGAAGAGGCTAGAAAGTGAGTGACGGTGATGCACAGACGGCATAGATATTTATTGACACAGGTTTATTGTTAAATGCAGTCATCACTTTTTATTCCAGGCCTGAGTGATATACACTTGATATAATATGTTAAGCTTCAAGGGTTCTCCAGTAATCAAACTTGTCCGGTAGTGGTTGACATTTTATAGATCCTATGTGGATCTGGCTCAGTGAAGCAAAAGTGAATTGCAGAAAGGACATTTCTGACATACTTGTGGAGGCTTCATTTAGATTAAAGGAACCTTTGTGTACTGGTTTCTCTTTGCCGTTGAAGGGTGTCTAAGCAGTGGAGTCAACATTCAAAATGTGTGTTCTTGCAGCTCACAACTTCTTTCAGTGAGGTTTAGGAAAGAAAATTCAATTTGCAGGTGACGTGCTGTAAGCAGAGTCTCTTCTAAACAAATACGCACCGGTACATGTGACATTTTATTTTTAAATGGCGTGGCTTAAAGCTGCTGAACTAATCTGTAAAATGAGGGGGAATAATAAGAGCATGGCTTCACTACGGTGCTGCAAATGTCTTCACATAGCCATGTATTTTAGTTTCCTTGTAAACATCCCAACTGTACACTATCATCATTTAACATTGGAAAGAGTTGTCAGCTTGAGCCAACCCACTGTTATTTAAAATGTGTTCAATGCTCTCCAGATACAGCCATAGCATCCCATGAGTCACTCAGGTTTCACCTCTGAAATCTCTAAACTCCTCCCAGATTCCCTCCAGCAGTATACTGCATATTATCCTAATATTATCGAGATCTTACTCTGTAATTTCTTACTCTCAAATGTGGACATGATGGGGTTGAGATTTTGTTTGATTTCATTGAGGGGGTTACTATGGGTCAGTCTCCAATGTTCAATTGTTTGTTCATCTGCTCCCTACTGATACGCAGCTTATACGACTTTGAAGGATACATTATATACTGCTTTGAACTGGAATCCTTGCACTTTGCACGCGCTCAGCAAACCTTCCCTTTAACCAAGACTGTGTCCAAAGGGGTTTGTGTCGTAACGTTCACTTTCATAAAAATGGCCTGCTTTGTAGAGCGGTCTGTTTTGCAAAAAGTTTACAAAGAAACATATTTGCTCATTTTATGCTATATCATATTTACTTAACACTGATTACTTATTGGTTCATGTGTGGTACACAATCTCCTGTTAAAACTGATCAAAACTTGAGGAAACTTACTGGGTTTTAGCCTTTCAAACGTCACACTAATTGTCTTAGTATGACAAGTACAGATCAAAATTAGAGGTTGATCACGGTCTTTTTATTGCAGATTATACTAATGTACAACAGGACACTGTATTTCCATCTAATCCCACTTTTTGTTCCAGAGCTGAAAAATAATTTGTTCAGAAAGATAGGAAAATATATAGATGAATGAGGGGCAGAGAATCCCAACGTTTAATGTCCTGTTTCACACAGGGCAGGAAGTTAGCTTTGTAGAGCTCTTTATAATTCTATGTGATCCACATTCCCAAATACTTGAACTTTTTCAGCATTGATTTTTAAATAGGGATGAATAGAAAGGGGGAAGTGCCTCCCCTTCTGGTGGACCACCATGGGACTTTATTCTGGAAAGAAATATATATGGTACGGTAGTTAAAGCTAGGATTGGTAATTTTGAGAAACTAGCAAGAGTACGCTAAATTAATAAAATTATCCAATCAAAAAACCCAGCCCAGCGTTGCCAACTCTTTTTCAATGAAAGGAGCCAGCAGCACCAGCTCTAAAAGTTACAGAATCAAGCGAGAAAGGCGCAAAGCCACTCCCCCAAAATGATCATTATGAACGAGGAAGACTCATGCAATCATTACATTGGAGCTGGCTTATTACAGTATTATATCTGAGATAAGGTCCCTTGGGGGTCGCTGGAAGTGGGGGGACTTTGCCTCTCCAATAAAGGAGACGTTCTAAGCAGTTAAGTTAATGAGGGTCCGACAGTCACAATAGCCCCTTGAAGAGAAGGAAATTAAAAAGACATTTTCCAAGTTCTAATTCTGTGTCCTTGTGTCAGTTGTTCTGTTATCTCATGAACAAACATAAGTCAAAATATAATTTTTGAATATTTGTATATGAAAACTCCTCTTTTCTTTTCTTTTGAAATGTTAAAACATGTTTGATGACTCATTTTGAACTCGGGGGCGTATACATGAATGTATCTGATTTGGTGAAGGCTTATTGTTGCCTCGTGGGAGGAATTCCAAAACTACATCAACTGGCCAACTAACTTATCTGTTTAAAGCTGCTCTGTCATAGTCACACACTATCAATTCAAGGCTTATTTCATTATCCTGTCCGACTCTCTGAACATACTCACCTCTCTCACTGTCTCTTGCTTTCCGGTGCACTGCAGCTGGACACACACTCCAGTCACTTTTATGACATTACGTCCTCAGCTTTCGCCTCTTCTTCCTCTGCCTTTCCCTGCAGGAACTTTATTGAAATTCTGTGTGATTCAACTTGATTCCTACTCTATTGCTGCCCGGTAATGTGTGGATGGATTTCTGATCCATGTTCGCTTTTGGGATGGCGTTGTTGTAAGGTTGCTGGGTTGACCTTTGACTGGACTGATATGTTTTTGTCTGAAAGCCGTTTCAAGATGTTCACATATTGTCTCTGACATTTTAGCTCAGTTTGTGTGCTTCTTCTTCCTGGCTGAACTTTGGTTGCCTTTTGGGGGAAATGGATGCCCGGGAATGCAAACGTGGTGAGAGATTGTTTTCTTTGCTTCTCTTTGTCCCCTTTGCTCACCCTCACCTACTTTCTTCCTTCTCTCACTCTTCTTTCTCTTTCGTCGAACATTTTCGACTCACAAATGTTCCCCATTTTAGAGGAACTTGTTCACACTATGGTGCTGCCATTGATTTAACAAAGATACATGAGAAAGCAGTATAATTAGAGCATTGTTTCTAGGTGTCAAGCATCAGCTCCTCTTGACGATAACTCCAGTGTGGAGATATCTCTGTGCTGCTTGTTTCTCAGTAGAGCTTGACAGTGCACTGACCAAGGGTCTTGGTCAAATTTGAACTCAGTCTATTGCTGTTACATGATGCAGTGCTGAGCCTGCCAGGCTACCAGCATGCCCCAGGCGGAGATCCATGTTATTCTTGCTAGTGTTCTACAGGCTTGACAGGGGTGATAGTCTCTTCTACTGCGAGGTCACAGTCGGCTGCCTTGTTGCTTGAAGAAAGTGTTGCTGTAGTGCTGCTTCTCACCAAGACTGCAACAGTCTCTTCTCTCAGCTGTATAACAGACCTTTTCAATGTGACAAAGCAGACTCTGTATGGTGGCGTGTGGAAGACAGCAGAACAGCATTTTCTAGACGTTGGGGTCAGCCGGGTGGATTAATAGGTGGAGAAACTCTCACTCTGCTCTTGAACTTTTAAATGCATTGTCCTTGTTGAGATGCACAGACTCGTCCTTGTCCTCATGTTCCTTATTTTTCTTCATGCCCTCTGTTCCAGCAGTAGTTTTATATGTCACTCCTCTGGTGGGATTGTTGGGATGTTATCGCTTTTCAGCAGGCAGTAATGTATCCAGAGTAAATGTGCTGACATTGAAGCTGATTCTATTAATTTCTCCCAGCCATATCTGCTTGTTTTGTTAGCGGGATTTATTGAAACACAAATACACAAACGCAGATGCTTTTTATGTTGAGAAATATTCTTTTCTGGGAAGTTAGATTTAATACTCAGGTGTGCAAATACTGCTCTTCTACTTTAGGAGTTCTGTTTTCTTCATGGATTTGTTCCTTTTACATTGTCACTAGGCTGTTCATGAACCTTGGTCTCACCCTTGTATTTGTCATTCTGTAAATCTGCTTGTGCTTGCATACGTGTGTGTAATGCAAGGCTGACGCTGCAACACCGTTCTATGTTCTGTTTAAACTTGAGTAACCTCTCTTTAGTGACATCCTAGTGAAAGGCAGCTGCTACCGCAAAGGCTCATGGTTATGGGCGAGCTGTCTGTATTCAAATGCCCTCATATAACTTACATTTACGTTGGATAAGCTACTCAGGATTTCTGCAGTCAGTCAGTCATATTTAGTGCGCTGATGTCTAATGGCTGTACTTATGTGTGTCAAACAAAACCATTTGTCAAATGTGACTAACGGCTTAATTAACACTAATGTCTTCAGTGGTACAAATCATTGTTAAATGTATGTAATTTGTCTTTTTATCATTTAAACATTTTTTTTTAGTCTTTTCATTATTTGAAGAACATCACTTAAAGAGTTAAGCAATACTACGTCTGCCTATAGCAGTTTACCACTGAGAAATGGAGGAGTTTGCCACAGTAGCTCGGGGAGTCATCTTAGATGGGAAATCTATCATAAAAAGGACGGAGTGTACTGTACGTATTTTCAATCTAGCAGCTATGCAGTTAGATATGTTTCCTAAAATTTCCTAAGAAAAATGGTCTTTGTTTATCTTCTTTTTTATGACTGGTGTACTCACAAGTCCTAATAATCGTCTCTTGATCAAGATGGTGTACATGACCTCTTTCCTTTACCCTCCAGATGACTCGGGGGACGAGGAGCCTACATCCCAGTCGGACCGCAGCGAGATTCAGGGCACCCTGAAGATACTTGTCAGCAAGCTCGATGACCTCAGCACATGTAATGACCTGATCGCGAAGCACGGGGCGGCCCTGCAGCGTTCCCTGAGTGAACTCGAGGGTCTGAAAGTCCCTGTGGAGGGAGGGGAGAAGATCAAGGCAGTCAACGAGCGAGCCACCCTCTTCCGCATCACTTCCAATGCTATGATCAATGTAAGTAGCTCGAGCAGACCAGACTACAAGGTGCATCAGCAGTGAGCTGAGTGCCGCATGATCAATATGACAGGAATGCCAGTCGTCTGTAGTGCCCTGGTTAGTGTGTTGAGTGATGAGATCACTTTACAGTGTGGCCTTTTAAACAGGAGTCTGTGGGCTGCAGGCCTAGAGATGCAGTTCCAGACCCTGCCAGACCCTGTTAAAGTTACATAACTATTTCTAACTTAGCTCACAGCTTAATAACGTTTCAATTTATGGTTATGAATCTGTATAGTCAAAAATCACAAATAGACAATTTTTCTGCAAAGGGCTTTACAATCTGTACAACCTATGGGAAACTCTATCCTTACATTTTGTATATGATTTTGAAATAAATGCTCCCCCTCATTGCAGTTTAGCTATGTATTATCAGCTATATTTAACTCAGCACAACAACCACTACCAATTTTTCAGTTTTCACTCTGTGTTGGATGTGATAACCAGTATATGCTCTCTGTCTACTGTATCTGGCCCGGGTCCATTCCCCTCAACAGTACATGCCTTTGGCTTTACAGTGTATGAGAGTTCAGGGAGAGTTGAGGTGCTGAAGGATTGATACTAGATATGATAGTGGGTGGGGGGGAGACAGGAATAACCCCTCCTCCCCCTTCTCAAACCCTCGGCCCTCCCTGCCTGGTGAGGAATGTCAGAACCTTCTGGACCACAGTTAGACGGACAGACCTGCACTGACTAAACCTTACAATCACACAAGGTTTGTCTCTTCTTCCTGCTTCTCTCAATGGCTTTGTTGATAGCATTGTTTATTCATAGTTTACTCTTGTTTATTCTTTCTCTGTGAAATGTCTGGCTGTTAGGTGTCAAATAATTCAGTCAGATTTAGGCGTGGTTAAACTGCAAGTATTTTTACTTTAAGATTAGGTCTGAAATCAGGCAGTAGGACAGTACTACTCCTTGTATGCTTAAGTATGTGCTAATGCAGCCTATTGAGGGACTTGAGCCATAGTGTTATGACAAGAAAAAAAAAGAAAAATCTAAATCATTTATCTAAATTATGTGAAGGCTCAAAATGATGAGCCCCTTGTTTCTCTCTGTCATCCATTTTACTTATTAATTGGTTTGGGAAATTGAAAGTTACCGGAGAAACAATAAAATAGATCCTCTTGGACTGCCTAACACATTAAAATGTCCTTAGGTCAGCCAAGAATGTCCTTCTAATGAGAAAGAAGTGCTGCCACAAACTCCCCGTAGTGATTTTGGGCTTGTAAATGGCCCTCTTTAAGCAGAAGGCAGCGCAGGATATGGGTATTTGGATTTATGCAGCCATGTTTTCAGCCATTGTGAAGGCATTTACTTGGATGTTACTGTGGTTTTCATGTGCTTTCCACAGAAAACAGGCTATGTATGTAAGGAGGAGGGGTCGAGGGAAGAAGGAGGCCATAACGGCAAGACACAACTGCATGTACTCTGTGATCTGACCCTGGCCTTTGGAGAGGGTTGCATTAGTTCATTGAGTGGTGATGTAACTGGTCACGTGTGTCACTGAATCCTGACTCTCGCCCGTTTGTGTGTGCATGCTTTTACACACCACTTAATGTTGGTATGATTTAATCACATGAAACGTTACTCAAGTTCATTGTAGTCTTTGCTACGTACGTCACTCATTCAGGACTTTTTAGTGCAATTTCTGCATGCCTGTTCCCTTTTTTTTATAGCCTTTATCAACCCTGTTTTCCCCCCATCAGAAGTCACATGCAGTCTGTGTTTGTACTTGAGACTCAGCATAAAAAAGTGGAACTCTCATACTTTTTAAGTGGGTGTTGAGTTTCATATCAATGTCTGAGGAAGTGAACCACAATGTCACATGCACTTCTAACATTTAAACTGAGTCTCAGACATTGATGTTTGGACACTTCAAGACTGCTGGAGGTAAGAGTTTGATTGGATGTTTTTACTGACAGATATTTTTGTGATTTCCATGCATTCCATACTTTTTTAAAATATCAACATGATGAGCATAAGTCAATGAACTCTTCTAAACTTGTCAACAATGCTTTTGTATTTTTTACTTTTGGAGTAATATAACACATTACGTTTTCGTACAGTGTTGTTGGAGAACACATTTCATTTTAGTTTGTTATGAAGTTAAATACATTTTTACTAATTACATGACCATGTGTCTTTATCAAACATACCACTTACTCTGGATCAGAAAATCTAGACTCGCACATGCAAGGATCAGTAATCGCTCATAGCAACTACATGTACGGCATGAAATATTGATGCATTTGTAAAAATAATACCTAAGTTGAAATTCTAGCTATCAGTTTGTATTGCTTCTGTTCCTGGTGTTGCCTCTCTCTATTGCTCTGTTGTCAGTGAAATGTCGGTGATGATTTTTCAAGACAACAAGTAAACTCAATGTGGTATATCAAATACTTTTCATCAGACAGATGGGTATCCTGCAGTCTGGGAACAAATCAAGGAAGGAGTAAGGTGTTACCGCATCCTTGTTTCTCTTCCTGCTGCCTCAAAGTGATACAGCTCTCTCACCAGCCAGACAACAGAAATTATTTGAGTGACACATCCCTCCAGTAGCAGCTCACAACTTATCTAAGTGGTTCAAGCTAACTCTTAACTGCCCCTCTGGCTCTGGGACCAAAAAGACATTTGCTGCAAATACGGAAAGAACCATTTTTAATTATGGGCTCTTCCGCTCATATGGGAGCAATGGCAACAACGACTAGCCTCCCCAAAATGCTCCAAAATGCTCGACTGCAAAAAGGCAGTTTCCAAGTGGTTATTCAGAAACCCTCCTCTGAGGCCCACTATGCTGACAGCTCAGTGACTGTCACATGACATTTCCATCATGCATATTGTCTGTCAGAAATCAATCAATTTCTGGCCTCACCCCTTTCTATTTGATCATATTTTTTCCTACATGTGGACCTATATCAGAGAGAGTGTTAGAACGTGGTTTGATTTACCAAAATGAACAACCAATCAGGAGACAGGGGCCCTCATAGTTGGACAGCCGCTCCTCCAAAAGACACAAATATCTTCTTCTTCAAAAAAACATATCGTATATGATCGTATGCTTTTTGATCATCGGAAAGATAACAAATAAGGTTAGCTACAATATCAATACTTTTGGTCCAGTATAAATACATATGCATAAATATGGTCCTTAAAATTACATAATAAGGAAGCACAAGTCAGCATAAATGTGTAATGCAGAGTCATGTGAAGGTGTAGAGATCTTTCCTTTTTCCTTTGAAGCCACTGGTCAAGGGCTGGCGATGCATTGCTTATCTCATTTGGACTTAGACAGTTTGTTCCTCCTCTTGCTGTGTATGGCTCCACTGATGTGTGCACATTGCCCAAATGAGCAAGACTACATCACTCAAGTCTTGGTGGTTGGAGATTTTCCAGGGAATTAGTTTTGTCATCCAGGATGAAACACAGCTCATAATTGTTCTCTGTTATGTGAGGGACAGTGGGGGAAAGTCTCCGCATTTTTTATATGCTGCAATTTCAGAATGCCTGACACCGCTTCATCTCTGTCAAAGGCCTGTCATACGGTCCTTGAAAGAAAGGGAGGAGAACCATCTTCTCAGCTGGTTGTGCAGCACAGAACAACAACTGCAAAGCTTTCCAGAACCTCCACTTAGAAGACTTTGATGTGAAAGCAGCGTGGAACTTCTTTGTAACTGCTCATTGCAAAAGATCGATCGTGTGATTTGACAATAAAATATCTGGCACCTAGAGCTAGTCTGTCATTTTAGGACCTTGTTTGTTAGCTATTTTTGAAAAAGATATCTGTGTTTTTTGGAGCTTTAGTTGTCCAAAGTGCATCAACTTTGAGGGTCCCTGTCTCCTGAATAGTTATTCATTCTGTTAAATCAAACCGAAAGAGACGAGGTCAGAAAGCAATTGTTTCCTGACAGAATGCTGTGAGGTGTTCATTGACCCTTGAGCGCACTAAGAGGCACGGCTGTCAGACAAATGCTGACATGTTATATATGTTTGATCAGAAGTAAACTCTCAGCAGTAAAAGGTCGGCAGTAACAATGATGCCCCCCCATGGACTCAATATAGTCTGCTACGCAATCAGAGGTTTAACCTCAAGTTCATGATGCTCTGAGGCACATTTACACAGCAGGGAGACCCAGTAGACAGCTAATTAACACATTGATGATTGCTCGAAACAATAGTGATAAATAACCTTGATTACAATAATTGGCCTGAATGTCGTTACACCTTTTCATCCCAATGTTCTCTCTCTCATATTGCTGTAAGCTGTCAGGAAAAATTATCCTAAGGATTTTTTTTCTCAGTATAGTATTATCTGTTGACTCAAATAAAGGTGAAAATGTTCCTAGGTTTTATGATTTCAATGGTTTTATTAAATGCAAACATCTGAGCTGTTGAAAGTAACTTGCACCTCAATAATAAATCTGAACGTCAGATTTTATTTCAGGAAGGTAATCCATTTTTTTTTTTTTCGACTATATCATAGGAATTAAACTTTTGTGTGTTTATCTTCTTGTGTGCATGTGCTCCCCCAGGCGTGTCGAGACTTTTTGGAGCTAGCAGAGACTCACAGCAGGAGATGGCAGCGGGCTCTGCAGTATGAGCGAGAGCAGCGCACCCACCTAGAGGAGACCATTGAGCAGCTAGCCAAGCAGCATAACAGCCTGGAGCGAGCGTGGAGAGAAGCACCCACGCTTGCTTCCACCACACCCAGCGCCCCTACCACCAACAAGGGTGAGACGTCTTTGCATTACTTACTCCTGTGGGCCTCAGCATGGAGCGCACTATACTAAGAGTCATGTGTGACCTCAGGCTCAATATTATAGACATTCCTCATGCTGCTTAATATTGTTCAAGTTGTGACAGGAGGTTTGGATTATCACTAATTTAGAGATGGTTATTTTCTTCACCATGGACTGTAGGTCTGTTTATTTTGTTGTTTGTCTACCTATAAGCAGCTTCTTGAAAACATTCGCTGGTGTGACACTTGTTGTGCACGTCCATCCTCCGGGAGGAAGTAACCTATTGATTTTTGTAGCCCCATGACCTTACCTTTTGTGTAAGACTGCCCTCTCCAGATAAATGACAGCACTTATTGATGTAACTTTCTCATAGCAGAGCGTTAAGCTACAGGGAGGAAGACACGTTGATGGATGTAAACAAGTGTTGGTTTTTAAAACGAATGTGTTGACTTAAGATGCTGACCATGAACCCTAACATCCCCAATATGTGTCCAGCTGGTTCCATTATTTCCTGTCATCTCTCTCTGCTGTCTGTAATAATGCCCCCCCCCCCTAAAAAAAATAAAACCCCTAAACCACTGGAGATTGGGAAAGTGGTTCGAGTTCTTACACCTATCAACAACTTTGGGTTTCTTTAACCATGAAGGCAATCTTTTTTAAAACGGTAAACAAGTTGTTTAAGTTGCCTTAACTTGATTATACCTAAACCATGTAGGTAGAACATCAGAAGGGGCTCATGTTGGTCATTTGGAAAGCATTGAAAAACAACCTTTGTTGTTGTTTTAAGTGTGTGGACTTAATAATGCGGTACATTTAGTTCATATTGGTGGTTGTTCAATGACTGAAAGTCCTAGTTTACTCTAACTTTTTAATATAATCACTTTTAGAAAGTACTGAATTGACTGTCGGATACTCAATATTAGAAGCTAACCCTAAGGAGCTTGCATTTCAGGCTAGTTAACCAGCAGGAACATTGCCAATTTGACTAAGCTAATTATTCCTTGATTAATCGCCATGGGTATGTGATTATACACTGCTCTCTCCTGAACTCTGCCGAATACAAACTCACCACCGAGTGATGGCTCTGCTAGTGTTGGATGCTGTTAGCATTTACTCACAAATGTATATGTCCTGACAGGGGGGAGTGGGAGGCTGCGCAAAGAAGAAGCGAGTGATGAAGATGAGGATACTGAGTACTTTGATGCCATGGAGGATTCCCCTGCATTTATCACAGTGACTGCCACTGAGAACACACAGCACAGGTCAGTCACTCACAGGGATCCATGTTTTTTGATTTAGCCAAACAACAGGTCAACTGAAAGACAGATACGGGGATGGAGGTTTAGTTGAGTATTAACATTTAGTGTCATAAAGAATTCTGAATCACTGTGTCTGATGATGGTTCATGGTGTGAAAACTTAACCTACATACACACACGCACACACAAATTACAGAGTGGTGTGCCATTCACTCTTTTGTTAGATGTGTGTAATCTGAGTAATACAGAAACAAATTGCAAAAGACCATACCTCTGTCTGCTTTCCTGTAGCAAAATAAAACTGCTTTTGTTGTTGCTCTGAGTTCATGGTATATTTGTTTGCGGCATTGGAGTTAGTGTCTTGCTGGCAACTCCACCTGTCTTTGCAGAGCTTGCACTTTCTATTTTTTTTTTTTTTAAAACATCTCAAGTAATTTAAGTGTTCTTTTCCTCATCATCTCTTGCATCATATTCCAGTATGGCAATCGACTCCAGTAGCACCATTAAGAATGATGGAAACAGTTACTCAGCAATGTAATACCCAGCAATCTGTTTGCTCCTCATGTGTGTGTGTGTGTGTGTGTGTGTGTGTGTGTGTGTGTGTTTGTGTTTGTGTGTGGAAAATAGTGAGAGAGGGACATTGAGTGAGTTTATGTCTCCAGTACTCATTGTAGAACATATTTTCATTCTCTTCCAGGCGTTCTCAGAGTAATTTGAGTGGAGCCAGCGGAGGTCAGTCCAATGACTGGAACCAGCACGACCATGTAAGTGTCTGTCCTCCTAACTAGTCTGACGAATAGGACTGACATTTGTGAACACTGCTGACTTGTAATCTTAAAATAGATTCCTTTGTGCTGCTGGAAAGCTCACAGCTCATTGATTTATTTATATAACTGTCTTCACTTGTTGTTCTCACAGTCCCCATTTCCTATCCTACAGTCATCCCAATGCTCACACACACACACACACACACACACACACACACACACACACACACACACACACAGCCTTTATCTGTGTGTGTCCTGCGGTGCCATCGTCACCCCTGTGGTGCCAAAGATACACAGCTGCTTCATTCCACTAAATGTTAGTTACCAGTCAAACATCTGCACTTCTTTCCCCTAAACTCTCATTGCTTCTTCCTCTCTCTCTAACGCACATCTGCGTCCTCTGTTCCCTCTCGTCCTGTCTCTCACTCGCTCTGTCATTCTGTCTCCTCCGTTTGGTGATGTGCTGCCAAGTTGAGCATGAAGCTGAAAGTATTTCTCAAACTTGTATATATCAAATGTGCTTTTCACACAAAGTTAAAAGACCACCATCTCATCCTCCACCCCTTCCCTTCCACCTAATACCAGATGTCTCCAAGCTGTAATGATGTGTCAGGGAAGGAGCTGCAGCCTCGCAGACAGAGGCGCACACATGTCCCAGACAAGCCCAACTACTCCCTCAATTTGTGGAGCATCATGAAGAACTGCATCGGCAAGGAGCTCTCCAAAATTCCCATGCCTGTAAGTGTGTTAGGCATGGCCCTCCTTCTCGCCGGCTGGTTAACATAAAGCTGTGTGTCTCACGTCTTCTTCATCCGCCCATTCAGGTGAACTTCAACGAGCCTTTGTCGATGCTGCAGCGTCTCACCGAGGACCTGGAGTATCATGAGCTTCTGGACAAGGCGGCGCGCTGCGAATCCTCCCTGGAGCAGATGTGCCTGGTCGCCGCCTTCTCCATCTCGTCCTACTCCACCACGGTCCACCGGACAGCCAAGCCCTTCAACCCCCTCCTGGGTGAGACCTACGAGCTCGATCGAAGGGAGGAGTTTGGCTACCGCTCGCTGTGTGAGCAGGTAACAGCATGGCCACAGGGAGTTTTTTGCTTACACACACACACACACACTGACGTGCGTGCACACAGTGTGAGTACGCAGTGCAAGCCTGTGTTCTTCAAACAAGTCGTTTGCTGCTTATGTGCTTTACCTTTATGTCTTTATTTCTTCTAAGGTGAGCCATCACCCCCCTGCAGCTGCACATCATGTGATTTCCCAACGAGGCTGGACCCTGTGGCAGGAAATCACCATCGCCAGCAAGTTCCGTGGCAAATACCTCTCCATAATGCCTCTGGGTAAGACATTTCATATTCAGTGGGGAAGCAAACAAACTGTGTTCCATCATGCAAATGTACCAGCCACACCAGGCAGAGTTTACTTAAGAAGGACTCCCACTTGAGAGTAGTACATGACTGTGCTGCCTCCCACACAATCTAGAGGAAAAGCGTGTGAGAATGAATCAAGAGGGTTTTATGACCGTTTTGACACATACATAAAAAATGGATATAAAGGGAGCTCTCTATTCCACTGGGATGGCACAGAGCAGGGTTCTGGTGGCTCAGATAAATAGGAGGTTTGATGGATGCAGGTTCAGCCAAGGGATGCAGTGGGATTTATCTGACTTTTCTCCTTTCTTGTTATATGCCTTCTGTGTAGTTCCATGTAACAGAAAAAATATCTAAAGTGGAAAACGTTTATCGTCAAATTGATATTATCAATCTTCCAGAGTTAGGTCACAGTGGAAATAGATGTAGAAATTGAATGCCTGTGCATAGGGGCTTAAATGTGTTGGATCAATGTTTCACAAACTTTTGTGTCTGGGGACACACTGTTTAAAAATGACAAACCATCACAACCCAATTCATAATAGGCCTTATCTATAAAAAAGTGAGAGGAACGAATTTGTGCGTATTGTTCTTGACCATTTTTACTGCCAATTCCGCATCCCTTTATTATCATTGGATAATACATGTGTTATTGAAAACATATACACGTTTTAATACTTTATAAATGAGACCAAAAATGAAAATGCATGTAGGTGGCGTGAACAGGCTCACGTTTTTTACTGTCATCAGTTTAACATAATGTATGCTAGCCTTTCATATATGTAGACTACAATAACCACATCATCACAAACGTGGCTCAAAGGTGAACTGCAGATTTAAATGTTAAATAAAAGACTATGGAAGAAATTATGCAAATTAATTTTGTGACCCTAACAAAATCTCCTGCGACCCACCTGTGGGTCTAGACCAAGTCTTTGGGAATGACTTTGTTAGATGACGTGTTTTTCAGCTGCTGCAGGTAGAAATGACCATGTACACAAACAGATTTAGAATCCCAAACCCCAAAACCTACAATCAAACACTAACAAAACACAATCTAAGGTCTGTGATTGCAGATTGGTAACAAAGCAGATGTGATATTTATTTTCTCTTACAGCATTTTGTCCCTGTCCCTCCCCAGGTGCCATTCACTTGCTGTTCCACTCCAGTGGGAACCAATACGTGTGGAGAAAGGTCACCTCCACAGTGCACAACATCATTGTGGGCAAGCTGTGGATTGACCAGGTCTGTTTCTCTTATTGGTAACCATTCATCCACAGCTCCAAACCTACAACCCTGCTGTATTGCCTCTGACACCCCAGAGCAGCCTATAGATCTTTTTTCCTCCTGTATTTCAGTGTGATACAAGCCAGCAGAGAAGTGCTGTGAAGAAGCACAATAATAAGAAGCTTCACATTCTCTAGGGATAGATCTTCAGTTTCTTCTGTTATTATAGCTTTGATCTCTAATAACACCCTAAAAGAACAGCCTCTTCTTTCTGTGAGATGGCCCAGTTATATAGGGGGAGGGGCAGGCTTCACATCTGCATGTCTCTCAGTCTCTAAGAAGTTGTGTCTCCTTGTTTAGAAGTATAATTCTTGTTTTTTCCTCCCTGTCTTTTCTTTTTCCTGTTTCCAGTCAGTCTGTGCGTTGTATCAATTTGTCTGTGTGTGTGTGTGTGTGTGTGTGTGTGTGTGTGTTCGCGAGCATGCCTGTTTGCACTTGTTTTTGTGCGTAACCCTGGAAGAAGACCTAAAGAACAATATGGCAATTCATCATCTCTGATTTATTACATTGGTGTGTGCAATAAGGAGATATCTTGGCTAGAGACTATTTAAATCAGCAGCAGTGTTCATGCTGATGTAATCAAAGGTACCCTGTGGAGTTTTGTGTACGTTCAGCTGGTACATTATAACCTACTAGTGACAATATACACAAAGAATGTTTCCCAAAAAGCAGTTTTTTGTATTTTGGCTATTGGCATGTACAGTAAGTTTGAGATCCTAGTCGAGCAACAACAATACCACTTCTGTGTTGATACAAATTCCTCTCTCCAACTTCAGCTTATCCACCAAGAAAAAGTCTCATTGATTATTACACGGTTTTACTTTGTATTGTTTTGCCTTCTGCATTCAATACTTTGCCGTGTTTCACCGCCTCCATGCATCACTCTGCTGCCCTCTGGTGCAGAACGGGGTCAGCCTAACAACTCCATGTCAAACTATGGAAACTATGCGGCTACTGCCTTCTCTGCTGCCAGACAGTGCTGTCAGGAGCACGGCAAGTGAAGCCAGAGAAAGTGATCTGTACTGCATCAGCATATCATCACTGTACTAAGCTAACAGTGTGACAATCCATGAGATGTTCATTTGATGGCTGTTAGATGCAGCAAAAGATAAGAATGCGTGTTACAGGTTAGGTATGAAGCTTGAAAGGTGTGGCCCTCAGCAGTCAACAGAAATGTAATGAAATGCACTTTTGCCTTGTGGTGTTATATGTAAAGCGCTTCAAATAACCTTGTTGCTGAAATGTGCTTTGTAAATAAACTGGCCCTACAACACCAATAGTTGTCAAAAACTCCACATGGTACCTTTGAGGAACCTGAAAACTTGGTCTGAAAAAATATTTACTATCAGAATAAATAGGGTTAGGATCAGTCAGGATGCTTTTTATTTCTCTGCTGTAAACACTGTTAATAGTGTTGATATGCTATCATTCTCTCTGTGTGTTTCGCGCTCTCACACTGTGTCTGTTTATGTCTGTATTTGTGCAGTCGGGGGACATTGAGATTGTGAATCACAGGACCAAGGAGACCTGTCAACTCAAGTTTTCTCCCTACAGTTATTTTTCCAGGGACGTTCCACGGAAGGTAAAGGCTTCCTTTCCACACTTATGTACACAACCTTGGCACAACGTCACACATTGCGGGGTTAATTTGTCTGATACTGCCTCCTGCTGGAGACTGCCAACAAATATATAGTATAAAAGTGAAAAAGATCACGGTAAGAGGTCACATTGCAGTGAGGTAACCGGAGATGCACTAATTATCTAAAAATGGGGTACAATGCTGCTCTCCTTGGTAGTGACTGATGTTGAATAAGCTAATGGAAATTTACCGGTGTCCTACCTAGGCGTTTGTGTATTTAAGTGTTTAAAATGTGGAGGAAAGGAGACGGTGACACATCTGGACTTGCAGAAAGATAGCTTGCTTTAGTTTCTTCATTCCCTATAGTCAGTTTTGTTATTTCTTTTTACTCTTTCCAGGTGACAGGTGTGGTGGCAGACAGTGGGGGTCAGGCTCACTACATCCTCTCTGGTACGTGGGATGATAAAATTGAGAGTGCCAAGATCATTCAGAGCAGCCGAGGGGGCAGTGGATCAGAGGGCAAGCAGAAGACGGTCTATCAGACGTTGTCTCCCAAGCTGCTGTGGAAGAAATACCCTCTCCCGTAAGTTTAGGCAGAGCATTGCAATGTATGAGTAGTTGCATAACAGCTGCGGTGTTCAGTCAATATCATTGATCGTGACACAGCGTAACTCCAGTCAATTTCCTCTTGCTCTCTCAGGGAGAACGCTGAGAACATGTACTACTTCTCAGCGCTGGCACTGACCCTAAACGAGCAGGAGGACGGAGTGGGACTGACCGACAGCCGTCTGAGACCAGACCAGAAGCTGATGGAGGAAGGGAGATGGGACGAGGCAAACTCAGAAAAACAGAGGCTGGAAGAGAAACAAAGAGCCGTGAGGAGGAGGAGGGAAGCGGAGGCCACAGATGCTCTGGATGAAGGTATGCAAATGAGAACAGGAAGTGTGGCATGTGTGAGTAAATGACAGAGACAGGCAGTGACGATAAAGAAAGGATGAAGGGTAAGTAGTATACTTTGCAGTGATTTTCTGATACATACAGTTGTTTTAATCAGTTCATTTTCAGAATCTTTGGAATCTTTAGAAAGTTTGGATAAATTCTGCAACTATGGCGCCGTGTTTTATCCCCAAATGCAAGAACAAAATGTTTTTAAGTTTGTTAGACTTTGAATCACAACTCTATAGCTTCTTGTCTGTAGCAAAGGCAACTGAGGCTCATGGTTATCATAGTATCAAGAGCTATCTGCCAACTGATGTAAAAGAAAGTTAAAATAATGAAAACTGATGAGTCGCAGTAATAGAAAATCTATAATATTTTTATACTATCTAGCAGACTCCCATGTTTCTGTGTTGAAGAACATTGACAATATAATTTAAAACAAAAACTTTAAAATGGGAATTCTTAGTGGGGAAGATTTAAGAAGTAGTACTTATCTCAGTAAGAACAACACGTATTGCAGTTCAGCAAGGCTAAACACAAGAGGTTAGGTGTAATAGAGGACAGAGGTCCTCTAGGTTTACAGAGAACCTAGCAGAAACGTTTCATCCTGTGGCATTCCTGTGTGTAGGTCTGTGTGTGTGTGTGTGTGTGTGTGTGTGTGTGTGTGTGTGTGTGTGTGTGTGTGTGTGTGTGTGTGTGTGTGTGTGTGTGTGTGTTGTGCATAGGCTAGATTGTATTTGATGTACCCATGACTTGTCTTTCTTTTCCTCCCTCTATTGGTGGTCAGAGTGTGATTATGACTCTGGTGAGTGGAGGATGCCCTGTGCCCCTCTGTTGTGCATCACTCCCACACATATACACACACACAGACACACACACACACACACACACACACACACACACACACACACACACACACACACACCATCCTGTGTGTCCTCTGTATGGTCTGCCTCTGTGTGGAACTGCATGATACCCCTTTCATGTCAACTTCTCCAGATAATGACTCAGGAAAAATGACATTTTCCTGCATACATGTGGCATTTTCATTTAGAAAAATAATATGTTACATGAAATAACAGATACAACTCTAATATCTACAAGTATTCTTAATGTGCTATGGTGAAGCCACGTGAGCAAGTGATTTCTTTACACTGCATCACCATCCTGTCTATTTGAATGCTCATGGGAACTTTTCTGGTGCTATGACCAACAGTAAACAAGTTACTTTATACTTTGTTCATCTGAGTTAAATCTACATTATGTTTTTATTAAGGGAACAACAACATGAGCTGTTTGCTAAGCTGTCATTTCTCCCTCTGTTGACTGACCTTCTGTATTAGGAAACAGATGGATTATTTAGTTTAGGGAGTTCCAAAACTGCTTCACTATGATTGATCCAGGTGCTCATTTGTATTTTACTGACACCTTTGAATTCACTGTTACATCAGTTTGGTTCACCTTTGGAGCGATCCCAAATGCAGGGCACAGCGATTGATTGCTTGCCCTGCATACAGTATGTGTGAAGGCAAATTGATTGCTAAGTGAATTGCCTGCAAGTGTGGCTTCTCCACTAGAGTGCAATTTAAATGACAGGACTTGAGTAACACCTGTGCTTCTTCCCACAGGGAAAGAATACGAAGGCTACCAGCCATTGTGGTTTCACCAGAGGAGGGACTCAGTCACTGGAGAAACAAACTTTGTGTACAAGGGAGGTTATTGGGAGGCAAAGGAGAGACAGGACTGGAGCATGTGTCCTAACATCTTCTAACCCAGGAACGCACCCCGGATCACACCTAACCTCATCGGACAGGGAACTGCTCTGCCTCTGGTCCTTCAGCAATGGGGCGTAGCACCATGTGGACCTGTAGTGAGCATGAGAATGTGTGTGTTTCACACACTCTCGGATTACCTCCAAATGTACACTCTGTTTTTACTATGGGGAAAAAGAAGGGGCGCCCCCTGAGTCTTTGACACTATACTGAAACAGCAGTGAGATAATGTGTGGATGTGAGTCGGTGTTGGAGTTGTGGCACCACACAACAAAAGGCACCTGCACACTCCTGAGATCAGGTGCTCCATAAATCTTACTCACAATGCACTTTTCTGTGTTCACCCGATTTAAGAGTTTTTACCGATTGGACAGAAACCCATATCAAAGCATCTCTCGATTATAGACTGACAACTAACAGGGACAAAATCATAAACAGGCACACAGAAGCAGAATACTGTTGAATACACAGTATTTCAGGGGTTACTTTGAAAAGTGTCCTCATACTTTGTTTTATTCAGCACAATTGCGATTATGCCAGACTTACTTCATAAATCTTAAATTTGTTCCCTGGTTTTCTTTACGGGAATGATTTCAAGTGCTCATTATTTTCAACTTAAGAAAGAAGCTAAAGCCTGAAAACGCTGTCTGGAAATGTATGCCTGTTAGATTTTGTTATCAGTAATGCAGACACAAAGTGTTAATACATGTATTAGATAAATAAGACATTCTGAAAAAAACAAACATTTATATAGATAACTACAGACAAAATAGGTAACATAACTATGACTTTCTTTTACTCTTCGTACGGTTACGACATGGTATTTTGTGCTGCTTATTTTTGTTTGTGGCAAGTCAGTATTATTACTTTTAGTTATTTATTGTGATCCTATTTTATAATTCCTTTTTATAAATAAAAGGTTTTAAGACAAACATCTTAGAGCCAGGTACAGTATGTGATTGGCTTTGATCTCAATGAGCTGACAGAAAAAGTGGTGATAAAACTGTCACTGAGAAAGATTACATAAATACACACAAAACTTAAACACCAACACAATAAATACACATTTTGGGAAAAGGACACAATGCTGGAAAGAAATAAAAAAAATAAATAAAACTGGCCCGTAATAAACTCTGATTAAAATAAGCATGACAAAAAACATTTCATAATCATGAGCTGTGTTTTAAAAATGTATTGGATTACTTCACGTTATATTAGATATTTTATCTGTATTTATCAATATGATTGTTACCTGCATAATGTCTTATTTAGATTATTTGTAACATGTTGGGTCTCCATAACCAAGAGCTAATATTTGATTTGGACACACACTATCTTCTACAGCAGAGGCTGCTCTATTTGGTGTGAATGTTGGAGTTCCCCTCCAGAAAACACGGTCTGTGACGTAGTTGATTAGACTAGAGTCCATATAGAGATAATATGGCTGATTATTCATTTCATATGTTGAATATGAATTTCCTCTGTGCTTCAATTCATCTTAGTCACCTAAATATACTTCAGACATCTTCCATTTGTGATTCTGATTAGTAACATTTTGAGTCATTTAGCTGAAACACATTAGTGCAATGGCAGTAACGCATTGAATATCCATATAATCTCCATTAAAGAACTGAACTAGCACTTTTCACTGTGGTAGATCATACATTAGTACATATCGCTGTGTTGATGTTGAGAAAATTTCACTCTGTACATGTACTTTACCTTGTCCTCTGGTGCTCTCCAATAGCAACACATAGCGTATCCTTATTGACCATTTTCAGAGACATCATTCTCAGTGATCATACAAAAAATTACAGTAAGTCTGCACCAAAGACATTTAGTGATGACCACCCAGTAAATACAGGAACATGTTTCCATAGTGTGCAGTGCAATAGCGCCACAAAATCCATCAGTCACTAGTTTGAAGCTCAGAAGTTTCCAGGAGGACTGCTGTACGTGAGGCTGGAGCGGCTTCTCTGAGGAGTCCAGAGTGGCTTCAGCTGACATGAGGTCAGAGGTTTTAGAAGCAGACAGGGCCGGTTCCTGTAGCACACCTCTGCAAAATAGCTCCAGCCACAGATGAGTCCCCCCGGCTGCCGCTCCAGGCTCAACACAGCTCACATGTGTAGTCCTCTCTTTCAGTGCTTGTGGACATGCTGATCTGGGATCAGCTCCCAAAGGCACCCCCCAGTCTTTTGCCTTTAATTGACTGAACAAGGGATAGCGTCCCCTGACCTGTGCACTACACGTCTACGGAGACAAGAGTTTTGAAAACCAGTTAGTATTGTTTTGTAATTATTATTAGGAATGTAGAATTCAAGGCTGCAGGTATTGTATCTACCGTCTAGTCTATTTGTGTGAATATTTTGTGATAAAAGAATGATATTGTAAGATGAAGAATAATTATACTAATCTGAGTATTAAGTTATGCAGACAGTACAGTCCAAATCTGAAAACAAATTGACTGAATGAGCCTGAAGGATTTGCTGTAATTTGTTTTAATCCAGATTGATTCTGAGAGGATGGATATTAACTCTTCGGCAACCTCAATTTGGCTGCAGATTTCTTGTTTTATATTTCCAAAAGCTGAACATATTTTTTATAGAGTCCTTGATATGAGCACATTAGTAACCGTGGTTCATTGACGCTTTCAAAGAACAACAGATCTGGCAGTTCCTCTGATGTGCAGGCCATCAAAATGTATAAAATGCACTGGAAAATAAATAAACTCACATAGAATATTCACATAGTGAAGGAGATGTTCAGTTTGATCATATGATCTGTTAAGATTCCTGATGATTGATGCTTTTTGTTTTGCACAAAAGATGCTTCTTCTATCCATTTATATAAAATGATTTGTTTGTCATGAGCACAGTTTAACCACTCACTAAAATCACTTTATTTTTGTCAAAAGTTAGATAACAAGATTAATACATATTCTCTCCAGAGTTGAGAGTGGTACATTTTTCTGGAAAACCCCCCCCCTGCTCATTTCTAAAATGTATAGCTGTTCCTTTTACGTCACTAATTACTGCTTTGGTTCTCCTCTTATCCAGTTTCACACAGACTGCAACATCGTCTAACGTGTACAAAGATACAAGCTTTTGGCTTTTGGCAGAGGTTGTGTACACTTAAAATCATATCAAGGGTGTCACATATATGGACGGACACTGTTGCAGCAAGATATTTAATTTTTTTGCTATCTTGAAAAATTGTACAGTTAAATCTGTATCATCATGAACTCACTGCTGAATGACGGAGAAGAAATTGTACAAATGGAAAGTTAGTGTGTGATTTCTTTTCTCAGCGATCAATTTGAAGTTACTAGAGATTTACTTAAATATATTGTGTTTGAGATGATTTTATATTTGAGAAAACATGTTATATTTTGAATGATAACAGAGAGCTCACCATGAGTTTTAATCAGTACATTTCCAGATAACATGACCTCAGTACTTGACGGTGACTTATACTGAAGTTGGGGGTCTGTATGGTATCGGACAGCTGTAGCAATAGTGAGGTGTAGTGATGTCAGCTCATGGCTGTTGTTGCTTAAACAAAACAGTTGTCTGCTTCATGCAGAAAGGGAAAAAAACAACCAAAGTGTATGTGGAGAGTACTGTAGACTAGAAATAACCTCATCATTTGCCTTCCCTATCTGGGAGGGTTCTTAATGTAAACCCCCTCTCATTGTTGCTCTCATTTCATCTCACTTAATTCGCTATGGTGTGATTACTTTTAAGCTTAATTTGTATGCTTTTATTTTCTGATTTCTACCTTCTCATGGGTGCCATTAATTTCATGTGGGTGTTTTTTTTTTTAATACTGTTTGTATGCATAATGAGCTGGATTTGTGTGCATGCGAGGCACACATTTCCTTCTCATTCGATGCTGCTCAGTTATGAAGCAGAAGCAAACTAATGAATATGGGGAGATTTTCTTGCCTTGTCCAAATTGAACCCGGTTTCTCCTCGGACTGTGACTCACGGCTTTGTTGTGAGATGGTGATGTTAATAATCTGTATGAAGATGAAAGTTATGAGACACATCACAACAGTGGCCTGGTACTAGAGGTCAAAGGTGATTGACCTGCCTTGACTACTACTCTTACTCCCTAAATACATGTAGGTGTTTTCAGGTGAAACTGCGGATTGAACTGAGGTTTTGGTTCTTTTTTTTAAATTGTGTATCTTCTCCCTTAATTTGTACTTGTATAACATTGTCTTTAAATGACAAAGACACAATAATGAAAAAAGAAGATAATAAAGTTGTTATTGTTGACACTGGATATTGGTCTGCTTTATTTTCTCTCTGCTAAACAGTTGAAAGATGGGATGACTTTAAATGATATATTTGAGATTTTATGCCAGTTTTAGTACAAAAAAGTGTTTTGTACTAAATTAATGCATGAAAGAACTGACAGGCGCTGCAGCAGTAACATTACTACTTAGCATAACAAAAACAATATATCAAGCTTAGACTTAGAAGCTACACAATGTAGAGCAGTACAATTTTTAATTGGACAAAGAATAATAAATACAGGAAATTACAAAAGCCCTGCCTGAGTTTTTATTGAACTTTTAACGGGTGTAAATCAACCTGTGATTCGTTACTGACACTGTGTAATTTGCAGCATTGCTAACGTGCAGTACCATGTCGAGGCCATTTTGAATGGGGTGACTGCCAGGGAGGGACTTGGACTCTAAACAGAAGGGTGGCCCCATAGTGCACAAAACAGTTTTCAATATTTGCTGTGTCTATGCATTGTTTTGAAAAGCCAGACACGTACTCATGAGACACACGGCAAATTGTCAAAATCCTGACAATTTACCCGCCTGCAAATCAAGCTACATAGAGTTGAACGTCAAAGGCACAATCTTAAGTCCTGTAAATATCTACATCTCAATGGAGGTCTTATGTGATATTCTGGCCTACAATCTTGTAATGTTTGTCCCAAATATAAGGTCCAGTGGCTGATTGCACCCTGACTTCTGCCACAAGACTGACAGTTAAAATAATAGTGAATGTTATGATGTTATATATATGAGGGTACAGTTCTGTCCATGATGAGGGCCCTACCAGGGCCTTATAAGGTGAGTTAACATTATTCAGTTGATTCTAGTATTTAACCAGCTGATCCATTTTCGACTGTATGTATTTCATTTTATTTGTAGACCAACACAAGATAAACAAATTAGAGTTAATAATTTCCCCACCAATTGTACAGTGTTATGTCTACAGCCGTGCAAACCCTCTTCTGGGCTCACTTTGGCGCTAATATTGTCGCTGTGCGCGCGGCAGTTCACCGTTCCCACCGTCCTGTGCTGGCCATGAGCTGTTTGACCGTTTCCAAGGCAACCTACCGAAGCTCCTGTCAATCAAGACTCAGCCCGGCTGCTGTGTGCTTCACTGGTGCTTCAGCACAGAGGAGTCAAGGTCAGCTGGAAGTAAGTAACGCTACGTTATGGATTCGTGAGGCAGTACAGTGATGGTTTGGTCAGATTAGCTATAATTACATGTTGGTGGTGTTAATGATTTTGCAATCTGTGCAGTTTTATAATCTTAAATCCACTAAATGAATGGCAAAGGCTCAACAATGTGATTATTCTGAGTAGCTGGTGCTAAGAAAAGAGTTATTATAACACTAGTATTAGCTTTTAGGCATTTAAGTCATGGCTAAACTTTTAAAATCCTGCATTGCTGTGATTAAGTGCACTGACCTGTACAGCTCCTGTACTTCATGTTTATTTTGGGGAGTGGAAGAGACAGGAATTGATAGTCTTTGTGAGAAGAAGTCAGTTTGGCTAACAGGCTAAATTGTCTTGGTTTCCTGGACAACTGAGCAACATACCCCCCCCCCCCCCCCACACACACACACACACACACACACACACACACACACACACTCTTTATGGCTGACCAGTCAGCCTTAACCAGACAGAAGTGGGGATGTTGTGTTAGTATGGTACTGCTGAGTGTCTGAATGTCTTTCTTCAGCAATAGGACATGGCGGACAGAGGCCATGACAGAGTTGAGCGAGACGCCGAGGACACAGATGAGCTTCTTTACACAGGTTTTATTAGTAGTTCATCTTTATCATGTGCATCTCAGCCTTTTGGGAATTTGTATCCACTCATGTTTAACCTTTTTTTTCTGCCCTCACAGATATCAACAATAGCAGCAATGGGTCTGGACTTGACTCTCCTCCTCCCAAACTGGACCCCTGTGACCTTCTCCTAGATGCTATCGATGCTCAGCTTGGTCAGCTGCAGGTCTGTGATTTCCATTCCGTCTGTCTGCTTGTCTGTTTGTGTAATCTGGAATATAAATGTTTTTAAATGTGATTCATGTATTTAGGTCCAGCCCCAGACATGTCAGACAATTTCCAGAGAGCACGGTTGCAATGATGCAGGTAATATATTATGTCACAAGACACAATTTAATACATTTTTCCTTTTCGGGTGATAATCCATGTTTACATTTTTTCCCTAGCTCCTCTCAGTTGGAGTCAATCCCTGAGCAAAGACACAGGGTTTGGGAGTACAACTCAAACAAATGACACTCCCATGTGTTGTCTTGATTTGATACACACACCGAAGATGGACCAAACATCAGGTAATATTTCAGTATAAGTACTATTTCAGGAAAAGCTGTTATTTCTAACTATTATGAAGCCAAATGATTCCAAAAAGGTTGGCTTTTTAAAAGGCTGCTGGTAGGAAATGAACCTACAGTAATAGAACTAATAGGTACTGCTGATTTTCTCTAGGCTTTTGTCAACATAATATGTGCTTGAGTATGACTTTTTATGACATTTTTATGACATTTGTCAACATACGATACTATGACTTTTTCATTAAATCTTTCAACATACTTTTTGTGACTTTTTTGACACGCTAAATTATGACTTTTACATAGTTTAGTTATGACTTTTTCATGATGTTTTTCGGCCGATGACATTTCTTCTTGCTTTTTCAACATACTATATTAGGACATTTTTTCGACATTACTTTTTTATGACTTTTTTCGACATGCTATAAATGCGACTTTTTTTTACATGTTATACAACGACTTTTTTAAGACTTTTTTCGACATGCTATACTGCGACTTTTTATGACTTTTTTATGACTTTATTATGACATTTTCGACATACTATAAATGTGACTTTTTTATGACTTTTTCTAACATACTATACTGCAACTTTTTTTATGACTTTTTTAAGACTTTTTTCGACATGCTATAATATGACTTTTTATGATTTTTTTAAAGACTTTTTTCAACATGCTATAATGTGACTTTTTATGACTTTTATGACTTCTTTATGACTTTTTTATGACTTTTTTCGACATGCTATAATATGACTTTTTTAAGACTTTTTTGACATGCTATAATATGACTTTTTATGACTTTATTATGACTTTTTTGACATGCTATAATATGACTTTTTATGACTTTATTATGACTTTTTTGACATGCTATAATATGACTTTTTATGACTTTATTATGACTTTTTTGACATGCTATAATATGACTTTTTATGACTTTATTATGACTTCTTTTATGCTATAATGTGACTTTTTTAAGACTTTTTTCGACATGCTATACTGCGACTTTTTTCGACTTTTTTCGACATGCTATAATCTAACTTTTTTATGACATATTCGACATGCTATAATGTGACTTTTTATGACTTTTTATGACTTTATTATGACTTCTGTCGACATGCTATAATGTGACTTTTTATGACTTTATTATGACTTCTGTCGACATGCTATAATGTGACTTTTTATGACTTTTTATGACTTTATTATGACTTCTGTCGACATGCTATAATGTGACTTTTTATGACTTTTTATGACTTTATTATGACTTCTGTCGACATGCTATAATGTGACCTTTTTATGACTTTTTTGACATGCTATAATATGACTTTTTTATTACTTTTTAAGACTTTTTTCGACATGCTGTAATATTACTTTTTTATGACTTTTTTTGACATGTTATAATATGATTTTTTATGACTTTTTTATGACTTTTTTTGACATGCTATACTGCGACTTTTTATGATTTTTTATGACTTTTTTCGACATGCTATACTATGACTTTTTTGACATGCTATACTATGACTTTTTTGACATGCTATACTATGACTTTTTTGACATGCTATACGATGACTTTTTCAACATTCTATACTATGACTTTTTATGCCTTTTTTCGACATGGACATACTATACTATAGTTTACTATCCATTTTGTATGACATACTATAATATGACATTTTGTAAGACATACTGTACTTTCATATTTACCTGATTCTATAGTGTGCCAATTTTCTATTTCATACCACACCATAATAAACATTTTGATTGAACTTAAAAAGATGAAATTTTAGGGGTTCTTTATAACAAAGTTTTGATGACTAAGTGACATTTGACAGAGGGCCGTTACCTCCTTAGTGCAACAGGACAACAGAACCAAGCTTTTTCCTTGCACAAAAGCCCTTCATCTCTCCTCTTCTCTTCCCCCAGAAAGGAGCACAGGTTTCCGTGATGGTCCTGTAACTCGTGAAGAAATTAAACAGAAATTAGACAGTAGAACAAAAGACAAAGAGGAAAGTGTGTCTCACAGGGAACAGGTCATCTGGAGGCTCAAGAGGCTGCTTGGAGACACATGTAATGAGGGAAGGATGGCTGAAGAAACCCACCCTCCTTCAGACAGCATCTGCACTGAGGACTTTGTAAGACGCTTCAGAGACGAGATGGTCGAATTGGCATTGCCAGCGAGCAATATGCAGCAACTAGACAAAGAGGGATTGACTGAGAGGACAGCGATATCTGACTGTGACAATTGCCAGAGTGAACAAAAAGGACACGGTGTTCTTAATGTCAGAACATTAAGAACAGCAGGAACAGCAATGACAGGGAAAAGCAGTACAGACACAGAGACTGCTCACTATTGTCAAAGAAAGGAATTGGAGAAATGTCTTGGTGACAGCTATGGAGTAAATACATCATGGAGTGAGAAAACAGGAGCTGAAGAGAGATACAACACACCACAGAGGCTTGGTGATGATGGCAGCAGTGAGTAGTCTCTTTTAAAACTCCTGCTGAGAATATTTCTAGTGCCCAGGGGATTAAATCTAACTCACAGAACTGTCCTCTTCCGATATCTGATGGGCATATTGCCTTGAAATGTATTGAGGCCATTCATTACTCTCAGAGGATGAGCCTTTTGAAAAAATGTCTGTCTTTATCCCCAAGAATCATACAATATGTATTGTTTGTACCAGCAGCTCTGTATTTTTATTTGGTTATAGTTTACATTGTAGCCCCTACAGCACACCAACTTGCATCTAGACTAGGTGTGACCCAGAATAGACGATTTGATCTAAAAAGCGTGATTGAACTGCCAATCACACACTCAGATTGTCACCGTGGTGGTAAAATATGGTTATGAAACAAAGGATCATTCCATTCGAGCTATATGGGGGTGCTGAATGTCTGATTTTACGTAGAATTGCTTGGTTTCTACCAATAAAACTAATATGTATGATACAAAGCTTATTTTGGTATAAGTAACAGCCAATTCAAAAATTCTGTTAATGGAGATTTGAAAATAACTCGTGATTTTAATCAATCTCCTTAGTGTGCGTGACATCCTCAAGAAGGCTAAATAACAACAACATAAGGCTACTAACAAAATAAGAACAAATCGTTGATACTAACAAAAATAAGGAAATTGTTTTTTTATATTGCATCATGAGGCCCAGTGATTGTGGGCTGCTTGTATTTCTTGTAGGAGTACCTGTTTGGAGTTTTGACACCGTGGCCATTGACAGTGACATTGACTCACTCTGCACAAAGCAAGTCAGGCAGCATATTCACAGGCGGCGAGGTGAGAGACTGCAGCAAATATGGAGGGAAGCAAGTCTGGTTTTAGACAAAACATTTTACATATAAATTATCACCATTTGAAAAACGGCCAATAACAAAAGAGCTGACAGCACAAACTGAAAAATGTAAGAGATAATGATTTAAATCAATAAATACTTTAACATGCTTTTACAAACTCTTAAAATGTAGAAAAATAATATTAACAAAATTGAAATTACAGCTAACATTATTTGTGTGATACCCCCCAGGATGGCGCTTTCTCATTCAGTCTGCCACAGTCATGGATGACAACTGTACCAACCACAGTGACTATGACACACACACACAGAAAGGAAGTGAACGCAGATTTACATCAGGTAAAGCACGACTGTGTATTCCTTTATGAGTGCACAGTGATGAAAGGAAAATGTAATTTCTAAATGTCACAGAATTGTCCTTTCTTTGTTTACAAAGGCCAGAGATCGTCTAATGAAAATGTACCAAACAGGAGTCCTTCTAAAGCACAGCGTAATAAGAGAGAGACTTACAGGTAATTCATGTGGAAGAACATTTAATAACATACTAATCATTTTGGTCTTCTCTTTGATGTTGTGTACAAGTTTTAAAAATGGTTATGTTGCATATTGTTCTGACAAGTACACTGTGCATGTTTGTGTATCCCAGACTTGTGTGTTCTTTGGGTGACAATGATAAGGACACAGATGAGGAAACAAATCACTGGAGCAGGCAATGCAGGCCTGAGAGAACATCAGAGAAGATGCAGTCTGATTGGGCCAGGATGAAAGAGCGGCTCTCTACAATCAGACAAGTGGGAATTAATCTGCCAGTCATTTAGTATAATTTGAGAAATGTTTTATGTCAATTGTATAAATTATCCTGTGTTAATATGTATGAGACATCACTTGATTTGTGTGTCTGGTTAAGAAATGTGAGAAGGAGGAGATGAACCTACTGAAGAAGAAGACTCAGATAAAAGATGTTGAGCTCTCCCTCGCTGAACTTCAACAAAGAAGAAAGGTAATGTGTAGCATCTTATATATACAGTAGTTTATCAGAACACTGCGAACAGAAGTCTTACTAGTTTTTGGTATATGTCCCAGCATGCATTGGAGGAATTAAAGCGACTGACTGTAGAGACATCAAAGATGGAGAAGGAGAAGAGGACTCTGGAGTTTGTTCTAAGAAACAGCAGGGCAGGACAGGACTCTATTAGGTATAAAAACAAACTCCGACTAACTGTATTATACCAAGCTGTATACATCAACAAGGTAACATCCCACTGCATCAACATAATCCTGTGCTGTACAAAGGATAGTAATGCAATAATGAATGTGTTTTAGCTGCCAGATGAATGAGCTGCAAAGGCAGAGAGAGTCCTGTATCCTTGAGGTAAGAGACGTGGAAATCCCAACCCTGAATCAATGTAAACAGAGTCTAAGTGACCAACTCTTGTCTGTGCGCAGTCATTCACATGTTTTAAAATGTCGAGAGTTTTCTTATTACTACACGTTTTTCATCCTCCACTGTTCCACAAACAGCAGTCTCCAGCTGTAATGTCAGCGCTGGAGAGGAAGGAGATGGACAGACAGCTGGATAATGCCAAAACAGAACTGTTTGCTGAACAGCGACGTGCAAGAGAGGAGCTAGAGTCCATACAAGAGGTACTGTGTTAAGGCCTATTTATACAAATGACAAATTATAGGGTATAGGGTATTAATGGGTTTGTTTGCAGATTAAAGGTCAATTACTTTTATGTAATTAATTAAAGACTTTTACTAATGACACTTTTACTTGTGTTTTCACGGCATCAAAAATACGCTGTCACGTTAGTATGGTTATTGAAAACAAGCCACACAATCCTGACGTGATGGCATGCTCTAAACCTGTTGTTGGATTTCTTTTTTTCACATTAACCCTTACATTGATATTAGATTCACAGATTATGTATTAAACATGTTATTAATTATTACTATACTGTGAACATTTTAGTTTCTTGGTTTTCTTATAGCTATTGTTTGAGTGAAACTGTAGGAAGAAGGAATTTGTTTTGGTGTGAAAAACGGATTTGCCATTTGTGTATTCAAATATCTGTGGATATGTGTTCATGTGTGATCTCGGAGCAGAGGTTGGAGGAGACTCGCGAGGAGCTCCAGAGGGTCACAGAGGCAGAGAGCTTACTGAGGAACACTTGTGCTTCTCTGGAGGAGAAACAGAAGCAGAAAAAGAAACAGATCGAGGTGGCACCTAACGTCATCATACTCTAATTTCTCAAAATTAAAAATCTAATATTTATCTGTTAAGCAAATGGCACACTGTCAACATTTTTTGTTCATTTATTATGTTTGACTATCCTTGCTATTGTTTCCGAATCTCTTTCTATCAGGCAGTAGAGTTTCAAGTCGGCAAACTGCAGGGGGAACTGGGAGAATGCAAGATCAGAGTGGGCACTCAGGGGAAGATGTTGGCCCAAAAGGAGCTACAGATGCTAGAATTGCATGAGCAACGTGAGACCTTACAAGCAGAAAGAGATGGCCTGAGAAGGGAGCTACAACACATGAAAATCCAGCACTGCAATGCACTGAAAGAGGCCCACGAGAAAGCCCATAGAATGATGGTATGTGCTGTGGTTTTTAAGTTTACGCAGCATGTTTTCTATAATTGTAACATACAGGGCTTCTCTTTTTTCATTCAGGAGACGGCATCGAAGCAGCAAAAGAAAGAACTGGCTTTTGTTCATGAGCAGCAAATCCAAAAGGTGACAAACATGTCTGCAAACTAAAAGTTTGATTCTTCAAATGACATCACCATAGTTTAATTAATGATGTAGCAATCCCTCTGGCTGTTGCGTACACAGGTTAATAAGCAGACTGAAGAGGAGAAAGCAAACACTTTGAAAGAACAAGCTCTGTTTTTCACACGACACATTGAGTCGTTGAAAAGTTCTGTTCAGGTCAGTGTGTTTCCCTGAAGAATCCTCTCTTACACAATCTTAATGTAAACTATTTGGTTTTATCCTAAGTGTTGGTGGCACTGGTGGGTATTAAAACATTTGGTATTTTCATGATTATTGCACTAGATGATATACATACAGTAAGTAAAAACACTCCACAGGGTTACTTTTCATGTGATCTCTCATATTCTGGCAGCTAAAAGAAGAAGAGGCGAAGCAGCTAAGGGCTTCTCTGGAGCAGCAGCAGAACCGTGAAGAGGAGCTACATCTAAAAGCCTTGGAAAAGGTACTCCGATAATCCGCTTCCTAAAATATACAATATTTTTCAACACGATTGCATTTTATGCACAGTATGCTTCCATTTAGGTGCATAAAGCGATAGAGGAGGAGAGAAGGAAGTGGGAGGCAGAAAAAGTGGAAGCAGTGCAGGTGCATTGTGGGATAATGGAAGAGCAGAATAGAAAGAGCCTGGAAAGCGTGAGCAGTGAGATGCAGCGAGAGAAGAGCAAAGCGCTGGCTCTTCAACATGAAGTGGTGGAACTAAAAACTGTAAGGTGTCTCGCAACCATGACATGGAACATTGCTATCTTAAATAAATCAGAAATGTATTCTGATTCTATTCTGATTTCATTCTTTTTCTATGATTTCATTTTTACCTGGAAGAGAGTGCACGATGTGGAGAGTGAAAGCTGTGCACAGCAGAGAGCGCAGGAGTTTTTGCTGGCTGTTATTTGCAAATCACTTAAAGAGGAGCACCAGGCTGAGTTGCAGAAGTTGCAGAGACAGATGGCACAGGTGCAAGAAAACTGTGGAAAGCAATTATTTGTAGGCAAACAAAGAGATGTGGTGCTTGTAGAAACTCTGACATGGTGTGGTCTGTGGTCACAGGAGAGTCAGAGGGTAGTGCTGCAGCTCGAGCAGGCTGTTCAGGCGGCAGAGAAGGAGGCTGACAAGCTCAGAATGATGCTAGACGAAAGCGAGAGCAGCCATAACCAAATCACAGCGGAGCTGGAACAGCAGCTCAGGCACTGGGCCCAGGAGCTGGGAGCAGAGTGTCATCATCTACACCTCCTAGTGGAGCAGAATGGAGCCAAACAAAGTTCTGCGGAACTACCTCACAGGTATAATCCATGCTTTGATTTACATACACATTTTAGATAGTTTAGAGAGGTGGATATTTTGTAGGCAACATGATGTGCTTGTAATTCTGAGGCCTTGTGCAGTCCTACAGCAGCTGAGGCTCTTACACACCTGAGAGAGCAGTTAAAGCACTTGATCAACCATCTACAGCAGGAGCTCGGTTCACAGAAAGAAACCACTGAGCTGTTGAGAAAAGACAAGGTATAGTTTAGGCTGTGCCTGGTGTTTGCAAATACAGCACATTACACATATACATGAAGTCCATTTTTTCAGGAGCGAGAATTGAGCATCCAGAGGCAGCAGCTGAGGATGGACAGAGACCGAGCCTTGGATTCTCTAAAGGAGCGTCTCATTAAGGTATGAACTTGCAGACTTTTTAAGGCTCATGTCAGTCCACATAGAAACACAAACATTATCACTCACTGCATAATTATGCAACGCCATCTGCTTCTGCAGGAGCACATCGAGGAGTTAGGCAGTCTGAACTGGCCTCATATGTGTGAAGGAGGAGCTGAGGGCGGAGGGGTGGCAGCATCTCTTCGCAAACAGCTGAAGGCCAAAGAACTGGAGCTCAGGCAGGTTCAGAGGAGCATGGGTCAGTGGAAGGAACAGACTGCAGCTCGTCTGGCATGCAGGTTTGAAGAAGAGTTGACAGCTGAATTAGAGAGGTAACATACAAACGAACCAAAATGAAGTCAAATGAATAGGCACAACATTTGTTTTTTTGAGTTTTAAGCAGTGATTTGCATACCACTTGGAAATGTGAAACAGGTTTGTTCCGCTCTCAAAAATAGGCCTGAATCCAATAACTTTATAGAATATCACAGACAATACAAAACAGAAATGAAGAGATATTCTGCTGTTCTATATTTAAGTTTTGCCCTAATTTTTTGCTATCCTACAGATGCAAGACAAAGTTGTTAAGGGGCAGGTAACTGGTTTCTAATGACATACTAACCAGCTGTCTGTCCTTACAAGAGCATGATCTCACTTCAACTCACTGCGATATGCATTTTGTACCATAGAGGTCAAATTAACTGTACATGTAAACCTTTGCCTCCTACATGTTATGTTAAACTTCTCAAATGCAGGTTTGTTTGTTTTCCAGAAAACCATCAAAGCCCCAAGAGGAGAGGCAGAGAGATCCCAAGAAGCCTGAAGGAGAGATGACACTTGGTGCAAATGTAAATGATTTTCTGTTCTGTTGTGGGCATGAAGACCATCCTCTAACATATCTGTAACCTAAAGATAGACGATATTCATCTGTTTATTGAAAAGAAAAACCTGTCTTTTTCCCTTCAGGATGCTCAGAAGTCAGTGTGCTCTCCCTTCCTCCGTGTTGTGGACTCTGCTGCCTCCCACAGCCCCTCAGACGTGGCTTCATTTAAGCTTCTGCGTTACCTCCAGAGCAGAGTCAAGCAGCTCCGTGTAGAAAACCAGGCCTACAGCTGCAGCCCATCACCTTCAAACACAATCCCTTTAGATTTGTCAGGATCCTATCTTACAACAGTGAGGGCATTGTTTTAATGGCCGCTAGCTGCATTCACAGTGGTGATAAACTGTAAACATTAGCAGTTAATGCACACTGCATCATTTACATTAATAAATGACATCTAGCTCTGTTAAAACTCATCACAAACTACCTGCTAGTCCTCTGTAAGACACTCAGCACATCAGGACCAGATTTGATATCCTCAAAGTCTAAATACATTGATAAGTACTTCTTGAAGAGGAGAATAAACACTGTAAATGTGGCATTATCATTAACGTTTCAATATTGTTCCTATGCTTGCATATTATAATACTAACACAGTAAAATACTTGTGTCTCCTTTATAGATCACTCAATGTCAAGACGTTGCTGGGATTCAGAGTCACTCATCAATCAGGACAGTCATAAGTTAAGAAACCGTACTGTGTGTGTGTGTGTTACACACACCAGTAATATATTGTAATGCATTTCAAGCTACTTTTTGTTGCCACAGAAATAAATCATTTACTGGTGAATGTGCTTAAGATTGCAGATTTACAAGCAGGTCACAGTGACATGCCATGAGTGAAGCTCTGGTCATTTAGTTTATGTTCCGGTCTGGAGGCAGTCAAGTTTTTATGGCGTCAGGCTCCAATGAACTCTGAATGAGTGATTGACATTTCACTGATGATCATGTGAGTTATGTCAGAGAACCTCATAAAGCTGGTCTTTGTGGGACTCTCTAGTACAATCATAAATGTTACAAGATGTTAAACTGTAAAATAAAAACGTTCTGTAGATAACACAAAATGATGTAATTAGATTTTAATATAACATCTTCGTTAAGTTTCTGAAAGACTGATTTTAAATCCACTGGGACGCCAGATTTTTTTTTAAAGATGGTTTACCTAGAATCATATCTGCCATCACACGTGCACTCTGGCAGTCACTCTCCATTTGTTAGCCATGCTTCGGTTCACAAGACGTTTCAGCAGAAGGTTGAAAAGGACCATGTAGGTCTAGTGCCTACAGTATGTATTTGACAACGCTTTTCCTGCTTAAGTAAACTTAAGCTTCAGCGTCAGTCTTGTTTTCAGAGCTGACCTAACTGAACTGATGAATAAAATCATCCTCAATCAAGACAAGTTAGTTAATTGATTAAATTCTTACTACGCTAATTGTTTTAAATATATATATGCTTGTATGGTCACTTGTGGCTTTCCACAGGGGTTAATCCTGGGACTCCTACTCTTCCTGATCCACTGTATCGAATGATGAACAATGTTCACCCAACAAGAGAATTGCGCTCACTAAATTCCAGTGAAATTTCATCCAATGAAAACAAACTGTGCCATGAGAAACATCTACACGGACAGTGTAAAAACAAATAAAACGCCATAACACTTTGTGGCTGGTTGCAATTGTGGTAATGTATATATGAAAATACAATCAAATCATCAAAAGGTGCATTTCCATGACTTCTTAACAAGTTTGTCAAAGCTCCAAGATGGCATACTTGCCAAGCACTGAAGGTAATCTTTCTACCACAACAAGTACAACAGCAAGCAGGAAGTCATGCTGTGAGCAAACGTGAACACAACACACAGGAACAATATGTCACGTCCTGTTAACGATGCCCAGACGCTGAACATAAACAAAGTGTACAAAATTCAGATGCTGCACTGATGTTTAACAAAGAACTTCATATTTACAGGACATCCGTGTGTTGTTGGCCAGGCTTTGGCAAAATAATGTACAAATGATCTAATATCTAAGGACATGGATCATTTCTGTAAATTGGTATAAAATTGGTTATCTAAGGCCGTCTATAGAACTTGTCGAGGTCTTGAGATTATGACAGTTGTCTTGAAGATTTACATAAATAAAGCTGAATAATTAGGTAAACATTTTTGTTACATATAGTTGAATGGGATTATGGTCAAAATAACTAAACTGTGTGACTGTGAAGCAGAAAATGTGTTGCACAAACTGTCCAAAAGAGCACAATACTCATGTTAAGCCGACATGCCTTGCCAAACTGACCATCATGTGGTTCTGAGTCCTTCTAGAGTCTTTTGTGCGACTACATTTCAAGTCTTTTACTTTGGCATGGCTTTACAAGTCATCTAGCACCATTACATTTCCATGTCCTCCTCCCCAGAGCTGTGGGCCACAGGAAAGATGTAGAGAGAAGATTGTGTGTCTGCAGGTGGACTGGACGGGCTGAGGGGAATGTGAGGGGTGGGAGATGAACATGGAGTTGGGGGTTGCCGAGATACTGTCTGTTGTTTACGTTGTTTCTGTAAAGAGCCCTTTCGCTTGCGACAGAAGGGATCGTCTGGTGGCCGCCACAACACCAACTCCATACAGGAATGGCTCCTAAAAACGGTGTGAGGAAGAACCAGGTGAGGCAAAAATAAACAGGAAGGCAAATGTGTCTAGAGATTTTCAAGGAGGAAACAGCCGAACATGAGTCATCTAATTCAAGTTACTTCATGAAACATTAAACGTTCCAATAACAAAATGAGGAGAACGTACACAGACTGGGCTACTGTGTGCGGTAGGATGTCGCTGATGCCGCGCTGCAGACCCTCCTTCAAACTGTCAGACATCACCAACACCGGCCGTCTCGGGGCTGGCTCTAAATCCAGATCTTCATCCTCATCATCGTCCTCCAGTGTTATTCTGTGATTAAGAAATAAAAAGGGTACAGTATGTGCTGATGTCACATTTTCAACAGAACAAACCCATTATGGCATAAATGGGGAGAGCAGCAATATGTAAAGGTGAATGCAAATGAAAATACAGCAGTGTCTGTGGAGTAGGTGTTTCTATAGGGGTAGGTGACAAGATGTATTCATTACGAGATAATTATCACAGCATTAACTTGATATTGGTAAGTTATGTTAAGTGATGTTGGGTATTCAGAATTAATAATCAAGTGTTTCTTTAAAACAAAATCCTAAAGCCAAACTTTTTTTTATCAAACACTTGAGATTTTTTAAACAGTTTTTCATACATTTTAAACTATCATTCCTTTAGACATTAGAGCAGTGACCCACTCAAAATAACACTTTCGGCACCTAACTATAATATGGCCAGAAAAGAAATGCTAATATTAAATAATCACACATACAGTTGTGGTCAAAAGTTTACATACACTTGTAAAGAACATAATGTCATGGCTCTCTTGAGTTTCCCCGTTATTTCTACAACTCTGATTTTTCTCTGATAGAGTGATTGGAACAGATACTTCTTTGTCACAAAAAACATTCATGAAGTTTGGTTCTTTCATGACTTTAACATGGGTTAACAGAAAAAGTGATCAAATCTGCTGGGTCAAAAATATACATACAGCAGTGCTAATATTTGGTTACACGTCCCTTGGCCATTTTCACTTCAATTAGGCGCTTTTGGTAGCCATCCACAAGCTTCTGGCAAGCTTCTTGTTGAATCTTTGACCACTCCTCTTGACAGAATTGGTGCAGTTCAGTTAAATTTGATGGCTTTCTGACATGGACTTGTTTCTTCAGCATTGTCCACATGTTCTCAATGGGATTTAAGTCAGGACTTTGGGAAGGCCATTCTAAAACCCTAATTCTAGCCTGATTTAGCCATTCCATTACCACTTTTGATGTGTGTTTGGGGTCATTGTCCTGTTGGAACACCCAACTGCGCCCAAGACCCAACCTTCGGGCTGATGATTTTAGGTTATCTTGAAGAATTTGAAGGTAATCCTCCTTCTTCATTATCCCATTTCCTCTCTGTAAAGCACCAGTTCCATTGGCAGCAAAACAGCCCCACAGCATAATACTACCACCACCGTGCTTGACGGTAGGCATGGTGTTCTTGGGGTTAAAGGCCTCAACTTTTCTCCTCCAAACATATTGCTGGGCATTGTGGCCAAACAGCTCGATTTTTGTTTCGTCTGACCACAGAACTTTCCTCCAGAAGGTCTTATCTTTGTCCATGTGATCAGCAGCAAACTTCAGTCGAGCCTTAAGGTGCCGCTTTTGGAGCAAGGGCTTCCTTCTTGCACGGCAGCCTCTCTGTCCATGGAGATGCAAAACACGCTTGACTGTGGACACTGACACCTGTGTTCCAGCAGCTTGTAATTCTTGGCAGATCTGCTTTTTGGTGGTTCTCGGTTGACTCTTCACCCTCCTGACCAATTTTCTCTCAGCAGCAGGTGATAGCTTGCGTTTTCTTCCTGATCGTGGCAGTGACAAAACAGTGCCATGCACTTTATACTTACAAACAATTGTTTGCACTGTTGCTCTTGGGACCTGCAGCTGCTTTGAAATGGCTCCAAGTGACTTTCCTGACTTATTCAAGTCAATGATTCGCTTTTTCAGATCCATGCTGAGCTCCTTTGACTTTCCCATTGTAGCGTTTGTGGGCGTTTGTATCCAATGAGCCCTATTTAAATGGCCTCAGAGAAGTCACCAGCTGTAGTCACTCATAATCACTCACAAGAAGTTAAGAGGCCATGCTATGAAGCTCATTTCATTGACACAACTTTCTAAGTCACCAAAATTGCTAATTCATGTTGCTGTATGTATATTTTTGACCCAGCAGATTTTGTCGCTTTTTCTGTTAACCCATAATAAAGTCATGAAAGAACCAAACTTCATGAATGTTTTTTGTGACAAAGAAGTATCTGTTCCAATCACTCTATCAGAGAAAAATCAGAGTTGTAGAAATAACTGGAAACTCAAGAGAGCCATGACATTATGTTCTTTACAAGTGTATGTAAACTTTTGACCACAACTGTATATATATATATATATATATAGATTCTCAACAGGGAATCAAAATGACACTAAACAAACCCTTAAAAGCATAAGCATAGTTAATATGAGGAAGAACTTTTGGGAATACGGCAGCAGTTTGAGGTCTAATTCTAACAAGCAAGCAATCAGATAGTTGGCAATGTTTGCAACATTTTGCACACGCTGCATATTGCCTACCTGTCTTCGATCTCCTGCAGTTTCCTCTGAGCTGCCTCTATCTCCATGCAGGAGCTCTCTACCTCAGAGCGGGGAAGCGCAGAGGAGGGCTGCGGCAAAGTCGAGCTCTGAGATGCAGGACAGGGCTGCGGAAGTGCAGGCAAGGGAGGGCAGCTGTCAGCTGGAGGCCAGTCATGATGTGTGCTAATGTTTGAGTTCTCTGGAATGTCCACTTCTGCCTCGAACATTAACCTCCTCCTTTTAGCAGTGCATCCCCTGAGAAAACATGATATCAATCACAACTCTCACATGTGACTAATCCAAGCATGGTCAAATATTCCGTAAAACTGTTTTTCCAGTGCATCTCTCACTTACTCATCTTCAACTCTCCTCCTGTGCTTCCTGAGGGACCTCGTCTCCCAGCTGCTTTGGAAGAGAGGGACAGACATCTCAAAACACATGTCAGGTTTAGACTGAAATGATATTGCAAGTGCTGCTAATGTAGTTCTAACAGTTGCACGAAGGGATTTACAATCCCCAATATCATCTGCTACATACTTGTTCGATAGAGTCGCTCTCTGTAGGTGACCAGACGTACTTGGAGATCCGAGGTCAAATTCAGGAAGGCTTGTGGGGCCTGAAAATGAATACATGGCTGGCAGAAACCCCAGTTCACTGCTTGTGGGAGTCGGTGAAATGATGTGAAGAGACACACGGGTACATAAATCTATCTGATCTGGAAGATCAATATTGATACCAATCAGGTGAGCTGTAAAAGGTATTTACTGAAACATAACGTTACATGAAGCACAAGTTAAAAATCTGTTTACGCAAGGGCAGGCTGGCTGATTACCTAGATAGCTAGCTTACATGGCCACCGTTACATACAACGTTCACCTTAGTATGACGCTACAAATAAAGCTGCGAGTTATACACAGTTGCAGCTTCATGCATTCGCTGAATAACAACTTTGAAGAAGTAAACCAGACAAATGACGTTGTAGCGTTAACAGACCTGTGCAGCTGGCCTGCCCCTTCGTGTTTTTGTTGTGGATGTTTGGCGTTAGCTAGTCTCCGTCAATTCACATTGTTTTCCTCTAGAATAATCCCATTAACACACAGCAACAGCGTCGGCATGCGCACGTCTTACTAACTTAATACTAACACCACCTGCGTTAAAGGTCCTGTAGTGTGAACTGCTTGAATGGTAGGCTGGGTTACACTTAACTCAGCTAGCTAGTTTACTAACAAAGTGAGTTACGCGTCGCGCCAGAAGAGTCGTCAAGGTTCTAGAAAGTGCGTATGTTACGTCAGGTGAATTATGGGAATTGTAGTGAACGTTCCTGAAGACAAACGACTTGGCTACAACAACGTTTGTGTTGAACACTCGGTCAGATTCAGAAGCAAAGTTAAGGTTGTTGTTGAAGCGTTAGCCCCGGTTGTTGCTACTTAGGCTAACGTCAGTTAAAGGGTCAGCTTTTATTCCAGAAGACGATATGTGTGAAGTAAGATAGACACCTGCCTCTTGCTTTGTATTTACCAAAGAGTATATGCGATTGACAAGACAGTTGCCCCCACCCTCTGTTTATGAACCAGCCAATAGCTCGTGGATCCTCTCGCTTTTTTTCATTGCTTTGTCTTCTCAACTGACGAGTCATGTGACAGTGAGACGCTAGAAGTTGTTGTCTTTACCTCTCTGGTCTTCATACCTACTCAGCTCTAGTTCTTCACACTGGAGTTACTGTCTGAGGAGGTAAGACAATGATGTTTACTGCAACATGTTAAATGCTTACAAGCTAATGACTAAGCTGCTGTGATGAAGTTAGAGTTACGATATAATAATAGACTGTTATGTGTAATCCATTGGTATATTGCAATTATTTTTACATATTGTTTGACATCTCTGTACGTGCTTTTTTCCAAATACCTTAAAACTGTAATTCAAAGAAGTTTCTTGATCTCTCAATTTTACAGTATGTGTTGTTCCTTTAACCTTCTAGGCGAATTTATTGATTTATTTCCACTGTTATCAAATAGGTTACCCAGAATGCTGTCATTGGTCATTATTGCAAGCCTACTGGCTTTAGCCTCTGGCAAACCATGTGGTAAGTATTTTTATTTATTTAAAAAAATGTATAAATCCAGTTATCACCCATCACTGGAAATAACCCAGTTTACAAATACACTGACTCACTGGTTTAGACTGATTTTGCAATTGCCTATTTCATGTCTTTGAATGGACTTTGTCATCCTTGCTCATTGACAAAAGTTCTGTGATTGTCAAATTACATGGTATGTGGTCATCTTTCTGGTCTTGTAATACATCACAGAGAGACGTTAAGATATTTGGAACCAAAACAAAGCATTGAAACTTCTTTAAGTCTTCACAGTCTTTGTTTCCTCTTGCGACTGCTGATGCTGTAGTTCTTGTTTCGCAATGCTCTAAAAATTCATGTTGATGTCAGCAAGGGAGTTACTGAATACAAGTTTTTATGTCTGTGGTCTAAATGTTTTTTCTTTTAATATTCCAATCCAGATACTGAAGGATCCAACAGTGAGTTGTACCTGTCACTCAATAAGAATCTCCTTCGCTCTTTGGAGACACAGGAAGGACTCCCCAATCCCAGTGTCCACTTGGCATTACGGCTTTCTAATTACCACAACCTGGCCAAGGAGAGCGAACACCTGAATAGACTGAAAAATAATTTGCACAGTGACATTCAAAGGTATTGCACGGTTAGACAAAACGAATGCTATTTTAAATCTGTTTGTCCACTGAACTGATATGTTTCCTTTCTGTCCTCACCTGAATCTGAGTGTCCTGTGTCTTTCTCAGTTCTCTCTCTAACAGCCAGTCTGTTGTCGGCCTCTTAGCGCTGTACACTCTGGCTTTGAAGTCCTCCTGCTATGACCTCAACACGATCACCTTCACAGTGAGTGAGAAGAGTGAGACGCTGCTGACACACCTAAAGAAGCAAATGGAAGACGAAAAACAGCATATTGCATGTAAGTTTTCCTCTTCACCTTTTGGAGACCAAAGGTTTGTCATAAAAAGTGTTCACCTTCCTGTTTAACATTGTGCTACAAAATGAGTTCAGTATTGCGTTAGTGTGGTTATTTCTTCTGAAAGGAGATCCAGAAAAATGTTTGTAAAAGTGTAAAACCTCAACGAACAGAAAATCCTGTTTGGAATATCTTAGGCTGAGTTGGTTCAATAAAATGAAACAATTCAACTTTTCCTAAACTATAAATTAAGTATTTATGTTATTGGCAAACATTATCAATACATCTGTACCTTTTTAAGTTCTTGTACATTTCCTGGATTCTTACTGTGAAGTCATGTTTTTATATAATTTGGTTTCTTTGGTTTCTCCTCTCCTTTGTGCAGTCAGCCATCGCCCTTTGACCAACTATTACCAGTACTCTCTGGGTGTGCTTGCTCTTTGCACAAGCGGCATCAGGGTCAATAACCATGTCAGTAACAAGCTCATCAAGGCAGTAGAACTTGAACACTTCAAACATGGAGACTCTGAGAGCATTGGTGAGTGTAACCTGCCTCATTTTTTTTTTCTTTTAGCCGTTTAATTATTAAATAGATGATGAGCAGGCAGGAGTTCATTCCAATTCTCCTGATGAAATGTGTCAATAGATGGAGTGATAGTATAGTATGACAGATAAAACATGTGTTTTTAGTTTGCTTTACATGTAGAGTTATTTTTAAAAACAGGTAAATTTCATAAAGTTACCTGAGATTAATTTTTCTAGTGGGTCACCTCACACAAAAATGTTTTTATGTGAGAAGAATCCAGCAAACATGGTTGGTAACAACCTAGATTCTTGTTTTGTTTTTCTTGTGCTTCACGTTAAACTCTCACTATATCTGTCAAATACACATATGCTATCCTACTCTCTGGCCCTAGATACCTATGCCATGGCTGGAATGGCACTCCAGTGTGTGAAGGACGCTGGTTCTCATGTGCCGAACACCGCTGAGCTCGACACAGCCCTCAGCAAGATCAAGCAGAAGCTCTTGGCCTCTCGTAGGACCGACGGTCATATCGGCAATGAGTTCAGCACAGGCCTCGCAGTGCAAGTAAGAATCTTTTTCCTTATGTTTTTTTTCAGCTTCCTTTTGTCTCTTTTACTGCATGAGACCTTACAGAACAACATCTTTGCAGCTTTGACATACTCATTTGTTGTCTTCAAGGCCTTAATAGCAATGGGCAGCCAAGTTGCAGAGTGTGCTGCCTCAATGGAGGCCATGAGGACGGACGCCAGAAGCAACACATACAACAACCCCATGGCCATATCTCAGATCCTTCCAGCTCTCCAGCAGAAATCCTACCTGACGGTTAAAAGCAAGCAGTGCCTCAATGAGGACGGTATGTGTAGCATTATGTCTACTCCCTGTGGTTACTGTGGTTTCAAATTGTGTCCGTATTGTCACTGTTTGTGTCATGGTGGTCTTGCAGACACTCTGGTGCTGGAGCTCATAGATCCTGTGGTGGTTTTAGCAAGTGAGTCCAAGGTGACTGTGATGGTGGAGGTGGAGGTGGTGGCGTCCAACGGGGTCGCTGTTGTTTTCTCTGTGGATGCGCCGAAGGGGAGCTCTCTGCTGGAGGCCCTTGAACTTCTCAAGGGTAAAAATGTTGGCTTCACGTAAGTTCATATTATGTACCTTTTAAGTTGTTGTTTTTTTAAAGCATGATTGTCTACATTTAGTAATACTTGATACTGTTTGGCAGGTTTGAGAAAGAGTCCAGCCTGTGGGGACCCTTCTTAAGCATGGTGAACGGAGAGCAGGCCAGACAGAGCGACCGCAGATACTGGCACCTCTCCTCTGATGGCACTGCACTCAGTCAGGGTGAGGGCACACACACACACACACACACACACACACACACACACACACACACACACACACACACACACACACACACACACACACACACACACACACAATCTTGTGACTCACTGCATTTCTTTGATCCACTGCTTTAATTTCACTTTGGCTTAACAATGATGCTTTTTTTCTCCTACAGGTGTCAATGATTTCAAGATTGAGGCTGCTCAGAAGATAACCATCAAAAACACAAGCTACTAGTCGGTCACTGCTGATGCAACAGTGATAGATGAGGAAAAGCAGTTCAATCTGGACTTTTTTCTACTATTAAACAGTGATTATACTTAATTTGTCTGATGCCATCATCTGTGAATAAATGGTCACTGGTTTCACAGGATTTTTGCATTTCAATTAGGTTTGAAGCTTGAATAACTGTAATTTAGAACTAACGTTCACAACTAACTCACGTTGCTGTGAATATTCTAACTTTTTAAATTAAGTTTATGTAGGTTTGTGTTTTGTTACACACAAGCAAGTGACAGTTGATTAAATTACTAGATCACATTAGATTTCTTAAAAGTAAAATGGCAATTGAAAACTATGCAATTTGGGTGTAATTAGATTTTTACTGCAAGTGTGTTAAGCACCTTTACTATGGAATATGAATTGACATTTTTTAAGTTATTTGATTAAGTGGTATATGAGCTAAATTACATCTTGGAAATAAAACACTGATGTCTTTAAAGTCACATAGTTGGAGGAAAACGTGAAGTTAAGATAATTTCTACACCTTGACATTTCACAAATATACTTAAAAAAGCAAAACAACATTTTAGGTCGAATGATTTTCTGCATAAACAGAAATAACGCAGATGACCTCATACATCTGGGGAAGTATGAGGGCTAACAAGTATTTCCGGGTTACAAGGAGCATCGTATTACATGTATTTCCCACTGTATTTACACACAGCAGTTATTTTTTTATGTGTACGTTAAACGTCAAAAAATAATGTTGTCGTTTGCCACCAATGTTGTGCTCAAACGGGCGGGATATGGTTTGTCAAAATGCTTTTATTGCGAAGGTACAGAACTCGTTACCGGAAGTAATATCTGTCGTTACTGTTTGTAGCATTTGTGCACAATTTCTTGCTAACTAAACTTAATCATTTTAATCTCCCACATCTAATGTGCGAGACGATAAGGTGAGCGCTACACTTCGCCAATATATCGACGTACATTGGAAGCAAATTTAGCCGTAAATCTATTATCACAAACTAAAACTCGTGTTAGCATAACTAAGTTACATCATGGAGAGGAGGAGCTAACGTTAGCTATCATGCTATGAGCTTAACACAGCACCAATGTAAAGTCTTAACTATTTACAGGCATTAGAAAGCACCATAGACTGCATACACGTTGCTGTACGGATGTCTGTCACAATGTCTGCCATCTATCGATGCGTTCTCTTCAACCGTGTTTCTAAGTTTAAAACCAGTTGGCTACAGGTCATGAGATTTGGGTACAATGTGCCTCTTCCTCAGTGGATGACACCGGACTTCCTCACGCGAGGTGGAAACGCAGCCATAACACGGACAGCAACTAACCTACGTAACGTGACCATGGCTAATAAGTTAAAGAAGCGCAGTGATTCTTGTTCGAGGTGCCTGTCAAGTTCAGCTAAGAGTGCAGCAACTCGAGTGAAGAGGGTTTCTATCGAGGGCAACATCGGTAAAATCAGTGACGTTATATTAACAATATTTCAAAGTAAGATAGTCTTTTGTCCCACGCTAATAGTGTGGTGATATGTTATCTCCAGCTGTGGGAAAGTCGACCTTTGCAAGACTCCTGCAGTCAGCTTGTCCAGACTGGGAGGTGGTGGCAGAACCTGTGAGCAAGTGGCAGAACATTGAGAGTGGGACCGTGAAGGTGCGCGCACACTTACCGACCTTATTAACATCCTTTCCCAACAAAAACCAAAGGGAAGCCAAGCTGACCGTTTCCGCTCGTGTCTTTGACAGGGGACAGACGCGTCCCCACAGACGACCGTCAGCAACCTGCTGCAGATGATGTACCAGGACCCTCAGCGCTGGTCGTACACATTTCAGACATTTTCCTGCATGAGCCGTCTGAGGACGCAGCTGCAGCCTCCTCCGGCTCGCCTGCTCAGCTTAGAGCGAACACCTGTCCAGGTGTATGAGCGCTCCATCTACAGCGACAGGTGGGTGAGCGAGTCAGGATAGGACCGGCTAGTGAAAATGAAATCAAGTCAGTGGAAGTAGTTTTGAGAAGACCCATGAGACCCCGTCATCTATATGAGAAGATAATGCTCAGCATAGAATTAGAAGGATATGGCTGCATGTAGTTCATGTGCTACTTAACTTGTTCAGCAAACGCATTCTCCTTGATTGTGTTTGCTTGATTTGAACTTGACTCTGTGTCCTGTCAGATACATCTTTGCCCTGAACATGTTCGAGCTGGGTTGTATCAACTCTACAGAGTGGGCAATCTACCAGGACTGGCACTCCCTCCTGGTGGAACAGTTTGGACACCAGGTGGAGCTGGAGGGCATTATCTACCTCAGAGCTCCACCAAAGGTATGAACATAAGAGATGTCATGTTAGCTTAAAACAAATACAATTCATTTAGCAACTTATGAGGAAAAAGATGTTTGCAGTACATCCTATTTTTATCTTGTGGCAGTTGCCTGTATTGTATTATTGTTACTGGTGTTTGTATTTGTATTATTGGTCCTGTTCCACGATATCACAAAATGACCTAATTGACATTTCATCTATTTCATCTTGAAAAAGACACAAACGCATTGTACCTTTTGTTGTTTGTCAGAAATGTATGGAGCGTCTGGAGCGCCGGGGAAGGTCAGAAGAGAAAGGAGTGAAACTGGACTATCTGGATAAGCTGCATGTTCAACATGAGAGGTGGCTTGTGGAGAAGAGCACTGAGTGAGTGCTAATGAGGGCATTGTCCTCTTCAGACTTCTATGTTTGGAATATTTTCAGTGACTGAAATGTAAAGAAACCACAAGGTCTTTTGAAGTGTAAAGTCACTCTCTTCTCAGCAATTATGAAGATGAAAGAATTTAACGTGAGGACATTACACTTCAAATTGGTGTTTAGCTGTTATGATCAGTAAATGATCCAACCAAAATGTTGTATGAAAAATCACTAACACCAGTGGTGGTACAGCCACTGTATTACAGGACGCTCTACGGATTCCTGTTTGGCCATTTCCATTTGAAATGCCTTTCCTTGCAGCTGTTTGTTGCTCGGCCGTGAACAGATGACGGTCTGACGTGTGTGGTCTGACGTGGTCGCTGTAACACAGCTCAACTCTCTCTTTTCAGATTACATTTTGAGAAGTTGAAACAGATACCTGTGTTGCAACTGGATGCCAGTGTGGAGTTCCAGAGTGACCCAGAGGTGCAGGAGGAATTTATACGAAAGGTATGTTTATTTATTGCACTGACATAATAGCTGCTACCAGGTTCAACCACACGAGGACCTCGTCCTAAGGTTTGAGATCCGTTTCTCATCCTCAGTCTTTGATCCAAGGAGAATCATTTACGTTTTCTGATCTGAAGTTTGATGTGTCTCTGATCCATCGGGATCCTAAAATATATTTTTTGTACACAGATGCAAAACTTCTTTGCTGCTTTATGAGAAGACAAGACGTCAGCTACCATCACCAGTGGGAAACAGATGAGACCAGTCAGACCTCAGTCAACTGTGTTAACTTACATATAATTCACATGAGCCTCTCATAGAGGAAATATAAAGTAATATTAAAGGTTTTCTAAGATAAATTGCAGGACCATGTTTTATTTTTTCTGTATACAAACATTTTACCTCTAAATAAAATGTTAGATTGTTATATTTTGTTCTGCTTTTATTGTTTGCATGTTAATGTTTTGAGATTCACTGGGTGAATCTCTGGGTGAATTAAAGTGAGTTGTTACACTGTACTGTTTATTCCACTTGAAATCAAAACTAAGTCTGTGCTGTCACTTCTGTGACCATTTGGAAAGTTTACAGTTTTTGTGTCAGTTACTGTCTTACACACTCTGACAATGAACAAGCAAATATGTATTTTAAGTATTCTATTTGTTGTCTGTTAACAAATAAAAACCTTATCTAATTGTGATGTATTTTCCATTTTATTATCAATTATATTACATCTTTTATTCCTAGTTTCTGTATGTGTGACATTACTTTTGCCATTGCTACGAAACAGAAAGGTGCTAATGGCTGTACAGCATTTAAAGTGTTATTTGTTAATGGATTTTTACATTTCAAAAGGATTTGGCTCCTGAGTGAGTATAAAAGGCCAGGCCGTTTGACAGGACAATGACCTTGGCTAAATGTTTTCTTTTTCTCCCCCTCCGGTGTGCTCTGATGATCAGAGGGGCTGTTCACATGCCTGGAGTGATCAGGGGTCATCAAAGGGCAGCTGTCCACTATAAAGGGGCCTGTCTGGAGCTCCGTCTGCACATAGCATCATTTCAGCCCGAGACCAGCTGCAGGAAGGAAGGAGCTCTTTGCCTCTCTCTCACTATTGTCGGAGTAGATTTTGTGTGTTTCAGTTAAAATGGAAGCCAGAGTCCTGACAGTTTTCTGCACATTCCTCGTCTGTTCTTTTGGATTGGTTTTCTCCACACAGGGGCACAGATATTTGAAAGACCTCAAGTCCAGTTTAGCATTGAGAAATCTCTCAATTAATCATCGCAGCAGATATCCTCTATACATGATGCAGCTGTACCGCTCCTTCAGGACTGTCGATTTCTCACCGGCATTAGCTGTCAACACCGCTACAGTGCAAGGTCACAACTCGTCAGCGCACAGTTCTGACTCCGTCCTAAGTCTGATGGCCAAAGGTGAGTAAGCAGTTTTCTTTCCAATGATTATCTGCATCACTGGGTATACAGCATGTTACATAGTGTTAGTTTCTCCTCGGTGTACTCCATTCTCCAGCAGCTCTTTGGTTGGCGCATTATCAGCATTATCAGACCCTCCCTTTTTACAACCCAGCAAGTGTCAAAATGCTTATTCCACTTTAAAGGCTGTCTCTGTTTTATGTGAGAGGGTGTGTATATTAGCCCTCAGACGTCCTTGCACAGGGGGGTTCAATACACATCCTGTTCTGTTCACCCTCCCACTGCAGGGTTTTGACATTTGTCCAGGGGTCTGGTTTGACCAGAAACCTCTAGACTGCTGTATGTGACTCTGAGTTCTCATTTACATGTAATGTCTCATTTTTAGGTTGCTATCAAGTGGGAGACAGATGGACAGTCGCGTTTGACATGTCATCCATCTCTACTAGTGAGCTTGTCCAGCTGGCAGAACTTCGGATCAGACTCCCTGCTTTCTCTGGCTCTAAGCGTGCCACAGTGGATTTATATCACTCCAGAAAGCGGAGTTGTGACCAGGACAGCGCATCGTGCCAGGATGAGCAACTGTTCTTGGGGAGTTTTGGCACATCAGCCAGCAGCACAAAGAAAGGTTGGAAGGTTTTTAATGTGACTGCTCTGTTAAAATACTGGCTGTACCAGGGAGAAGGAGTGTCCAGCCAAGAGGCCTCAGGAAAACCTGAGGCAGACCATGGGAGCGGTGCTGGGGATAGAGGTGAGATCACTGACGAGTCCCTCTTCAAGAATTTGGGATTGAGGCAAAGAAAAATACACCATACAACCACAAACAGGGTCATGATGGTGATCTTCTCCAAACATAACCTGCCCCAGGAAGGCCATACAGCGTACAGTCTCATTCACACTGTGGAGAACTCCAAGTATGTGACGATGGACAGAGCCAGCAGTGACAGTCAAAGTCGTCGTCACAAAAGGAACAGAATGGAGATGATGAGGGTGGCTGCAGGAGCTTCACCTACGCCTGCAGCAGCAGCAGAGCCGGCCCAGGGGCCTCTGTGTCGGAAGGTAGACATGTGGGTGGACTTTGAACACATCGGCTGGGACGAGTGGATTGTGCATCCTAAGCGCTACAATGCATTTCGCTGTGAGGGAGAGTGTCCCACACCACTGGATGAGTCCTTTAACCCTACCAACCATGCATACATGCAGGTGAGATGACAACTTGATTTCTCATTTAACTCTTTAGGATCTTAAATAATGTTTTTTTGCATAGTCACTGGTTTACTGTCATCACGGTGGCAGTAGCTCAGTCTGTGAGGACTTGGCTTGGAAACGGACAGTTCCAGTCCAGGACGGCCTGTGGACTGGTAGCTGGAGAGGTGCGAGTTCACCTCCTGGGCACTGTCGAGTTGCCCTTGAGCAAGGCATTGAACCCCCAAAAAGCTCGGGGGCAGTTCCATCACTCAAACATCTGTCCAAGTGCATGTCTAAGGGTCCTGTGTGTACATGGTTGTACTTCGGGCCTGTGTGTGTAAATAACTGAGTGAAAAAATCTAAATCCCTCTGGGATTTATGAAGTAATTTTCTTCTTCTTATTCATGTCAACTAATTTTTCAGAGCCTCTTGCAACATCACCATCCAGAAAGAGCGTCCTGCCTGTCCTGTGTGCCAACACGCCTCAGCCCGCTCTCCATGCTGTACTACGAGAACGATGACTTGGCCCTGCGGCATCACGAGGACATGGTTGTTGAAGAATGTGGATGTCACTGAAGGCCAGCACATCACTGGTTTCACTGCAGCGACAAGAGCAACTATTGATGGAGCATGATCTTCAACTGCTCCTCTACTGTCTTCTCTGTCTTACAACAAATGACAGGATATGTCTGTTAAGTTTGAATGACAATATATTTCATCCATACTGGGTGGTACACAATAGTCTTTATCTTTAGTATGAAAAAACCTGATGTGCAAATGTTATATGTTGTATCTATTTATACATTATAATGTATATTTTGTACATAAAATATGAAAGCATATATTAAAACATTTTATTTTGACATGTTTGTGATTTTTTTTGGATGCTCCACTATTGAATTTGAGAAGTTTGAATATAGTATTTGAATATTGGGTACTAATTTTCTATTGAATTTATGAACCCTAAAAATATATGAACTCTTTGAAAGCTTTCAGATTGCATAGCTTAGCTTAAATTGACCACAGAACATCTTAAACAGGGGAACTTGCACATTAAGATGGTTTTCAAAGTAAAATATACCAGTGTTATTGATACACGATAAAGTATTCCATTACTTATGAGATTTAAATCTTTATGGCCATTGTTAACTTCCATGTTCCACTTAATACTCTCACACGCACACACATGCACGCACACACTCGACAATTACATTTTCTTCTTTTGTTGTTTGTAATGTATTGATATCATATTTCATATCTTGTAAAAACACCTTGTCAACAATATTTTACGTAGTCATATCTTGTGAATTTTCATTTTATGTTCTCTGTAATACTGTAAAATTATAAAGGTGGAGGCTTCAAATAAGCCCAGTTGGCTTTTTGCCTCTTCCTGTATTGTGATATTTATTTATCTCTGTTATGTTTTTTTATTCTTATTTTATTGTTTAAATTGTGCACAATAAATAAACTAAACTAAACTATGATTAGTGATGTTTTAATAAATGTATACAGGATAGGAAGCTTTAAGTCAGTTTTTTTTATCTGGATTTAATATGTAGTGATTTCTAATGAATGTCTCAGCAGAAGCAGCTAATGTATCGAATGAAGTACACATCAAAAGCACTAACCAGAGGCTCAACCATTCGTAGATACTCATCCACATCGTAATCCCACTATTCCTCTCTGACTTGTGACCAGCTAACATTTTAGTGTATTTGCCTTCTTCACCTCCAATCCACATCTTTGGGCCTTTTACAGCACACATCATCAGAGGTCATTAGTGTCCTTTCTGGCCAGGCTTCTTTTGTTGATTGTGATCAAACAGGCAGGTCGAGTGTAACAACACAGAAGTATACTGACGGATGGGCCAATGGGGGAAGAGAAAAGCAGTAGCACTTGTTTATTTGGCGGGAGGGGGCAGGGAGTGCCAGGAAGCAGAGGTGACAAGGGGAGATTCAGACCCCAAACAAACAGAGAGCAGCGAGGGAATGGAGAGAGTCCACGTCTGGACGGTGATGCTACTGTGGAGGAAGGACAGGATGGACTGGAACTGATCAGCTGAAACCGTTCAATTCACACTTCCACCCAAATAAGACCAGACAAGACCAGTTCTCTCACAACTTTCAGTATAATTCCTCTAATGTCCTACAATGGTCTGGCCAGTTGATGCCAGAGAGCTACATGCTTACACTATCACAAATGGTATTATGTGCTTATTCATGCTCACTTAAACAACTGTAAAGTATCCACTCTGTTGTTTATACTTATGATTTATACAATAACCAGTTCGCAATAATGAAGCTGATGTGGTACCTTGACACTTTGACAAGTGTCCAGAGAGACACATCATACAGTAGAAGGAGCTTGATGTCATCACCTCCAAATCATGTGTCAGTTCTCCCACTCCATCCTGAACAAACCTCTCTGTCCAAAACACCCTGGTGGTCAGTCCAGGTACTTACCAGGTGAGCTGTCCGCACGCCAATGAACAAGTATCTCTGACGGGACATCTGATAGGTAATTGTCCAACTCCATTTTACTTGCACATCTTTTGTACAACAGGAACTTGAACTACACACTAACTCGGCACAGCGGCCTTCCAATACTGAACAGTTCAGTGCAATAATGTCTCAGTTGTCCTGGGACATCCATTATTTAGAAGCACTTATATAATACACCCATTAGAGGGAAAGCCTGGTAAGCTACTTCCTAATGAACCTAACTATGGCACAGTGAAGCAAAAAGTGACAGCAAGAGGAGATGTTGCATGATGACATGACCCCATCCAGCTGTTAGGAAGGAGGGAGTGTCTCCCAGCCATGTACAGATGTATATTGACCTCGCTTTACACACCCCACTGACTGAGGTTATCAGTTTCCAGTGAGCTCCTTGAGGAATTCCTCTGAGATGACTCGTGCTGAATCAGAGCAGCACAGGAAGTCTGTGAAGTAACATGATGAAGATTTAGCATTTTGAAATGAATATTTGCTTTTCACTTGCTTTTAATAAGGAAACTGTCAATAACTCATCATGGTCATCAAATCTTTCCTTTTCGTTATATATATATATCGCAAAAAAAACAAACAACGGCTTTTATGGCTTTTTGCTCTTCCAGCTTAAAGAGAAATGTGTATTCAGACCAGTGAGCCGTTGAATATATATTATCACAAAAATACAATTCACTGACATGACAGAACAACATATCAAATACATGACAAACAAAGTGTTTGCTTTAATGGTGTTTGCTTTAATGCTTTGTCACCCTACAAACCGTGTGAAAATCTGTTTCAAAAATTTCATCAACAAAATGATGTTTTACATTCTCTGTATGACACTTCAGGTGAAGAACTCGTTTTTGGGAGCACAGTAAACAAATGATACAGTATCCTCAACATTTCAAGGCAATGGCTGAAGAGAGGTGTCAGGAAATGTGTTGAAATAAAAGCACATCAAGAGAAAAACCCTTCTGGAATGGTAATAAATTCAGCAAATTACAATTATGACTTTTCCCTGTTGATCTTCCATTCCATTAACGTATCCCAGTTCTTAGGGATGAGGCTTTGTTGGTGTTTACTTCTCAGTGTTGATTTGAACCGTATAGCCACTATAGGAAGGCACACTTTGTTACACATAAATCAGCTTTAAGTTAAGCCTTGAGGCAGACAGAAAAAAAATCATTACAGATCTGTTCTGATCATAGCAAGCAATTGAGATTGATTAAGACAGACTTTAAGACACTGGAGATAATGAAGGCGAACCTCGGTCTTCATGGAATGGATGATGGGAAATAAGAAGGCGTTTCCTGAGCCTCTCTTCACAGCATCGTGTTGGTAAGTCTGACTCGCTCCAGGACCACCTAGATGTCCATTTCAAATTGTGAGTCATCACCTGGACAAAAAAAAAAGAAAAAGAAATATTTTATAAAGTGAAAACATGTTTTTCTACATTTCATTACGTCAGTTGCATATCATATTTAAATCATAAGTAATAAGTAATCATAAGTAATATTTCAGGGAGACTGGAGGACTTAATCACTAGCTGGTAAAATATTGTTAAATAACATCTGGTAGTAAACATTGCAAGAGTGCACTAGAGGGTGACTGATACCCAAAGAAGCAATGAAGCATGTTTAATTTGACAGGTTACTCAAAGAATCAGGAGCTAATATTTTAACACGGTTAGCTAACTTGAAAGGCCTTCAAATACGTTTTTGTCTTTTGAAAAACAACTCAAATAAAGTACTAATTTATAACTAATTTAAAGTGAATGTTATGTTATGACCCACAGCAATTTCTTGTGTCAGTGACCGTTAATCCATTCAAGAATAAAAAAAACACACAAATGAATATGAAATCATGTCAGGAAACATGTCAGGCCGTAGCTGGATTCCAGACCTCTGAAATGCCGCCCATGTCTTAAATTTCTTTCAGCGATTAAATTAGGTCTGGTGGTGTGCTCAATGATGGTCGCTGGAGAAGCAACCGATCTAAGCAGAGCTTGGTAGGCGGCGTTAAGAATGTCTTGTTAAGAGGCGGTGTTAAGAATGTAGAAGTCTTCTTCTTGGAAGGTGGAAAAATGGCAACAGAAAATGTTGACACGCGTCGATGAGATTGATGCAGCCGTTCAGGTTGCTGCCAGCCGACTTAAAGAAAAAGCAGTTCTAAAAATCTACATATTTAAAATCCTTGCAACCTCAGCTTCTGTATCAAATGAAAATTATGTTGACAGGACAGATACACATTAAGCTACCGATTGGTTGAGGCGGAAATATACTAAACAGAAATCAGGCGACAGGGACACAATCTCAGGATGAACCATAAAGTGGAATGAAATGACATCCTTGTATCGTATCTTGTGTTGAACCCTCAAGCCATCATCTTTGGCAGACATAATGGCAGCTGTGTGAGATAGTGATACACGTGAAGGAGGTGGAGGATCCATCAGTGCTGTAGTTTTTAATGGCTACATGAATATGCATCTGACTATAGCTCTGAATCCTTCCCTCCAAATGCAGGGGCATCCCTGTGATGTTTGTCTGAGGTGTGAACAAACCAGTGTTGCTGCTGTCAGGTGCACCGATGTTGTTGTTCGGTAGTTCTCCATTATGGGCCTTCTCATTGGTGTCCTTGGAGGGAGGACTGGTCACCCCTGGAATTTTGGGCAGACCGCGCGGAGGAGTCTTGGCCACCGGAGAGCTGCGACACCCCAGCAGGAACTTTCGGTCGTAGATGATCCTGGTACCTTTAGTTTGAAGAGGAAGGAAACGAGAATGATGAATATTGGACATGGAGCATTGACTCAGTTCAGACAGAGTACTTAGATCACACATGCATTAGTGGCTCAGTCATCCATCCATCCATCATATTCATGCAGATGTGTCCACTAAATTCCACCATGACACTTCTCACCATTGCTCTGATGATATGCCCATGCCAACTGTGTTTGCGACAACAGCAAAATTGCTGTATTGTTAATGCTATTTAAATCGAATGGTCCCGTCTATGTTTATTTCCATCAAATCTAACCACATAACCACCAACAAATGGTCCATTTCTTGCTGTAAGGGTCTTCTGGCTGAAAGGGAGTGTGGGTACTGACAGTGTATACTAGACACTGAAATCTGACCAATATAATAAAGTAATTTACACTGTAATGTTTGCACAAAAGGGACATATGTATTCTTTAATATCTACCCATATATAGTACCAACAATGTGTTATTTTATATTATTGTATATTCTATTGTAAATTTTAATATGTTCTATTTCTTGCACTGTCTTGATTGTTGTTGATTGTTTGATGTTATTGCTTGTTTATTATTGTTTAATGTTATGCACCTTCCGCCATGACAAATTTCTTGTAGGTGAAAACTTTCTTGGCAATAAATGGTTCTGATAAATCAAACCTTATAATATTTAATGTAGTTCCAGTAGTAGCACTGGTAAATGTTTAAACTGAAGTGCATCCCAAAATCGATAAAGCTTCAATTGGATCACTTGTTTGGTCATATTGGGTTTATACATCAGCTGTGCATTTATACATATACATAACATAAACACACAACCCGCGAGGGAGGTGCTCGCGACACCACATGACCAATGAGAACCAATCCAAAGATGGCAACGTATTACTATTAAAACGTCAGACTGATCATGGACCACAGGCTCAAACTGGAAAGCACCAATCACAGCTTTAGTTGTCCGTGACGTATGACCAGCACCCGCTTCATTAGCTGCAGAGGACAGATGGGTGTCGCTAACGGTTAAAGATCAGCTGACAAAACCCACAAACACCGTAACACGTCTCATGAACTGACAAAGCAGCGATGTATGAGTTTATACCCCCCACCTGCCTTGGATCACATTTACCGTACTGCCTCAAAGTCAGTAGTATTTATTCGTTTGTGTCTCCTCTTATCAACCCAACACTTGCTAGCTAGCGTTAGCAGCTAGCTTAAGCAGCGCTAGCAGCTGGTTCTGCACAGTGGCATTTGACAGCAACCGACCTCATGGCGTTAACATGAGCGTTTCCTGCACTCACCGACAATACAGCCGTTTAGTTAATAAGAGTATGCATCATATATAACGGTGGGTAACGGCATATCTCTTTGGCGCACACACACAGGTCAATATAATGTATAACTGTACGCATCACCCGGGGTCGTGCTGAACAGGGTGCCACCGGGAGTAGTGGAGTAGTCGAGGGGCATGTGCGCCGCGTCGTTGATGGTCACCCTCCTGGTCGACGGGATGTCCGTGGCAGTGGTCTTCTTGCAGTCAGTGGACATCTTGTCTGAACTATATTACACAAAATCTGGCTAACTGAACAGTATGAAACAGGCAAAAAGTCTTGGTTTTACAAAACAACAAAGCCGCACCGCGCCTGTTTGGCTCAACAGAATGCACACTTTCGCATAAATAAAAATAAATACCTCTTATTCACAAGTGCAAATGATGAAATGTATCTAAATGCGTCACATTACAACACGCAGTCTCACACACAGAGTGTCCAGGTTCTGTCTTTAAAAGGACCTGAGCACACGTTTCTCTGCTTCCACTCACCCTCTACATGCACACAAAACAACACGCAGACAGGCTGCAAGGGAATGCTCCCGACTCGAGGTGGACACAAACTTATTGCGCCCTCTACTGGCATACAATGCAATGGCAACTCGTATATATCTCGTATATATATTATATCTTAATAGTTCCAGAACTTCTGACCTTGCTCGATTAACTACTACCAGTTTAATTATAACCTTAACCTGTGGCATACACAAGCAATAGCTGCTGGTTTTGCAGGACTGAATTTATTCAATGGATATTAAAAATGGAATCCTACCTTCTTTTTTATAGTTAAACAGAGTTTAGCCACTGGTGGACTCATTGTCTATTTACGTTTGCGTTTGCAGAGTTTGAAAGAGACCATTATGTTAAACATTCAGTACTTTGGTGAAAGTCGAATAAGATGTAATTATTTTCATAACAGCAGTATAGACAGGAAGAGGCCCGAGGTAATTCAGCATGTTTATAATACTTGGTTTGTTCGAAACTACAGAATGATCATCAGCAGCTGGGTGCACTTGTATCACGTGCAAGTGTCTCACACAAAAGTATACACACAATACACAAAGACATTTCATTTCTTTATTAATTTTGTAAATGTTGAGCTGGTGTACAGAGTAAATTGTCAATAGATGTCCTCGGATTTGATTGGATTAAAAGGCTTTTACATGTATATTTTAAATTCATGTTTGAATCTCCATAACAATAAAAAAAAGCAAATAAAACAGGTTAAAATACCCACAAGACCCCTATTTTATCCCCAGGTTGCAGGCATTACCCAGAACTCAACAGTCTCTTGGTAGCTACAGCTGTATGATGCTAAAAGTACATCCATAACATAACTAGAATCCCAGTTGACAAGTAAGGGTGCATAGCATTCTAAGTAAATATATATATATATTTTCATATATTTCATGTATATATATATATATATTTATATATATATATATATATATATATAGCCTTTTATGTTAAAAACATTTTCTGTGCATGTGCGCAGTTGCATTCCTTAGTATTGAGTAATATGCTATTGCGTTAATAATGTCTTCAATCCATTCTAAAGGAATATACATGTGTTCTCTAGTTTTTGCAACAGTTAATATTTTTGCATGAACTTGGTGCATGGCATCATCTCAGTGGTCCCTCAGTGCAGGGCTGTACATTGTTCATTTTTGTGATGTAACCACTCCTCCCTCTGCTTGCACTTAGTTGGACTCCTCTCAAACCGTGTTCAAACTGTCACCATTGAATTAGAATTGGCTCAGTCTAATATTTGGTAAAGGGGGCAGAAATAGATTAGGGTTGTGTTGAGGAAAAATGCTTGTCATCTTGAAAGACTAGCCGTCGGAGCCACTAAGCCTCCCCACAATAATTCCTTCTAACTTCAAAGTGCTCCTTCTTATTGTCCTTTCATCAGACTCCAGCCTCGCTCCAACCCTGACATCAGCAGTGGATTTATAAATGGCCCCTGCTTCAGAAACCAACCCAAGCATACCATAATTATGAGCCCTTAGAGAGCAAACCGTATGCTATGACATAAGTAGTACACAATTACACTACTGTGTAATCTGTTTTGACATCCAACTTTGTGTGGTTATTAAAAATATAATTAAGTAGAAATAATATCTGATGAAGGGATATTTGCTAAAATGTTCAAAACCAATTTGAGGCTTCTCTCTTTAAATGTCTCCTCTTACATGATTTCTATTCATGTTTGTAATGAGTGATGATATTTAGTTGATACAACAGAGTGAACGCCCCATCATCTACTAAAGTACAGAGCCAACACAGATGACTACTTTAAAACAAGACTTACAGTATACCAAGACTTTACATTCATCATCTCTGGCTGTGAAGCCAAACTAAAGCAAACACATATTGATGGGTGATTATTGCGTTCTTGTGACTGACATATTTTTCCATAATAAAGTATTCAACGTCTAACATAATGTTCGAAATAAATGCATGTAGATAATTAATATCATGTGAGATGGCACACTTATTGAGTTAAATCAACTTACATTTTTTTTAATTAGAGTTATAATCTGAGAGCCTCTGCTCTTTGTCCATTTGACATATTACTTCCTGTGATATTATCACAACGTTGACATGTCCCAATATCCAGGACAGACGATTTGTGATATTTAAATCTCTCTCTTACAAACACACACACACACACACACACACACACACACACACACACACACACACACACACACACACACACACACACACACACTAGGATTTCTTTCAAGGTGCATATGAATGCCATTAACGTTTAAAAGCTAGACTAAACACACCTACATTCCCTGATGAGTAACAAAAGCAGACACTGGGCACTTTGCAGATAGAGGATGGCTGGTATGAGGGCATACCACTATTTGCCCAATCTTGGTGTAAAACTTAATATCAATTTTTTTCCAGACAAAGCAAAGTGATGAAATGTGGGATACTAATGTACTGACATCATTTCTGAGTAGAGTGAGGAGTAGCCTACAGCTGTTATTAACGGATTGAAAGCCCGAGCTAAGGAAGAATATGAACTATGATTCTAAAATCCCCCCTCTCTCCGTCTATCTCTCTCTCCCTCTCTCTCACAAACACACATTCACACAAACAATCCTTTCCTTTTGTAAGCAATTATTGCTTCTTCTGAAGTACAGTTAAGACAGTAAATCATGACAAATAAAGACGAAACACTAAAGAAAGGAGGGAAACAAGATACAGGCTTCAGGAAGGGTCAGGCTCACAGTTGCAGGTCAGTATTACAGTTTCTCATCACAGTGATTGGTGACTGACTGTCTTTGCTACACTCCAAACAATTTCCAAGGAGACAAACATCAAAGCTCAACACGTCCTTGACCCTCGGCACAGCACTTTTGTTTCTCCAGCTGACTCTTCATCTTTTATCCAGTCATACCAGTGCTACATTATTACCAGCATTTCAGTTGCTGCACTCTCATCAAGTGACATCTTCTGGTGGTGGTGAGACGGTCTATAACTGCACCTTTTGTGGGGTGGTGTCATATACTGCACTATGAGGTCAAACAGACACTGCTACGAGCTGACGGTGAGATCCTGCCCCCTGCTGGAGGTGGACAGGACTGCTACATCTACTCTGAGAGGCTGACTGGAGGAGTGAGGAGGGGGTGAGAAGCAGGAGGTAGGGCGATATCAGCAAGATTGAAGGTGAGGGTATTGGGTTTTTGGCTCAGGCAGACATCTGATTAACAGAAACCTCACAAGGACAAGGGGACAAGAAAAGGCGGAGGAGTGGGATGGTAGAGTAGGTTAATCTCTCTTGATAATGTGTCACTCATCATGTATCTCTTTGTCACCCCCTCCACAAGGCAAACCACTCTGAGGGAAGGTCAGGGAGGCAGGTTCACTGCAGAAACCTCTCTCCCAAAGCTGAAAAACCCACAGTACAGTAAATGACTTACACTATTGTCTTCCCTCTACAGTTTAACGTGGCAAAAGCAAAGGCGGAAAGCACATGAAAAGCACAAAGAAACAAACAACCTGACGCACAAAAACCCGACATTTAAAAACAGGCAGAGCGACAACAATTGCATGTTCTACCCACAAAGATCTCAAGATATATTGAATAATATATAGGTTCAGATTGAACGAACCAAACAAGAAAAACAAGGGGGAATTTCTTATGTACCTGAAACAGCAGCATCAGTGGCATGGCATAGGGATCTTATAACATAAACAACACACGCAACACACAGTCACGTAGAGCATTTTAGTGCATACGATATTATGTACAACACTGATATCCTTGGGGATAATTGTAGCTTTTCTGGACTTTGAGAACACTGGGACAGGTTTAAAACTAGTTTGTGATGATCTTAGCTGGAAGAGTGTGGTAGGGAGGAGGGGGAGTAACCTGTTGCCTAGAGATTATGTAATCCTCAGTATTTTATTCTCCCCTTTTTCTTAAGTTTGACTGATAAACTTCTCCCCGTTGGTTTGGAAAACAGGCCAGTACCTTACATTGCATGCCTGTCCCATACATCAGTGTGTCCTTCCCATCCCTCCCCACCCTATGACCCACCCTTATATTCCCTCAGTTTTCGTAGTTAAAGACAGGCCATGCGGCAGCAGTCACTCATGCTGATACATATAACAGGAAGCACGTTTTGGTTGCTAGTTTTTTTTTGTTTGTGTTTGTGTTTTATATGAAATCATGCTTTTAGCGTAGTAGTAGATGTTTTTTTTTCCACGGTTTCTTAAAAAAAAAAAAAAGGTAATAAAAACTACAGGTAAATCCATATCCTCTTCCGGTGCGTGCTGATAGTAGGCATAGCCGCTATGGTTGTCATGGCGTTGCCGTTCATTTCTGTCTGTCTGCCTTTTTTATGCATTCCTCCTCCTGTCAACTGCTGCTGGTCATGTGTCCATGTAGGATGGTTTCGGTGAAGGGGTTGAATCCTGTGGAGAACTCTGTGGAGAGACGGAAACACGCTGATTTAGCCACAACTCATCAGCAATCTACAGAGCAGGTGACATGCAAGCGGCAGTAAGTCAATGCAAATATGATTATATGCCATCTTTCCCTACAATTGAAGCTCATATATCACCTAAATTCCTCTCTTATTCTGATCAGTGTTTGCAACACTCAAACACTAAAACAGCACATTAGTTCTGCAGAAGCATTCAAGCAAAAATGGTTGGCAAAAGTGGTTTAAAATTCAGTAGTGAGTCACTTGAAATATCAGTAATCTCAGGAATGTCAAGGCCTTTACGTTAGAAAGGGCAAGTCACACATGCACCCACACACACACACACACACACACACACACACACACACACACACACACACACTGCAGTGGCTCCAGATAGCAATACCCAGGACAACTGGCCTTACAGCTTTGCCCTTGAGAGCTGCCACTTTACAAGATCCTTTTTGGTTGGTTGTTTTGCTGAGTGCACACTGTGCCAACCCTTTTTCCAGCTAGTCACAACATGCATAAAGAAAATTATGACCTGACTTAACTTTAAGCAAAACAATAATGATCTATTTGCATTGAACTAGTGTTGCTCGTCTGTATGGCATTATATTCAGAGCACAGAAACATAATTTACATATTGTAGAAAAATGAACGCAAGGAATGATTTAATTTAAGATTAACTTTAACAAAAATGTATTCTGTGCCCAATGCATTTAGTTGCATGTTTGCTATTACTCAGAAATATAACTCCATACATCTGAAGTTAACATGACAAAGCATTTTGCAGAAGGCAAGCCATTTCTATTGTTGAGATTGTAAAACTGGAAGAAATAGATATTTGAAAAGAAAATGACTGGCATCGTCTCTGCATTAATGCTGACTGAAACTCTGTATATCAAAATCAATTCTATTTTAGACAGATTTAACAGATTTGCCATTGAATGTCCCCATTTTTTGAGACTTTTAATGTATTGTTTTATTAAATGACTGAATCTTAACCATTTGTTAAACTGAAGTTTCATTTTTCTGTGCCAGCATCACATTACATGTCATTAGTATTGAATTAAAGGTACATTCAGATGCATTTAATCCAGAGAGACTGGATTAAATGGTCTAGCCCACAGGTCAGACGAGGCGCTGTGGGTCAGTCCCGTACCTGCAGGGACGCAGCACTCAGTCTGCCTCACTGCTTAACTCTCCGCAGACTGGCACATTTCACTATCTGAGCACCTTTCTTCACATCCACAGTATCGGGCTACATCAGGGGGGAGGGGTTGGCAGCAGAAGAGGTGCAAGGATTGAGAAGAGGTGGGAAAACAGGAGTCGAACAAGAGGTTGAGGGAACATTAGTAAAGGAGAGTGAAATAAAGGAGACGGGGCAGGAAGAAAAAGATGAGGAAGGGAAACAGAAATGAATCAACAGAGAAAGGAAATAGTGACACAAGAAGAAAAGAAAGGACAGAAAAACAGTAAAAACAACAGATATGAGATGAAATGTGAGAAACAAATAAGTGAAGGGAGAGGAGAGGAAAGGGGAGGGGGGGAGAAAGAAATTATGCATAAACAGTCAAGCAAGGACAGAAAAGATGGGTGGCAGTTGGAAAGACAGTTGAAGATAAGAGGGCATCAGAAGCATCGACAGTCTTTGGGATTCAGAGTAGACTGAGGTCAGATAATATTTAAAAATATATTTTTGATTTCCTGATATTCAGATGGATGGGTGGATTTGACCACATAAGACAATACACAAAGTGGCACCCTAATATTCTGAAGTGTCCCAATGTGTTAAACCCCAATTCTCTGCTACTTCCTGCAGGTAAAGTAAACAAAAGGTAAAAGATATTAAATAATATTTGACCCAGCTCTGATTCAGAGTCTTGCAGGTTTGAGTAATACAGAACACAGTCACAGTTGAAGGACTATCAACTTTAATGAAGGCAGAAAAGACAAGAGTCAGCCATTGAGATAATTGATAGGGACAGAATGAAAATATAGCCACACACAAGGAGCCACAATCAATTCATTCAGTCATTAATATGCAAGAAACAAACGATGATAAGTTTGGTTGCTGCTTAGTGATGACTAAAATGATGAGACCCTGAATAGGCCGATGAACTGTGAGCAATAACAGCACCAGAGCAAAGTGAACTCATTTGTTCCTCCAGCATGCAGAAGAATACTATTCAGGTGGAGATTAATGTGACAGAAGGTCAGTAATCAACCAATTTAACCAACCAAACTTTGCACTCAATCCTTCCTAGTGATTTAGGACTGACACAATAAAACAGGGCTATTGCTTCTAAGATAATGAGGACACACACACACACACAAACTGTGTCCTCAGCCTGTCGTACTGAAGCTCCTGCAGGTTTAGCTGCTCAAAGACTGCCGGGATATGCCCGGGAAAACCATGATGATATGACACTTTAAAGCTCACTGCAGCACAGAGTCCCTTGTTCACTATGAACTAGCTGCTACATGGATTTCAATCAAACAGGCCCTGATCAGATGGTCAGCTGTCTGCAGATCAGAAGCCCACCTTGCTGCTGTCCCGGCCCAGGATGGCGTAGCTCATGAACTGCTCAGCATCAACCTCCAGCTCGTTGGCATCCTGCAGAGAACCCTCCAGGCTCACCTCCTGAACACCCTCCTCACCTGAACCCTTCCCTCTGCGCACAACCTTACGCACAATCTATCACATACACACATGTACAAAGGAGGGTGGGAGAGAGTAATGGATGGAGGCAGAGAGTGGGAATAAGGCAGTGAAAAGACAGACTTGGTCAAATATAAAAGAACTAACATAAAAAAATATCTATTTCTTGGGGACATTCAGTGTATCGATAGCGTAATTTCATATGTGAATAACTTTATAATGATTATTAGTTTAATAATAGTTCCGTGGAGAGATGGTGAATGAGTATTATAACACTGTCATAGGTGAAAACAATCACCAGACCCCAGTTTAAGAATACAGCTTAAAAACATCTTTCAGTGGCTGACCTTTTTTGTGACGATGTTTCCATGTTCATCGGTAAACTGTTCCTCGCTTACATGCTCCCCAGGAAGATCTTCAACTTCATCGCCCTGCGGACAGAAAACAAGATATGATTTCCTAAAGTTAAAAAAGTTACGTAAACTCAAGAGTAAATGATGACCCTAGTGCATGTTAAAATAGCTGTCACTGCAGTGTAATTACATGCACACCATAAACCCCTCCACTTAGTTGAAAGACAGAGAAGCAGATGAACAACAGATGTGTGAGGGGTTAGAGGGGTTAGAGTGTTGTTTGCGGAAGCATGTGCATCCAACAGTTGGGATTCTTCGAGTTTCTTAGCGACATATATAATTACTGTTGATGAGGGTCATGACAATGCTGTTATAGCCCCTAATAATTTGCAGCGTGTCACAGAGCTATTTATAAGCTCAAAGACAGCCGGAGAAGCGAGGACAAGGGCCAGTCCAGCCCGTGTAGACCTGAATAAAACTTGTCAACACACGTGTTAGCATTGACAGAGTCTGATATTCAGGAGGGAGAGTCCATAAGGCTTAATAGAATTAGAGTCCAAACTTGTTGAGCCCAAGACAATCTATTTACCTCCATATCAGCAGAAGATACATTTAGCCACATTTTCACAGCAATTTGATGGTCATTTTAACTAAATCAAATTATTATAATATGAATTATTATTTCTGTATTGATTCAAATCAGTTTTTGTCATTGTCATACACATTGTCCTAAGTTAATCCTCACTGCCACTTTTGTCACACAACCCTGTCAAGTCATTTATCCATATCAACACAAACCGATATCACTCCAAATATACCGCTTCCTTCACCCTTTAACCAAACAATATTTTCTCCATTTCTTTCCTGACTGTTAATCCTGTCTTCAAATTTTTGCTCGACGGTCCTCTGTCCCTCTCTCTGTACCTTGAGGATGACTCTGCGGCGGACCACTCTGGTGGTGACGTTCTCTTCTTCATCAGCCACTCCCTCGACCTCACCGAGCTCACGATCCAGCTGAGCGTGTATGTAGGTGAGCACGGACCGCACGGAGCCGCTGGCTATGTGGAGGACATTCTGACAGCTGATGACCAGGAAAGCCAGCAGCACGAAGCTGAAGAGGAGTTCTGTCACCAGGGCCCACATCAACCCAGCAAATTAACACAGCACCACACGATAATACACTCCCTCAGCCTTCAGTGGCTCCTGTTTCCAATGCAGCGCCTCTCTCAGCTGACGGAAAAAGGCAACAGCTGCAGCCTGCGGCCTTCTCTCACTGGTACAGTTTGCAGTTTGTTTTTTTGTCTTTCAGTTCATGTCCGTCCTTCTTTAGCCGGGGCAGTGGGCCCTTTCCTCCGGTCTTTATTCCTTCTCCTTCCCACGGTCAGGTCAGGAGTACCCACTCAATGACATCAATTCCAAGCAAAAGCAACCTTGGGAGGCTTCTATTCCCACCTCTCTCTCTTTCTGATCATGTGATCTGTGGGCTTTAAATACCTATGGCTTCTCCACTGTGGCTCTCTACGCTGTGGTAAGACCTCTAAGAAACCTGTGCCCTGACTTCCTTCAATGATTTGAATTGCAAACTATTTTCACATCCACAAAGCCTAGTCGAAATATTACAGCAACAAATATCTCTATGCAGACATTATGCAGCACTGCAACACACTAAAAGCTAAAGTGTGACTGAGTCAAACAAAAGGGCTCTTTTCTCACCAGCGTAAAGCACATACAAAATCAAGCTCACAAAGGCTCTAAAAGCAACTGTCTATTTCTGCTCGCTTACAGTTTCACGGCTGAGATTGTCCTGTACAGTGTGGTGTAGTGGCGTTGTGCCAAAAAATTAACACGTAGAAATGATTTGGGTGGGTGGGGGGGGGCATGTAACATGAGCGGGACAGTGAGAATGCTTGCTATATCTGGCCGGACTGTTTGTGCCCATCTTGGGCCCTAGACTCTGTGTGTGTGTGTGTGTGTGTGTGTGTGTGTGTGTGTGTGTGTGTGTGTGTGTGTGTGTGTGAGAATGTTTGCTGTATGTTTCTAGGACCTATCATTAATAATCTAAAGTTGAAATAAATTAGTTAAACAGTTAAAGCCTATGCAACATTCATCACTTTATACAAAGTGTAATATCTGTACAACTGATTCGTTGTCATAAAGGACAAACACCCCTCTTATTTGGCATGGAAGGAGCGATACACTCACCTGGCCCTTCAGGCGCACGTCGTCCCAGGCCCTCAGCTCTGGTACCCTGTGAGGGAAGCCCAAACCCTTCTCAAATGGCTGGGTACCTCTGAAGTGCCCACGTAAGATCTCTGAGTGCCCCATGTCCCTCACAGGCTGAAGCAGGGCCTCCTGGGACACTCGGGACTGGTCTCCATCCACAGCGTTACATACGGATGATATCATGGTGTCCATAGCCTGCCTGGGTTTAGCTTGACTGCCCACCCAGGCCTGCGTAGGATCAGTAACAGGGATCCACCCTGGGCCTGTCTGCTCCTGCAGGTAGGAAAGGAAAGAGCCTCCACCCCCTCCGTTTCCACCATTTCCTGACCTGGAAGGGGAGAACGGATCATTGCGGTGGTGGTACACTGTACAGGCTTCTCTCCAAGGAAAGTAAAACAACTCATCATTCCCATTAGGGGTCACTTCCTCCCTAAGAAAAAATAACTCCAGTTCACCACTGACATCCACTGACATGCAATAAAGATTAAGGAGATGTTAAACAGATCTATTCTTTTGTTGGTGTGATTGTGACTTTGTCACCTGAGAGGCAGACAGAGGTCTGACTCACCTGTCTCCATTCCGGTCTGCAACACAGCTCAGACCAGGTGACTCACTCAGCCGAGCATACACCCTTTGCTGTCCTGCAACAAGAGAAAGCCCTTCCTCTGAGCCCGTCCCTCCTCCTCCTCTTCCTCCTCCTCCAGCTCCATCTCCACCAGTCGTACTGGTGACTGCTGATACCTCCGAACTTGCACGTGACCCCTGACAGTTGTTCAGCCCGTTAAGATTGATCCCAGCGATGGTGCCCCCAAGCGAGGCTGGCGTGGCAGTGCTGAGTGAGTCAACGCCCATCTCTGAATCGTCTTCGGGAAGCTCAATGGAGCCACTCAGCACCCCACCCCCTCCGCTGGCTGCGCTGGCCTGACTAGCCGGCCGACCTAGACTTCCATACGGCAGCCCCAGAAGACCTTCTGAATCGTCAGCATTGCTGCACTCAAGCGAGGAGTCCTCCACAGGTACCAGGGATGGGCTGTTGCCTGAGGGCCACACCTGCACATCAGACATCTCCATGAGGGTGTCTTCTTCTGTGGTGGCAATGGGTGCACAGTCCAGACTGGAGACTTCCTGCCAGTAAGGCTCAGCACCCAGCGGGGAGGGCAGGCTGTACTGCATGGAGGCCGGTGAGAGAAGCTCTTCCTGCGCGAGCCCATAACCTGGAGCGAGACAGAGAGAGGCACACTGACACCCGGCCCCCCGCCTCGCTCCCCACCTCACCCCCACAGCACCGGGACCCCGGGAGGGGGCAAGTGCCCCTGCCCAGGAGCTGGGCATCTAGGGGCGGAGGGGGGGGGAGTAGAGGAGGCTGAAGGAACAAATGGGGAAGGAGTGGGGAAGGAAAGAGGGGGGGGGGGGGGGGCAAGACAATAGGAGCTAGAATAAAGGTGCAAGGAGCTTAAGACAAAAGAGCAAGGGCAGCTTTAAGAAGAGGGTTTGTCAAGCTCGATCAGCCAGCGCTGACTGTGAGAGCAGCAGCAGCAGCAGCAGCAGACACAGCCAGACGGACTGAGAGACTGACACTTTGGTTTGGACCCAGCAGTGACTGATGCTGCTCTGCCGGCTGCCACCTGCAGGGAGATGGACAGGAATTACTGCCTCTGCCCCCAACCTGGGGCTGGGACACACACCTGTCCAGCAGGGACACACACTTAGTCACATATACACATGCCATAAACACACTCGCTTACTCTCCGTCTCATACCATCACACAGTCACACTCAGATATGCATGCATTCAAACCCACTCAAAAAACAGGCAGGTTAATATTGTTGTCAGGCTGGATAGCATGCACGCAGGCAATCTCATCCTCTCCTCACACACAAGTGCACACACACACACACACACACACACACACACACACACACACACACACACACACACACACACTTCAGCTCATTGCACACAGCTGCTTGCTCTCTCATTGACATTATAATGCAGTCAATATAAGACAGCTATATAAACATATAGTACTGCTGATATTTATTCAAACACATATACAGGAGACTTGATTTTTCCGTCTGTTGTGAAAGTCACATGGTCTCAAACATAGATTTGAATTTGAGTATTTTAAGTCCAATTATATAAATTAGTAAAAACTGCACATTGTTAATGTGCTGTGGACTCAGGTCACTCCTTCAACTGTCTTGAAAACCCTCTGTAACGATTTATTTTTTGTAAAGGCAGACCTGGCATGATAGAGCACAATGTCATGGCAGCAGGAATGTTTTTTTTAATTGAAATAATTACTTTATATTGCACAAAAAGAAAGAAGGCTACGTTGCAAAGAATGCACTTTTACTGTACATAGAATGTGCCTTGTATCCATCTTGATCATACAGAATGAATTACTCTATAAATGAAAAACTATCATGGAAATAGTTTATGTAAAACCTGCAATGAATGGCAATGTAGGTAAAACAAAGTGTGAGTGACACTATGACTGTCATTCTACAGGGTGAGTTATCAGGAAGTACATTCCCCAGAGGATGAAATAGGAGATGTAATGCAGAGCATACAGTATGTAGATAAGAGCAAGACGAGGAGGCGGTTCACCTTCTGCATGTGAGAGAGAGAGAGAGACTGTGTGTGTATACTGTTGTGATGAGGAAGCTGTGCAGAGCTGCAGGATGTAACTTGATTCATGGTTGGCAGTGCTGCTGTTGAGTACTGCTGAGAGTGCAGGATATATTTGTGACACCAAGCGGCCAGAAGAACCTCTTGTCCTACTTTTTCTCTCAGCTGCTGTCAGTTGTCTATAGAAAATAGCAATCATATATATATATATATATATATATATATATATATATATATATATATATTTGTTTTTGTAACGTGCTCTGTCTTATGAAGTTAAAAGAGTCTAACAAAAGTATTTTGACATCCATTGTTGATGAAATATCTTATTGTCCTACCTTAACAATGAAGATGATGAGTTAAGAGTTGAATATAAGTTTCAAATCCTCATTCCTTACAGAAAATATTGGGTAAGGTTCCTTTAGAGATCAGGGGCACCATTAACAAATTCTTGATTGTCCTTTGGCTTCACTTTAAATGCTGCATTAAATCAGAGTACTATAAGCTGCAGCAAAAACATTTATAGCCATAATAGCATTCAAATCTAAAAACAACAAGCTCTTTATTGAACTGATATGAACTAATTTCTTCAAACAAGCCTATTCTTTATATAATGAAGAAGACAAAGTCTGTTTTGAAGTAAGTACCTACAAAAATGTCTCTTGCAAGTAAATGAGGTGCAGGATCAGGTGTGTATTGGAAATATGGTGGAAGTCTGTGTGTTTATGAAATGTATCCAGACCTGAAGTCAAACTTATTGTTTTATGACAATTTTTTGTGAGTTTTATGAGTTTTCTGTGACACCACACAAACTACTACTAGATTTTTGTTTGCGATGAATTAGATAGTGAAATTGTTTGTCAGCCCTCTCTCTTCATGTTAGAAGATAATGAAATGATGGTGAAAGAAAGAGAAAAAAATAAATAAAAGGAATGTGGAAGTGTGAAATTAGAAAAATTATTGCCTGACCCCGCTGATTGGAAAAGACACAAATACAGAAAAACAAAGTAGCAAAGCTCACATAAAATACATGTAAAGGAAATATAGTAATTTTGTCCATACTCAACACTAATACACTGGTCAAATGTATATGGAGGACACAAAACACTTACAATATACAACTTAAAACACACACTGATACACTCACACAGACATTAAACAATAAGCAGAATTACATTTAGGGAAGGACCAATATCAAATTGACCCTCGAAGAACACTCACAAAGACATTAAAAACATATATTTACATTAAATAAGCCATCAGATGGACACAGTCTACATAGAATCAGTGACATACAAAACAACCACAACATTCATACATGAACAAAACAGACGCAAGTCACAGTTCACAAAAAAAGGTTTGTGGCCTTTTTTACCCCCCTTGGGACGGATCACCGAGGAGGAAGAGACCGACTGTAGGTCCATTATCAGTATGCATGCCATGCACGAACACGTCTGTTGGTCAAGCAGCAATAAGGGCCAATGCAGCGTTTGAGTCGTCATCTCCAACTAGCCAGTGCTACTCCTGCCCCTCATCCCAGTGTCTCCATGCAAACACAGGGGGAGATGAGCGATGATAGTCAGCCTCATGCACATGCAGACAGGCAGGAGGGCAGGGGAAGAAGGGATAGGAAAAAGAGAAAAGAAGAGCAGCAAGAGAGGAAGAGGAATATAAAATAGGGTGATGGTCACAGACAGAAACAGCGAGAGAGAGCGAGGGTCACCTCCCCCCTCCCAGTGGGTGCTGAGTACACAGTCTGTGTGAGGGGTATTGGTCACAGAGCGGACACTTAAAAAAGTGGGGTTTTCAAGAGCACAAAAAAAAAGAAAATGCACGACTAGTCGCAAAAAAAAAAAAAAAAAGATAAAAGATAAAGATGTGGGTCAGAGGTCAACATGAAGTTGGCATGAGGTCAGAGTTCGGAGAGGAGTGAGAAGGAGGAAGAGTAGGACGGCTAGGCTGCAGATGACATGTCCAGAGAAACACAGAGAGAGGGACAGATTCACAGGGAATGAAAACAGGGCTCCCAAAAGGACATTCAACATTAGCCCTAAAGAGACTCAAACTACTCCCCATGCAGCCACAGGCAGAGAGAATTTAAATTTCCTCTTAAAAATGTCTAAAACAAGAGGTTCTATCTTTCCTAACCTGGAATTATCTTGAGCAAACTTCCGAAATGTGCTTACCTACAATAGAGGCGCACTACTACTACTACTACTACTACGAAGGATCACGCATAAGTAAAATCCTACAGACAATGTTCTGACAAAAAGAGGGGAAGACAGGTAAAGACAGAGAGATAGAATGAAGACTGCAGTATAACTGACTCCTCTACTCTCTAGCCAATATTCTGCCAGCTTGTTCTATAAAAGATTATTTCAATAATAATGATAATTAGTTTATGGAGGACTGAACCTGAATTAAAGGAGTAGTTCTACATTTGGGGATATACACTAATTTGCTTTTGTTGCAGAGGGTTAGATGAGAAGCAGCTCTCATATTTGTACGGTAAATATGAAGCTACCGCTAGAAGCCGCTTAGCTTAGCTTAGCATAAAGACTGAAAACAGCTAGCCTGGCTCCATCCAAAGTTAAAACATTCTCATACCAGCACCGCTTAAGGACACAAATTAACACAGTGACTACTCTTTCCATCTCCACTATAGGATTAAAACAGCTAGCCTGGACAGATACAGGCAAGCTGTTTCCAGTCTTAATGCTAAGCTAAGCAAAACAGTCAGTAGCTTCATATTTACCGTACAGACATGACAGTGGTATTGATCGTCTTCAGCAAGACAGCAAATTGGAATATTTCCCAAAATTTCAACTTATTGGTATAATACTGAATTAATAAATACATCTAATGCACAAGGAAATTGAAAAACAAATGTATGTATTTAGTCCTTCACTGTCTACCACAATATTTATTTTGAAGATGAAGCCTGATGGTTATTTTTGATTCAACTGACCATTTGGTTCATTTACTCATTGTATTTACTGCCTAAAAAGTCAGTTCTGGTCCACCACTTGGTCACTGTGCCGTTAGGACATACTTAATCTGGATAGTAAATCATAAACGTTTGGAGACCCGTCGCTGTGATCATTGCGAGATTACCAGAAGACACAATATTCAGGTATTCAAAGTGCCGCCACGTTTTTATGCAGAACGTCAAAGCAGGAACGGCCTTTGGGAGGCAGGTAGCCAGACAGATAGACAGACAAGACAGATATATGGTTATCAGATTCACTGCAGCTGTGATCTGAACATCTCCCTTTTCACCCTTTGAGCCTCATGGTCGTATCTCTATGCATTGTTACATCTCTGAGTATTGCTCCAGTTTTCACAGAATAGGACCTGTCACCTGTCAGACTGACTCATCGTCTGCACTGGATACAGAGAGAAGAAGCCAGTCCAGTAAGATGGGGAGCTCACCAGTCCAGAGGTGAAAATGGAGTCAATAAGATGTACGGTATGCATGTGTGAAGGAAACCATGAGGGAAAGGAGTAAAAGACTGAGGACTGACAATTAGTAAGGAAGTCAGTTAAGCTAGGTTATACTTATAGTATGATCTACGTGGACTGATCATGTATGACGATATGTTGTTTTATAGACAAAATATCACTCTAGAATGTAGTCCCTCTAACTTTTTAATGGGCGGAAAACTCATATATATATATGTATATATATAGTCAAATACTGACTAATCTAATTATTTGACAAGAGAACACAAAATAACAATAATGACAGCAAAAATGACTAATAAAACTATTACTGTTAATGATAGGATACTTTACTTATATCTATGTGGAGTGTTTTGCTGAAAGGCTTTTCCGTAATGGGATGCAAACTATAATTCATCATTTAAATCATACTTTTTTGTATACTTCACTTTACTTCCCATCACATTGAATGAATACATGGAGAAATGTACGTATAACCAAAAGCACTACACAGGTTGTAGCACAGTAGGAGTGTCCTGAGTCCCTCTGCATGTTGCCTGGGCAAAGTCCTGCAAAAGTTTGACGTTTGTGGCAGCTTTCATACACAACAGCATCCCGGCGGAATAAACAATAAAGATATGGGAACAACAGAGAGAATTCAGAGGGAAACACACTTCACTTTGCCTTCAGCGGATTTTAGAGAGTGAGTAGGAATGTTTATTGGAAAGATGGCTCAGGGTCAAGGAAAAAGGGACATGGGAAAGGGGCTGCATTGTGGGATTTGGGGAGGGAACTTACCATTGGTCATACCAGGGGAGGGGTTGTCTCTCTCGTGTCGACGTCTGCTGAAATCGCGGGAGCCTTGTCTGGCAGGCTGAGGCGGCTGGCCCTCCAACATGTTGACTATGTCCATACGGTCAATACTTTTCAGAGCTGCGTACAAGCTCTCCACTGCAGGGAAGATGTGAGAAGGAGAGACACAAGACAAGGAAAAAGAGAAGGAGGGGAAGGGGGTTTCCAGGACAAACAGCAAAACCATTACAACAACAATTGGACTTTAATTGGGTTAAAGAGACGTAAATAAAGACATGAGGGGATGAGAGAAATTCACAGCAATCTCAGATCTCATATACTCACTCTTGGCCCTCTTGCCCTCGCGGGTGGCCCACAGGTTGAGCAGCGCAGAGCTCTGCTCCAGCAGCGAGTTAGGATTCTCCACACGGATCTTATTGATGTCATCCACGCTGAGCTGAAGCTCGCGCGCCAACTCTGTAGAAAAGGAGAAGACGAAGATCACGGAAGTAAAGGAAATATTCACATAATTTCACCTGTTTCATGCTATTATAGTGTGCGCAGTCTTTAAATGGCACTGTGCTTCACAGTTGCTCTGTCCAGAAGAGGCAGAACAAACAGCTATGGCTCTTGGCAGGAACACAGGAAATAATTAGTTTCATTGGCTGGTCGCCATGTTAGACCTTAATCAGCAGAGAGCTAGGCAAGCTTGTCAGACATAAGGTACACATGGATGGTTTACGACAAATAAAAGCAGATTCAGTATATTCTTGTTCACTCACCAGCCCAGCTCAGTCCCAACTGTTCTGCAATCACAGCCATCTTTAGCTCCGTCCTCTCCATGGCACTCATTGATGCTGCACAAACCAGACCAAAACGGATATTTAACATCTGATCCTGTAAAATTGAATGATTATCCCTGCATTGCAACGCCTATTGATTCTGTATATGGAACACAACTGTAGATGAAGCAAAATGATGAAAAAAAACAGAATTGCCATCACACTGTGCCTTATAGTCGTATATCATCACAAGAAAATAAGCAGGTACAATGCTATACAAGTGGGAAAGTGAGAGCCTCATACCCATAGCAGGTTCATTTAGGGCGCTGTATCTTTCTCTTAAAGCCAGTGGGGTTAGGGTTCGCCTCCGGTCTTCACTCCCAACAATCTGCCAGTCACAAGCAAACACTTGAGTCTGCCATATCAGGGAAAATTACTACAATTAAATACACTGTATGTGTCTTGTAGCTTTGAGAGCTTTACCTTGATACATGCAGGCATGGTGATGTTGAGGTTACAGAGTACGTGTTGGCTGTCCTCATATTTAGTGGACTTGCGCAGGAAAGACAGAAATCCAGTGTGCTCTTTACTGCTGTCTCTCACCTTAGACACACGGACACAAGGAGAGCAATGAAGACACATACATATGTAGCGTGGAGACAGAGCTGGTGCAGTAACAAGTGTGCGACAAAGAACATAAAACTGAAGAAACATCTGTGAGAGGAAGACAACTGGTAATACCTTAACAGAGACAGGAAGTCGGTTATCTCTGAAGGCCTGGAAGCTGAAGCAGCGAGGCTGCTGGGTGGCCTTCCTCACGGGTATCAGATTCCCTGAACACTCCAGGTGAAGCGGCATTCCTTCCATCACCTGCAAGACAAGACACAGGCATTAGCCTACGCTACACTACAATTTTACAACAGTAGTATGATGCACTGCCCTCGTCTTTAAACTGACCTCTATGTCTCTGCTGCGAGCCACCTCTGTGAAGTTCTCATGCTGTTCCAGGGTTTTATCCATCTTATCGTCGGTCATGCAGTAGCAGCGCAGGCGGCCCTCACGCAGCTCATTCATCTTTGCAAACACCACAAACTTGGCCATGTAGGGTACAGCTGACAGCTCTCTGTAGAGCAGGTTGGCAAAGGAGACGGCCTCAGCTGTACGAGGACAGTCTGCGAGCCAGAATCTGAGAGGAAACAATGACATGTAATCACAGTATTGAACATAAGTCAGTCTAGTTGCTTGATAAAATGATGTTCGATGGTAAAGGCGTACATTAAACTTTATGGTACGATGGCGGATATGTACGTGTTGCCAACTGAGCTTACCGTGCTGAAACATTGGTTGTGAAACTGGCAGAGTCTTTAGCATACATAAGCTTGGTGGTGCCAGTAATGTCTTCCCATTGGGCTGGGGCTGTGCCGCCTGGAAATAATACAGAATGAGAAAGGGCAAACTGGTTAATCTGGCTTTAGCAAAGGTCACAAAGAAGAAGTCTCACAGTGACAGTGTTTGTACAATATAAGAACAAATACTTTTTACATCCAACTAATCTTTCATCCTCGCCATGGAAGATACTGCTCCAGTCGACACAAACACACACACACTTACTCACCACCCACACAACTCCCAGTCGCGGCATGCAGTACCTATGACAGAGCAAAGCAGACGCAGACTGGTAGTGTCGCCCTCCCCAGAGTCTCTGGGACTGTCTCTCCAGGACGGGGGCAGGGGTATACACAGACCAATGGGCCGGTGGAACTTGCGTCGCCGAGGCTCCACAGTGACCACGGGGCTAAAATTTGCTTGGTTACCCAGCAGCTTTGCAACCAGCTCATCTGGAACTGGCTGAGCCTGAGGTTGAAAGTAAATGATGGAGAGAGAGGGTACGTAACATGGACACAGGTGTGATGATGTGGTGGAAAAAAAAGGATAATTAGACAAAAGAAACGTATGAACAAAGATTACAGGATAGTAGGTAGAATGAGACAACGGGAGATGTATGATGGGGTGTTGGATGAGGAAAAAAGGGTAAAAGAAAGGAGAACCGAATAGGAAAAAATTAAAAGTGAAGAGAAAGGGAGAGAGAAGTCCACAGTGAATAAAATAGCTAATGATTTAAATAACACATTTGAAAAGACAATTGCAGCACAAATCGGTAGGACTTAATAACTTTTTTATTGTAAAATATAACAATGTGTGTTAACATGAAGCTTTTACAATCATTATGACAAAATTGATATCAAAGAAAAAGGCACTGTGGTTTTTTCACAAGGCCATTCATGACATGTTTACTACAGAAACATTTGAGTTAAATAGATATGTTCCTAAAAATATGTTAATAAAAAATGATATCCATATCCTATTTAACTAACATTCAGTTACATTCACTATTTTCATTTTAGAGGTTACGGCATGTGTGGTAGCATGTTAGTTTCCAAGACATATTTAGCTTATCATAAATTCATTCATGCGTCTGAAGAACAGCTGTTGAACCAAAACACATAAGGTCCATTCATACTGTATCTACCTTATATTTTGGTTTACTGAAACATATTCTGACATTGGAATTACGCTTTTCCATCTGATAATCAAAATTCATAAATTGCTGACCTACATATTCATAAAGGATTTAGAATTAGAATTAAAATTTTGTTAAATATAGAGATTAATGCAATCGCACTCTTGAACTACAATACAATATATACTGCAAAACAGATTGTATACAGTGAGTATATTTAACCTGTCAAAATAAAATCACATGCAAATGGCGCCTTGAAATCTCAAATCAGCAAATCTGAGAAAATGGTGCATACTTATATAACAAACATATCCCCTGCAAATAATTATGAAGGAAGAAAAGATGTCATTTAATGTACTTTTTGTTTAAAAACCTTAATAAATATTTGCAACATTTGGAAACTGAGAATGGCAATAATGAAAAGTAGCACTGTGGCCAAAATAAATCAAATGGATTGGGTTGTTGTAATCTTTGTATTGTAATCTGCAATTTAACCATATCCAAAAATCCCACTCCCAAATTATCTGATTTTTATCTTCAGTCCAATGAGACGGTATCATTTTAAAACAGGATGTTGGTGCAGGACATTACACTGTGAGGGCTAAATCATAAGTGGATGCTATAATTGAGCCTGGTGAAGTTAAAAAAGTTTCTCTTGTCTTTGGTGTGAATGTTTGATAAAACATCAAGACCTGAAAAGTGTAGCCATAAACACACAAAAGATGGTTAAAAGCTTGAACAAAATGAAGTCGATTAAAGTTAAAAGGTTCGAAGATCAGGTGCTCAACTGTCAACCCATTTTATGCAGGACAACACTCCAGTTCATCTAAAAAGAAGATTAGCACATTTCCAGACATCCATGATACCAAAACCACTGACAAACAATCTTTCCTGGCTATTCTGCAAGAATACAGAACAATTCAAACTTTGACTTACTGTACTTAAAGATCGTATCTCAAATTAATTAGTAAATATAGTAAATACAGGGCTTTGCCAGCGATATAAATACATTAGTGAGAAAGACATCAAGATAAAACAAACAATGACATATTAGCACTAAATGAGCAGTCCACAGTTGTATAAAGGTGTCAAGTGCATGCACTAAGTGACATAAAAAGGTCCTCTAAAAATTTGAAAAAGCTAAGTAAACAAACAAAAGAAAAATAAATCAGGAAAACTTGTCTCTAGTGCTTATATGATCTGGTCATTCCAAGATCAATCAAAGTACATTGAACATGCTTTTTTTCAGGCAACACAGGCATTAACGATTCTGTCTTTCTTCTCCTTCCTTCTCCACATCGTCCCATCTCACCTGCAGCCCCAGGCGGACTCGTTTGGTGACTGCCGTCTCAGGAAACGTGGCCTGGACCAATGGCACCAGTTTACTTGTCAGCGAACCTCCTTCTGGTCCAATCAGGTCGCTCTCTTGCTGGACTCGTGATACAACAGCAAAGTAAAGAGGGAAGTCGGTGGAGATGATGCGACGGATTCGCTTCTTCCCGAGCTCCTCTTGACTTTCCAATTCTGAGGAGATAAGAGGGAGTTAAACTCTCAGGAAGTGATACCACCCAGTGACGCATTACTATGAATCCCTCCGCTTTTCCTTTTCCTGCCCTGTGTAGCATTCAAGCGCCATGAGTCCATGCTAGTTGAGGTACTGGTAACCTGATTTGTTTAGGTCCTGACCAATGGGCTATGCTGACAGTAACTACTCGAGGTCAGTGCCTAACCGTAACCAATTGTCTCTGCCTCAACCAGCTACACAGGGTGGGTCTTGCCAAGAAAAGCAGTTGGATGCATAATTATGCCCCAGAGAAATGTATGAGTGTCAGCCAGAGATCGAGCATTTAAACTCTTACCCTCATCCATCCCGTTGAGGATTGTTTCTAGCACCTCGTCTCCGTAGCGATTGCGATGCTCTTTCCAGACATTGCCATTCTCGCTCCTCAGCACCACGAGCTCCCGGTCACCACGACCCAGAGCAGCAAAGTGGGGGATCTCCACTATCACCGGTCTGTCACACATCACACAAAGAATTATACATGAACACATGACAATTACGTACTAAACATCTTGACTATTTCCAGTTTCAGTTGCTTCCTCACCCCAGGAACTGCATCCCGGCTGGCCCCAGGGAGATGATCCTGCTGGCCAGCCCCTCTCCCTCCACCAGCGGAGGGGGGCTGGTCAGCTTCTGCGGCTTCACCAGGCGGCAGGTGATGCGGGTGGGAGCCGCACAGGTCCGCGGAGGTATGATGACACGCAGACCGTTATGCCTGCTGCCTCGCATTGAGCCGCCTCGAGCATCTACCATGAAACTGACCAGGAACCTGTTATTGGACAAATGTTGTCTTTAGTTGTGAGATCAGATATTAAATCAAGATTCAGTGAAATGAAATGTTTTGCTGACCCTGTGTGTATGGGACTGGCGACTGGGCTGACATTGTCTGATGTCTCAGTCGCTGGGCTGCTGGGGATCAATGAGTCCTCATCATATTCTTTGGGCAGTGGAAGTGGAGTGTGCTGCTACGAGAGACAAAAAGACAAACTGTTCATGACATTCGCAGATGAACTCTGTTTAGCATAATGTTTATATTACTATTATATTACTTACACCATCATCTGTTAAATGGAGATGATATTGAGAGGGCTATGATGGCAGCTTATGCTCATGTGCTCATTTTTCAAGTGCTATTTTTATGGTGGATATGTAGAAAGTACATCATTAACCTTCAAAAGGCCTTTGAATAAGGATTTTCATTTACATTAACATGTAACAGAAAGGGTGGAACTACAATAACTTGCATCATTTTGAAGTTTTAATCAAAACCGTGTGTTAAGTGCATGACCATGATACACAACCCTTCATAATGATGACCTTGGAAATAGCAGTTTGACTTAAAAACTCAACCCTTAACTCAAGGTTCACTTTCTATATATTGTTCTGAGCTTTCAACTGCATCTCAGACTTCATCAGCAGATGGAGGCTGCTCAGATGTTTTGGAGATTGTAGAAAACTTGGCAAACTATATTTTGCTGAGGTTTTGCTTTGAGATGCAGTAAACTGCAAAAAAGGTGACTTTGATAAACGTTGGTAAATGGACCTTGAGCAAAAGGGGCACTCCACACATTTTTGAGCCCTTGAGTCATTTCAGCTTGGGCTTCGAGAATACAAATTCACAACAGAAACCATGCATCACAAACTGGTCAAGTTCAAATGATGTAATTATTTGCGTTAAGGAACGTCTAATGAGAGACATTATAAAGTTGCAATGTAGGAAATGAAGGATCCTGTGTTTTTGTAGTTTGGCCTATGCTTGGGACTAACAGTCTTTTCTTTTATATCAGTTTAAGTGCACGCTATATCTAGAATATTTTCTGACGTAGAACTGAAAGTGTAACTTATCTACACTAGTTACAAACTGAGTCTGGAGAGGGCTGTCTGACAGCAAGACGAAGCGGTGAAAATATTCCAAATATAGCATATACTTAAACTGATATTGATTATTTTAGGTGAGTCTTTCTTTTAGGTGTCTATAATACGTTTTGATGCTGCAAGTGTCCACAACAGTACATCACTTATGTCGGTACTCTTGTCAGTTTCTCCAAACTGGGGACATGCCGACCGCTGTCCAATGTATGTAATACAGTGACTACGGATAACCTCTTACAATCCAACTTCAAAACACCCAAACTATCCCTTCAGTATCTTACTCATGCTGCTGTGTAAAGTAACAGTACCTGATCCATCTCATGTTCTTTCAGGATAACGGTCTCCGGAGAGACTCTGGGGATCCTGGGAATGGCTGGGGAGTAATTCCTGTTGCATGAAAAGAGAGAAAAAAACACAAGTTAGATGAAGAAATTTCCTTACATCTCCTCCCAAGTGCTCATCCCTGGTGTTTAGTGGGTGTCTATGGTGCATCCCCCTCTATCCATCCACCTATTAGCTTGTGACTACCAGCTTGGCTCTCTGCCGTTTCCCCACCCAGCCCCCCTTACGCTGTGCCCAGCCCTCTCTCGTACTCCAGTGATTTCTTGGGGGAGAGGAAATCGTCATCATGGTCTTTCATGTCATCCATCTTCATGTACCTGGCCCCTTCTGTCCCCAGGAGCTCCTCTCCTTCAGAGAACAACATGGCAAAGAGAGCGAACAGACCGTGGTCAGGTTGGTGAAACAGCACAAGAGAAAGAGAGAAAGAAGAGAACAAGATTGTTAACCAGCGGTTAGAAGGGTTAGACGTTAGGAGATGGCTCTGTGATTCAGGCGGTAGATCGGTGAGATGAGGCGATAGTGACGATGCTCTGTACATTCATCTTCATACTGCTAATCACTGGCAAAAAATTAAATGCAGCCCCTTGACCTAACGCCAGTAACACTTAAAAATCAGGTATGAAGACAGGATCAATACAGCAGGTCACTGAAATCAGCTGAAGTCACAGGCTGCTGAGTCCAACACTTTTCATTAAGAACCACTAAAGCATTACTACATTGAAATAAGAGCGGACACCTTACAGATGTAGTTTTAAAAACCCATAAACTCTCAGTTGGAGACAACAGCATTATATATGTGCACAATGCACTTTCTCTGGGGAGAGCATGCATCAGCATAATCTCATTCCAAAAATGTCAAGTGAATAAACAGCTTTTAAACTGGAAGATTTAGACATCAACTGTCTCAGAGAGCAATGCATGAGGAGATTTGCTCTAAAACGCAAACACAGAGACAATCAGAACAGCATCAGCCCACTGCAACACACATGATGATCAAAATACAAGCGGTTCTTCTTTAAAACTACAGTATATCTTCATGTAAGCAGAGGTGGGTTACTTACCCCCCAAAACACACGGTAATTTTCAAGAATTCACCAGAAACGAGTCTCCCGTGTGTATTAATTTGTGACCACAGCTTGTGTGAGTGGGCGGTCTGTCAGCGGTCGAGAGCCAAAGTGATGTGGTAGTCATTACGCTATGTTTGACTCTGTGAGTGCATTACTCACAGGTTAATACGAGTCAACTCGTGTCCTGGATACTTTCTGTCTTGTGTGCCGTGCATGTGTGCCACGTCATGTAGGCGAAGTGTTACGGGCGAGTGCATCAGATAACCTGCCAAAATCATTTCACCATTTCTAAAATGAGATGTGTCTTTAAGACGGCGTCTCGGCTGCTTTCTATTTTTAGAGCAAAGGTGACAATCTGTCTGTTGAATTATCAGGGGACTAAAAATAACAAGACAATGTCGGTTGTAAACGTCAGGCATTAAGAGTTAAACCTGCAATACCTGTTTGTTACCTTAGCAGAAACAAGCTGTGAGTTAAAATATGACTCAAAGATATGTTGAACTTGTTGACTAACAGTTACACAACCACAAGACACAGCAATGTTATCATTGTGATGTCTCTGTCCTGATGAATGAGCCCTATATTCACTCTGCTTTCAGCTCTTTATTTGGACTTTATCCGAAACAGCTGTCTGTTGCTGCTGAAATGTAATGAGAGCGGTGAGACTGAACCAAAAAAAGTAAAGTTGCGGGCTGCAAAACCAAAACAGTTAGGTAGAAACCTCCATAGAGCTGAAGGTAACTGTGGAGTCAGGTGATAATTCTCTGTGGGTTTATCACTACAAGCAACTCCTTTCAGATAGAAATAGTCACATGATCAAAAATGTTGAGTATAAGCACTCGCAACATATTTCAAACCTCCCGGCTAACAAATACAGGTGACATGGCAAAAAAACAAAAGATATGCGGTACATCGCAATGAAGACAGATTTAAATGCAGACAGAACTGAGGACACACACATTTCAAAGCGATGACAGCGCTACTCAATTATGAACTGCTAACACTCACAGAAAAGATTTAAAATATTTTATTAAAGATTTAATATCCTTGTTTTGATACAAGGAATAATGGATCCGATACCCACGGGGGTGATATATATGTAGGCTACGATTGTAATTGTGCCAACATAACATGGAGGGGAAAAAAACCTGGGGCGTTAGAGAATGAGAATGTTATTGAAGGGACTCATACAGGTTACAGACATGGGTGCTATGGGTGCATGCCAATGAGAAACCAGAGCCACCATCACAGTGAGCGCCACTACGAGAGAGAGCGAGAGAGAGGCAGAGAGGTAAAGATTGAGAGAGTGAGCTTGAAATGGAGCCACACACTTCAATACAACGACCTATGAATGCCGCACGAAGAAAGAAAGAGACATTCATACCTAATGTTAGCTGTGCAATTCCTAAAAAAGGGCAAAAGGAATTGGAAAAAAATGAATATTTATGTAACGAGTTAAAACATCATAAAATCAGCCTCATAGACAGGAAGTAATGTTTAGATAACATCAACATAGTCGATTAAACATTGTTTCCGACTGTTTTATGTGATTAATAACAATTCCCTTCCCTACCTTCATCCTCAGACACGTCCAGTATTTCATCCACTGTTTCTGGGAAACTCATGCGATGTTTCTCCGTGGTCGTCTGCACAGAAGGAAGAGGAAAAACCAATTACAGACACAACAGTGCGTTTAAACTTCTTATTTCCATGTGATCAGCATGCCCACTTATTGCCAGTGTTGTATCCTGAGGGTAGAGTAGCGTTTCTAAATTTCTCACCATGGAAACCGTCTCATCAGTGACGAGCTTTAGGACGTCACTCACAGAGATGTAGCCCAACCTCTTAGCAATGGCCAGAGCTGAAGTACCGTTCTACCAGACAGAGAGGAGCAGTTTGATCAGATCTCAAAACAAAACTTTATCAGTCCTTTTGAAGAAGACAAGGCGAGTTCATGCTCACTGTTGTAGTCTCGTTGGGCTGAGCTCCATGCTTCAGCAACAGTGTCACAATGTCTGTGTGTCCCTGCTGGGCCGCCTGGTGCAGAGGAGTGTAACCAAGCTGGAAGAGATACTAAATGTATTATTTCTCATGAAAGTACAAATTACATCTAAGATGCATCTAAATAACATATTTCACTAGAATTATTCCTGAATTAGTAAAGCTGGTAGAGCAAGCATCACAACAAGTCAGTACAATGGACAATTGTAATCTGAAACAATTACAAGTATTATTTTAACAATTTATACAATAGGTTAATCATTTCAGTCAACAAAAGCAAAAATCCACTGGTTCCGGCTTCTCAAATGCCTGTCTTCAATGATATAATAAACTGAATATCTTCAGATTTTGGACTATTAGCCAGACAAAACAAGCAATTTGAATATGTCAGCTCTGGGATCTTGTCATGGAAATGTTTGACTTATTTTTACAAACTAAATCAAGACAACAATCTGCTGATTACTCAGTAATGAAGATAATTCTGAATTGCTTCCCTAAATCTAACCATACTTAACACATTTGTGCATATATCATAATATGAATATAAATACTGCATCTCACATTACACTTTAGTCAGGTTAAATGCCCTGACTCCAATAAATCATTACTAACAGCTTTCACAGAGGAGATCCCTGCAACAATGTGCTTTTAACTGCGTAATGTGCTGTGTAATTGTATTTCCTGATGAATGAATCAGAGACAGTAGACGCACTGTAACCGTGTGACTCATGCTCAGACTAATTGTAGTTTTATCTAAAACCAGAGGGAGGCACTCACCCTTGTTTTGCTGTTGACATTGGCCTGTTGCTGCAGAAGGAACTTCACCATCTTGATGTTGCCATAGTGACACGCTACATGAAGAGGTGTGTAACCCATCTGACAGAGAGAGAGAAAGTAAAAAGTCTTAAGCACAAATCCAGACGCATAACTTTAGTGTCTTAATGACCTTTTAATTTGAATACATTATGTAGATTTTATCCTATTAAGGGTTGAATGGTTCATGAATATTACATTAAGTAATGAATCAAATCGGCGCAGTCAAATCATTCCTTATTTTTATCATCGCATTCAGTCTGCAATTTAGGAATTAACGAGAGAGGATGCAATTATGTCTTGTGCACGGGATGGGAACAATAACAATAATTCAATAATTTCAATAATAACACCTTGATATGATGATAAATTCCAGTGGAAGAGCCCGACAACCAGTGGTGGAACTAAGTGCATTTACTCAAGTACTGTACTAAGAGTTTAAGGTACTTGAACTTTACTTAAGTGATTCCATTTTTTGCTACTCCAATACATTGAAATATTGTACTTTTCATTTACTAGTTACTTTGCAGATTGAGAATAATAATACAAAATATAATCAACAAATACATTATAACATATTATTATGGATAAAGATAAGACTTTATTGACATTTTTTTTTTTTTTTTAATGAATTCACAAGCTACCCAGCAGTATATATCTGAGTACTTCTTCTACCACTGGCCACAACAAATGCTGCCACCCATGTAAAGCCTAAACTGCTGTATTCTTGTCAAGACTGTGTCAAAGAGGTGTCAAGTTTTGGTTTGTGGTGTTGTTCTACCGACCACATTATTTATTCTACATATAAATGAAACCCTACGACAATTTTCTGCACATACATCTCCATGTCAAAATACTGTTGTAGAGCTTTAAGCCGTTGAGGTCTAAGGGGTCTGAACCCCTCAAAGGTCGACCATGTATTGACGGTAACGTAACCCTCTGCTATGATAACAATCGACTATTTATGCCACAGCACTTAGACACTATCTGCCATGGCTCAAGGTAGATGGTATAAGTAGCTTCTACACGGATAAGGCTTTGATAACCACACAACGGTTTGCCATGAGGCTGAAAAGGTCTTACCCGTGTGGCAGCGTAGACTGAAGCCCCTTGCTTCACCAAGATATCTGCGATGCCAACATGTCCTTCCTGTCCGACCAGATGGAGTGGGGTTAATCCGCTCTGGGGGCAACCAGATTCAGAAGAAAACATTCAAACACAGAACAAATCAAGCTCAAGTTACATATTATTTTAAGATTAAATGGACCAAATAAACGTCCTGCCCCATGTCAGTCATCCTTTAATCATGTGTTTCTTGCCTTGTTTCCAAGGTTGACGTTGGCCTGTTTGGAGATGAGCAGGGAGACCATGTCGGGCCTTCCTTCTTGCGAGGCCAGGTGGAGAGGTGTGACTCCCTGCAGTGACTCAGCATTGGCTGAAGCTCCGTACTGCAGCAGGCTGTTAGCCACCTCCACCTGGTTCTGCTTGGATGCTATGTGGAGGGCGGTGTAGCCATTCTGGAGCACAGACATGAGTTGTGGTTAGAAAAATATGTGTATATGCCTGCTACTGGGCCATTCAGCATGAATTATGTATGGACTTGTGTATCTCTCTTTTTTTTGTTTTGTTTACCCTGGCTGCACTATGTGGAGACCCGCCCTTGCTGACAAGCAAGTTGACAACATCCAGGTTGTTGTGATGTACAGCAACATGCAGTGGAGTCAGACCATTCTGCAAAAACAGAATCAAAAGTTCCTCAGACTTTGGAAGATCAAACAATTCTTTATTCATCTTTTGAATCTTTCTCCCATACAGCCAAGCCCTTTATGTTTCTCTTACCTTCCCAGCAGCATTAGGATTGGCTCCTCTCTCCAACAAAAGCTCTGCTACATCCACCTTGCCGTACTTGGAGGCTACATGGAGCGGAGTGAAGCCTTTCTACAGAGGCACCAACAAAGAAGTGGACACAATATTAGGTTGGGTAACATAGTTATTAGTGCTGACAGTTTTAAGGCAGCCAAATGTTTTGCAAGGAAGGGTAAGCAGGCGGATTTTACCTTCGTCATCTTGGTCTGCTGAGCCTCCATGTCCAGTAGGATGCGTACGGTTTGTGCGTGACCTTCCCGAGCAGCGATGTGTAGGGGTGTGTGGCCTGCTGTGGTGGTGGAGTTGGGGTTGGCTTTGTGCTCCAGCAGCAGCTTCACTAGCTCCTTGTGGCCCATCCGAGCAGCACAATGCAGAGGTGTTTGGTCATCCTGGCCAACGAGGGGCAAGGAATTTTAAAATATAAGCTACTGCATGATACTTCAGCAGTAAAATGCCTTCTAGTGTCTTAATCATCCTGTTTTCATTTTCAGCGTCTCCACTTTGATCTCAACTTGTTACATTAACTGTAAAAGGAGGCTGTGGTGTGTAGGAGGGAAATTAGCATGTGAATGCTCTGCCAGGAATTAGTTGCTGAACCAACTTTCTAAATGAATGCTTATTATGTATCAATTTAAGATAATTTAATCATATGAGGAATCTTAATGCATGAGTACACAATAAGTGGATTGTGCTGTAGTATGTGAAATCTCTACCTTAGCCTTAGCGTCCACAGGTGCTGCGTTCTTCAGTAAAAACTCTGCCACCTCATAGTGTCCTGCCCGAGACGCCATATGAAGAGGAGTCTCCACTTTCTACTCATGCAGAGAAGGACAAACTGCCCACTCAGATTCAACAGTATTACAACAACAACATCATCATCAGTGCAGAGGTGAGTTGCTTATCTGCACTGCTCATCACATTTCAGAAGTGAACTCACCACATTAGAGGCGCTGGGGGAAGCTCCTTTCTGCAGCAGGATCTTCACAATGTTGAGATGACCCATAAATGATGCCACATGCAAAGGGGTCAGGCCAGACTGTTCAGAAGAGGAGAAGAATATTACAAATGGTCTTGTATGCGATTCATTTTGAGACTTTTACGTTGCCATCTTGACTAGGACTGTCTCATAAAAGCGATTCAAACTCTCAATGGGATTATCCTGGATAAATAAAAGTATATATATATATATATATATATATATATATATATATATATATATATATATATATATATATATATCCCATAGCTGTGAGCTGTTATTGTCAACTCCTCTTTTTAATTCCCTCACCTCAGTCACAGCCTCTATTGATGCAGAGTGTTTAAGCAGGAGATCCATCACACGCATGTGGTTCTTTTTACAAGCAATATGCAAAGGAGTAAAGCCATTCTGTAAAAACAAAAAAAGGAATGATTATCATGACTACAAAGATTAAAAGTAACTTTTCCTTGTCTGAATTGATAAATTGACTGTGTGCTTGTCACTGACCAATGCCCGAGAGTTGGGTTTGGCCCCTTTGTCCAGCAGTACTTTGGCCATGCGTTGGTGGCCACAGTGTGCTGCCACATGCAGAGGGGTAAGGTGGTCCAGAGTGATATCATCTATCTCTGCGTTGTACTGCAGCAGCTGCTTGACACAGTCCATGTGGTCCCCCTGTGCTGACATGTGGATTGGTGACAGGCCATTCTGCAAAAAGAAAAGAAAAGAAAGTTTTGACTCTCACATCCCTTGTAAAACAGGAAGCAACTTGTCTTGTAGTGAAAACAAACAATCGAAGCAAAAAGCAGCAGCAAGAGGGATCTATGGCTGTGTTTGGCTGATAGATCACACACATTTACTTTTTTGTTATTTAATTTAGATAACAAATAGTACAAAACAACTGCATTGACTGATTTGCATTCATTACCAAACCAGATGGCGTTCAGTTCATTTCTAAGAAGTGAAGAATTTATTTCTATCCATGTGGATTACCTTGGTCTTTGCCTGGATGGGGGCTCCATGGTCCAGCAGGATCTCTATAATCCTGACATGACCATTTCTGGCTGCACAGTGCAGAGGAGTCAGCTCATCCTGGAGAGAGAGGATGGTTAATGATTTAGTTAATGATGCATCAAATTAGAATAAGCAAAGGAATCAAAGATTTTATGAAACTGCAGGATGGATGTCTGCTGCACCTTGGTCTTGGCATCAATCTGAGCCCCTCTGTCCAGCAGGAGTCGGACCATGATCACATTCCCCCGTCTGGCTGCAATGTGCAGAGGAGTGATGCCGTTCTGCAGAGACAAACAGCTGCACTTAGATGGGCACACACAAGGACAACAGAAAGCAAGGACAGAGATTAACCTTCCAACATCAATTATTCCCTACCTTTGGGGTGAAGTTGACATTGGCTCCTCTATTGAGCAGCAGTTGAGCCACGTTCAAGTTTTCATAGTGTGCAGCAATGTGGAGGGGTGTGAATCCAGTCTGCAAGGACACATCAGGGTACGTACATGTCACTCTCACTTTGCATTTTAGAAACACAAATACTGAGGACACCAAACAAAGATGTCCATACCACTTCTACATGTACTGCACATGTGTGTAATCACATCTACAGCCATGCACACACAAACACACACACACACACACGCATGCACATATACCTTGCTGAGTACATCAGGATTGGGGTCATTCTGCAGAAGCACTGCGGCTGTGCGTGTATCGTCGTTGCGTGCTGCAATGTGCAGCGCAGGGAGGCGGACCTTTCCCTTGGTGCCATAGTTGATGAGCAGGGCTACGACATTCTCATGTCCCTGTTGAAGAGCCACGGCGAGAGGAGTGAATCCATCCTGCAGCACACAGGAGAGAGTTAGAAGACTGGTTGACTCATGGAGAAAAAATGAGAGAGGTTAAAGAGAGAGGCTTATGAGAACGAAACAGAATGGAAACACGGCGTTGTCTGGATCAGCAAGGATGGGACTGAGTAATTTGGGAGATTACTCTTTGAAAATGTCTCTCAGATCCTGAGTCTTTAGTACCTCAGTTGGAATGCTCTGATTGGCTCCGTTCTCCAGAAGAAACTTCACAACCTCTAGATGGTTTTCTTGTGCGGCCATGTAGAGTGGAGTGAAACCCTTCTGTCTCAGAAAGACGCACAATAGACACACACACACACACACACACACACACACACACACACACAGCAGCAGCAGCAGCACAGGAGACACAAGCACAGCAAAAGAAAGACAGGAAGACGGTCACAGTCAGATGCATGGGCAAGCATGTACAGAGAGAGGAAACACCAAAATACAGATATATCGGGACAAAGACACTTGTTAACAGATGGAATTGCAATAGTTACAATGGTTTCACAGTAAAGTTGACATAAGTACTGAGGTGTAGCCTCAATGCAGTGAGAGCAGCACTGGGTCTCACCTGGGACTGAGCGTTGACATTGGCCCCGTAGTTAACCAGCTCTGTGACCACCTGCTCCTGCCCTGCCAGTGCTGCAATGTGCAGGGCCGTGTTCCCTTTCTGTTTAAACACAGATACATGAGAACAAGAGCACACAGTCATAACGAGCACCAACAAAGTTTATAGGTGAAATCCCACGTGTGTATTCAAAGTGCAGATGTTAGGTTTTATATGCAGACAGATGTTTCATGTTGGATTCTGACAATCAAGATGAAGTGTGCCTTATTTACATGTGTTTAACCCGCCAAAGAAATAGTATAATTCCACATGTAAAAACAAATAGAAAGACACAATTCAACAGGTGTTGTAATGACAAAATGTCAAAGAAGTAGTTCATTTTTGGGAAATACGCTTATTTGCTTTCTTGTGGCGGGACAGATAAGGAGATTAATACCACTCTCATATCTGTACACTCAACATGAAGCTACAGCCAGCAGACAGTTAACTTAGTTTAGCATAAAGACTGGAAAGAGGAGGAAAACAGCTAGCCTTGCTAAGTCCAAAGGCACTAAAATCCACCTACACAAAGCAACACATTATGGTTTTACTGGGCTCATATGCGGGACTATTTCTGAACAGGTGCATGTGAAAACCCTACAAGTGAATTCAAAAGCCAGGTGACTTTTTACACAAGTGATTTCTGAGCATATTAGAAGGTGGGGCATTTTCACAGTGGATTTTTACCTTTGTGGTGGTCTCCAGTACGATGCCATTGTGGAGTAGCTCCAGCACCATTTTAACATGGCCTTCTTTCGAGGCCAGATGCAGCCCGTTGAGCCCATTCTGAGTGAGAGAGCAGAGTAGACCTCATACTGAAGGGTCCTAAACTAACTATAAACATAGATATTTCCTAATCTAAAAGAAATAACCACACATATATACACAAACACATGTAGGCCATGCCAACTGAAACAACTGTTGTTTTTTTTATCACAGTGACTGACGCATTCACAAACTAAAGCGAGCAAATACTTACACTGGACACCACGCATGCAGTACTCTCAGAATCAAAGTGGTCATTAGCGAAAACAATGTCTACAGGGATGAAAATCAGGATGTGAACATTTTCATTTGATTAATGATGGTGAGAGGAGGAGGAGGAGGTAGAGGAGGAGGACGGGAGGGGGATGGCAGGCCGCTGGTCTCGTGGCTGGGAAGAATACGAGCCGTGTGGGATAGGTCTGACCTCACACAGCCTTCCTTCAGCCGCACAGGACATGTGAGGTTGGACCTTTCACACACCACTGATATTATTCCTCTGAGTGGGGAGACCACAGCACACCATCACTCTACTGCAGACAGAGGAGAGAGGGTGGGGAGGGAGGAAGGAAGGCAAAAAGCAAGAAAAAAAAGGGAGGAGAGTTAGAAAACTGCATACAAACAGAGAAGGAGAGAGGATAGAGGAGAAGCTGTTAGGTTGAGAGGGATAGAAGAGGAGGGAAAACACAAGACGGGGAGAGCAGGAGTGAGGCAGTGTGCTGGTGCGAGGTATCCACTCAGACAAGGAAACACAGCTGCAACAGTCAAGCCTCCACCTGGCCAGACTCCCATCAGACTGTACATACAGCATCAGGACCAACAGTCACACAGCCAGAACAACGATGCTCTCACCACCCACTGTGGTTGAAGTGAAAATCTACAACTCTTCACGTCACTCTGTATCATTGTATCAACTTTAATGGTAAATACAGTGACCCTGTTTTACAAAACAGTAGATTTACCTGAGGCCTGTGTTAATAATAAATGGAATACTGTCAATAAATAGAGGCTGTAGCCTTCCTTGGGTGTCTTAATTATTACTACATTGAGCCCGGGCCAACATTAAAGCCACTATGTGTAAAATTTGCAGCCATTCGATGGTAGCATAAATAAGCAAGAATGTTGTAGATTATCACTTTAACTCAAACACAGTTGACAGTTAACAGTGAAAAATAAAATCACAATTTCATATGACGAATATCACAAAAAATGAAATTGTGTAATTCAGGAGAATTAATCTTGTAGGTCAGAAACTTTCTGGTAACAGACTGTAAATCTGCATGTAATTACATTTTCATTCCCTTGGGTTCTCCCTTCAACATAGTGAAGGAGTTTGCCAGTAAAGGCTGGTGTAGAGTGCCACTTTACATACAATAAATCTGTTGTTATGTGGGGTTTGTTAGGGGCCGTATAAATAGGCCTCATAGAAATCCTGACAGGAGCATTACCAGCAGTAATTACAAAATGTTCAGGACAGCATAAGTGAATGGAGAGGAAACCATGACTGTGTTAGATTAATGAGCCAGAGAAATCTTTCTCACATAAACACACTATTTTGGCCAAGTTACAGCAGCCTGAGGGCAGCAGTCCTAGAACCGATAACGCTGCCTCTTCCTGGACACTCTGGGAACAACCGTCAGAATAAAGAAGGCAGGATGGAAGAGAAAAGGTGAAGGAGAAGCCCCTGTCCCATTTACCACCTTCCCTGGAGACCCTGTAAAGTCCACCTGCCACCTTCAGCCCCTGATTAACAGTCTACCTGAGCATGCACATTCAGTAGGGCACAGGCACATAACAGTGATCAAGTCAGACACATGCACACCGGACACATTTATAAAGAAATAACAATACAAGATATGGTGGTATACATCGACAATATTTGAGAAAAGCATAATATGAATTAGATCCTAAATGAGACTATACATCTGTCATATGACTTGTACTTTTGTGTAAACTGAAGAATAAATGTATAAATACTGCAGGACACAAATAACTGATCATATAATTGGGTAAATGTCATTAGCTGAATTTAACTGCCTATTTTCATTCAAAAACACTGTTCTTTTTTTATGAATGAGAGGTGTGCAGTCCATCCACCTCCTGAATTTTTATTTAATCCATTAGAAAGCATTCAGGGAAGACTAAATCCTTGCAGGATGCGATTGTCATCCATCGGCGGCACACAAATACTTTAACCAATTAAATCTGGGGAATGTGCAGCTCTCTCACCTGATTGGCTGTATTTATATCAATGCCATTTTTGATATGGTCCAGGGCCTTGTCCAGGTTGCCAGAGCGGGCCGCTCGGAGAAAACTGTTGCCAGCATCTGCCTGCAAGCGTAACGAAGAGAGGAAAAGGGGGAGGGGGGGTAGGTGGAGTGGGTAGTAGTAGGGGGTAAGGGGTATAAGAGAAAGAGAGAGACACATAAAGTAGAGGAGTAGAGAAGTAGAGAGGGGAATGGAGAGGGAGACAGACTTTGGTTAATATTTCATTTAGGGGCATTTGAAGGACTGAAACCACTCAGTGGTGATCCTTCATCTTTCCTCTCATGTCACTCCGCCCTTGAGATTTTGAACAGTGCAGTTTCACAATCTGCATCTACACCTGGAAATATGTGTATTGAGGGTGCGGTGGGCACGCAGGTGAAGTAGTGGAGTACACAAACCACCTGTGCTAAACAAAACGTCTAAAACTGTCATCTGTCCTCAGGTGAAAACTGTGAAAATGCTGACAGCTACTGGAGTGTCTGTTGTGCCCAGCAGACTGTTGGCTCTTTGTCTGGAATCTCAGTTTATGTGTGTGTCAATGAGAGAGAGAGAGAGAGAGAGAGAGAGAGAGAGAGAGAGAGAGAGAGAGAGAGAGAGACACAAGGTGAATGGAGAAAGGAGAGCAGGAGAGAGAAAGAGAGAGAGGGAGTTTGGCGAGACCCGGCTCACGGGCCGGCACATGGCATGTCTAGTGTTTTTGTCTGTGTTTTGTTTGTGTTTGAGGGCTTCGTGCCCCTCCCAGGCAGGCAGGGGTGCTGCTGAAACAGGATCACTCATGCAGCACAGGGGGAGAGCGAGGGAGAGGAGAAGCGGCCAGCGACTGAGGGAGAACCACAGGGAGAAGCTCGACTGCGGCAAACCCTTCACTTTTTTCCACTTCATTTACATAATCTCCTCTCTCCCCTTACCCATCCCCGTCCTTCATCTAACCAGCTATACCAACACTGCTGATCAGGAAACTCTTCAGCCGTCCAACAATTCAGTGTATGTTTTACCCCAAATGCGGAGAATAAATTCATGTATAGACCTCACTTTCTGATCCAAAAGAAAACCACCAAATGCTGCCATCACACACACCAAAGAAATACTTTTGACAAAGATGGAGTGAGCATGAGAAAGGACCTACATGCCTGAAGTTGAGGCATAGCAACAAATGACACAACACAACCTCAGCATGACACCAGTGGCACAGCGCTGTGCAAAGAGAGAGTTCACTTTAAAAGAAGAAAAGGGCATTCAAGGCAGGGAACAGAACATTTTGAAAGAAAAGTTGCTTCCAGCTGATTGAAGAAGCAAAACAATAACTAACAGTAATTCTTGTCATATCTGGTAGCTAGATGAAAAGTATGAAATGGCAAAGTTTCTATACTTATCAGATGAACTTCCTACAGTATGCAGCATCCTGTGTGTAAAGTGATAAATCCTGGTACACTGACTCATGCGGAGCCACTCGCCTCGGAGTCATTGTCATTCTCTCCAAAAGATGTTTTTGTTTTTAGCTTTTGCTCACAGACAATTGAGAGGCATACCACCATGCAGTACAAAGTCTGTGAGTCACACTCACACATGCTGACCAACAAAACGCTGATTAGACATTAATAAAAAAGACACACTGGACGCACTGTAGAGCAAAACTCTAGAATTAGATAATCTACCATATGATAATTAGATAACTGCTTCAATATGAAGATGCAGTAAACACTCAACATGAAAAGTTTAAAAGTCAACAGACCACTGTCTCTAGTGTGGTCTGTTCAGTGTCTCAGGTAACAGTCTATCACTCACAATTGCCAATCCAGCTTGGTAGGCCATGCTCTCCCTCTTCTTACTTTCTTACTGCCATTAGACTCTCTCATTCACTTTATCTTTGAAGAAAACCCACAAACCTCCTCTCTCTAGACTGCTGCAGAGCAACATACTGACCCCAGTACACCTGCCATCCTGTACACACACACACACACACACACACACACACACACACACACACACACACACACACACACACACACACACACACACGTCACTGGAGTTATGATCACCATCCCATAAAATTACTGTTTCGACAAATTAATCTTTGCAAATGGTTGAACACATGTGCTGTGTCTGTGTGAGTGTTTGGGAAGCCATTTTGCATTAAAAATAGTTACACAAGATTTGTATATAGTGCAGTTTTTATGTCAGGCTATTTGCAAAGATGTTATGTTAGAAGGGTTACACAAAAATATTCTGTGAACCTCATTCATCAATGCATAGTACGTTTCATAACGGATCATTGAAACCTAGAGGTAGTGTACTCTATCTTTAGGAAAAAAGGAATTGAACTTATCATAGGAAAAAAATGTATATACGACCCACACAGCAACTATACACAATGTAGTGGCGTGCAAATTGTTTGCAGACTCTGCCATGGTGACGCAAGAAAAATCTTTTCATCAAAGTAGGAGCAAATACAGCTGATTCAAAGGCACACACAACCTAACACAATATACATGCTCTCACAGCAAACGGTTGCTTGGTAAAACCATGGTGACCGTGACTGAGGCCCCTCTGCTGGATTCCCCCACCCCCAAGACTCAGTTCACTGCCCCCCAGAAAGAGCCTGCTGAAGTTTACAAGACTACCGTGACTCACAGACTTCCTGGTGGTCAGTCCTGCATGTTTCTGTGTGCATTTGCTTGCGTCAAGAAGTGAGTGTGTGGTGTGGTGAGATAAGGATGCAGGGGAACCACACCCATTCACTAACTCAGACATAAACAGGTACAGTGCACACGCATATACCAGGGGAAACGCACACACAAGGAGCAGCCTAAATATGTCCTGTGGTAATTCCTCTGCTGCGTCTTGCTGGACGATTTAGATGAATGTGTCCCTCTCTGATTATTCCCATGCAGAGTGGACAAAAAAGGAGCAAGCACATTAATCATACCGTTTGGAGCAAAAGAAACAAACAATAACCTGCTCAGCAGCTTCCTGGTTAACATTAGCAATATAAACACACTGTCGTGCAACGTGCGTGAAACTGTCCTCAGGTTAAGACAGTGCAAGGCTTCTCATAATGAAGCTCAAAATTACCAAGTCAAATTATTCCCCTATCTCGTCACAGAAAATCCTCTGCCCTGAACTTCCCTGTCCCCGTCTTTATCTCAGCTTTTCTTTCCTGTTGCCTTCCTTCCCTTCTCTATCCCTTGCTTCTTACATTTCTCTCTCTTCCCCCCTCCTCCTCGCTTGCCTCCTCTGCTGGTGCTGCAGCAGACAGAATGACATCATCACCCCCTCACTGGTGGACTGCAGTGTTCGAAAACTCAATGTATATGTATGCGTGTGTATGTATGCACGAAGAGGCATGTCTGAGATTAACATCCCGGCCACCAAGATCCTCTGCAGAGGACGACTAGACCTGAAAACTCATCATTTTCACAAGAGATTGATTGTGTGTGTGTGTGTGTGTGTGTGTGTGTGTGTGTGTTTGTGACAGTTCTGAATGGAATCCGATTGTGTGTGTATGTGTGTGTGTGTGTGTGTGTGTGTGTGTGTGTGTGTGTGTGTGTGTGACGGGGATAAGCAAGACAATGTGAGGCATGAATGGGAGAGTAGAAAGACTCTCACGGTCTTAAAACTGTGTTTGTGATGTAATTGCAAAGATCAGGATTTGAGAACTTGCTGTTAAGCTTCTAAATTGGGCTTGAAAATGGCTGTTTGAGATGCTATCTCTCCATCTGAAGTAAATCTTTGTGTAAACTGTTTCCCTTCTTCTCTATTTGCATTACTGTAATAATGCACTGGAATCACAGTAGCCTCAGCAACAGAGCATGTGTTTAACTGTTTATCATTATGTCATTGTGATTCTAGCAAAGGATGCAGTCTACTGCATGACCCACCATTCCTAGCACAACAAATTATTGCTTTATATATATATATATATATATATATATATATATATATATATATATATATATATATATATCATGGCATGCTTGATTACAACTACTATTACTACAGATCAAGCATAAAAAAGCTCCTCAGAAGTTCTTAACCTTTTTCTTTATTATTACTTGTGACCCCTTATAATAAAGCCATATCTTCTTGTCATGGTGAGGGCCTAACACAATCCAGAGACAAACCCTGGAGCTCTTCCACTGACTGTCAAAGGGATAATCTCTCTGCAAAAGATCCAGGGTGATTTTACTTGGACATAAAACTTTTATCTGCTGAAGAGAATCTCAGCAGTTCTATTACAATTAACATAAAAGTCACAATACACAGACTCAGTGCCTCTCTCTCTCTCTCTCTCTCTCTCTCTCTCTCTCTCTCTCTCTCTCTCTCTCTCTCTCTCACACACACACACACACACACACACACACACACACACACACACACACACAACATGAATTTGCAGACACAGCACCAGGTGCAAATCATAAATACTTTAAGTGCCACCAAAGCTATTTATACAGCCAGCAGAAAGGTGAAAATAAGGTGCCTATGCATGTTCAGAATGTCTCAAGTCCTGCTTCACTTGCAATAATTTCCTGAACTTTAAACAACATAATCTGACTCTGGATAACGTCTGCTACCCCCCCCCCCCCCCCCACCCCTTAACTCAATATCTTGATGCATTTACGGTTTCTATACATTTTTGAGGAACACTGAACAACGGATATGGAAATTACTGCAGAGTGCTTAAACAGCCATTTCATCGTCCTTTTTCTGCTGACTAGCATTTGTTCTAGAAATTGATTTTTTTCCTCTCTGTCCTGTTTTTTTTTTCAGTCCTCTATCTCTGCCTTCATCTCTCAGGCTGCTCGAAGAGGTTGAGCAGGCAGCAGGCTGTTTCCGGCTACAAAGACGTAGTAAGTGAGACCAGTGGGACCGTTCAGCTATGGACACATTTACAGGAAGCAAGCGAGCGGGTCACTGGGAGGAAGCTGTTACATTCCCCCACTCAACACTGTCTGTCTGTATGTAAATCTGTCTGTCTGTCTGTCTGCTTCTATTGCCTGTATGTGGCGAAGCGTCCTGTCCCATTTTTACTATTTACTTTCTCACACTCCCAGCCTCCCCCTCTCTACATCCCACTGTTTGTCCCTGCCGCACTATTTGATTGTCTCTTTATATCTGGCCCTGCTGCAGCTTCTGCGCCTGTAGATGAGATTGTCATGGTTAGCGTGATCTTTTGTAGCGGGGACAAAGAGGATGAAAGCCATAGGGAGGAGATAGGGCCTGGAACCTATGGAGGATAGGATCACGATATGGTAAACATCCTGTGTTTTATTGCACAGTAATAATACAAAATATAACTGTCTAGAGGAATAGAAAGAAGATATAATATGCCCAGATCATGGACTGATCTGAAATCTATAAACTTTAAGTCTAGCACTGTAAAGGTAAATATTAAAATGCGTTTCCATCTTATCTGCACTTTAAATTGGATGAAGCTTCAGCTTTGCGCCTATTAAAATAGCAACAGAAAACCCAGTGAATGCTCAGAGGTGTTCACTGGCTTTTGCAGTGGTGGAGGTAACCAAGTACATTCATTCAAGTACTGCACTTAAGCAAAGTACAAAGTACTTCAACTTTTACTGGAGTGTTTCTAATGTATGCTACTTCACCCTACATTTTAGAGTGAAATATTGTACTTTTTTACTTTATGTATTTGACAGCTGTAGTGACTAGGAAAGATTTTAACAACAAAACATGGAATAAGTTTATAAAATATGTTTTGTAATAGATTAAAATATCCAACAGTATAGGAAAGTAGTAAAAATAGCACCTCATTGACAAGCTAGAACATTAAAATGCTATTTACATGTTAAAGCATCCGTAATATTAATCCAATTATAATACATATAGGCCTACAGTATATAACACCCATTCTGCATGATGAGTACTGTTGCTTTTGATACTTTTACTATGATACTTCTGTACTTTTACACACAATTTTGAATGCAGGACTTTAACTTGTGACAGAGTATTTTTAAACTGCTGTATTCCTACTTTAACAGAGTATTTTTAAACTGCTGTATTCCTACTTTAACTTGTGACAGAGTATTTTTAAACTGCTGTATTTCTACTTTAACTTGTGACAGAGTATTTTTAAACTGCTGTATTCCTACTTTAACTTGTGACAGAGTATTTTTAAACTGCTGTATTTCTACTTTAACTTGTGACAGAGTATTGTTAAACTGCTGTATTTCTACTTTAACTTGTGACAGAGTATTTTTAAACTGCTGTATTTCTACTTTAACTTGTGACAGAGTATTGTTAAACTGCTGTATTTCTACTTTAACTTGTGACAGAGTATTTTTAAACTGCTGTATTCCTACTTTAACTTGTGACAGAGTATTTTTAAACTGCTGTATTCCTACTTTAACTTGTGACAGAGTATTTTTAAACTGCTGTATTCCTACTTTAACTTGTGACAGAGTATTGTTAAACTGCTGTATTTCTACTTTAACCTGTGACAGAGTATTTTTAAACTGCTGTATTTCTACTTTAACTTGTGACAGAGTATTGTTAAACTGCTGTATTTCTACTTTAACTTGTGACAGAGTATTTTTAAACTGCTGTATTCCTTCTTTAACTTGTGACAGAGTATTGTTAAACTGCTGTATTTCTACTTTAACCTGTGACAGAGTATTGTTAAACTGCTGTATTTCTACTTTAACCTGTGACAGAGTATTTTTAAACTGCTGTATTTCTACTTTAACTTGTGACAGAGTATTTTTAAACTGCTGTATTTCTACTTTAACTTGTGACAGAGTATTGTTAAACTGCTGTATTTCTACTTTAACCTGTGACAGAGTATTGTTAAACTGCTGTATTTCTACTTTAACCTGTGACAGAGTATTTTTAAACTGCTGTATTTCTACTTTAACTTGTGACAGAGTATTGTGAAACTGCTGTAGTTCTACTTTAACCTGTGACAGAGTATTGTTAAACTGCTGTATTTCTACTTTAACTTGTGACAGAGTATTTTTAAACTGCTGTATTTCTACTTTAACCTGTGACAGAGTATTGTTAAACTGCTGTATTTCTACTTTAACTTGTGACAGAGTATTTTTAAACTGCTGTATTTCTACTTTAACTTTGGTAAGTGATGCAATTACATCCTTCACTATTTCTCACTGTTATTCTCAGTTCCACAAAGGTTACAAAAGTGAAAAAACAACCACTACGGACAGCATGGAAAAATTGACTGCAGATCATCTTCAGGCAGATAAAGTATAAACACAATAGGCACATTTCTACAAGTTGCATCATCTCCTCTATTTCCCCGAGTAAACTGTGGCTGATACAAAATTAGCACTCGTACACATCCAGGCAGTAGGGCCTTGTGAGCGTGCGCCATGTGTTGCCATTACCTCCGCTGGCTCAGTAGATTAAACAGTCTATAGTCTTCAGTGAAGCCACACTCATTAATTGACCCACTAATCAGTTTACTGACCTCTAGTTTACTTACCACAGCTAATCCTGGTTGACATCATACAATCTGAACATCAAACAGAGGAACAAATTAAGTCAAAAACAAGATTAGGGAGGAAAAACAGAATACGATACACACCCACATATATACTCACTTACACTAATCTTGGACGCACACGCATCACAACCCTCAAAGGAACTTCCAGGCAATCAAGCTCTCGCCCATGTTGCTTGGGGAGGTCGAATGAGTTTGATCATGTTTGGGGCAGTAAGCAATGACTTGATATGCGTTTTAACGCTCCATCACTTATAGCTTTGATTACAGCAATCACTGTCTTTTCAAGCAGGATCAATGTTCACATCTCTATGACCCGCATCTCTTTCTGTCTCTCATTTTCCTTTGTCCCTGTTAAAGCCGAGGGCATATCAGGACTGAAAACAAGAACAAGCCTTGAAAGTGGAGCCAGGGAGAAGTCTCTCAAACAAGTTTGTGTGGAGGGATGAAGAGAACAGGAATGGTACTTAGCAAACACAGAGCAAACACAGAAAGAGGCATGTGCTGAATAAAAAAAAAGAGCTTGAACAAAATGGACAAAGAGCATACAGATCAATATTCATGTGTTAGAGGCAAAGTAAATATAAAAGAAATGGATTCTAAAAACGGGAACAAAGCCAGTTCCAAAAGTATTGGCCCATCACTTTCTGATGTGAAAGGATAAATACAGGCAGCACTGTCAGGTGCACTACATCTGAGAATGTGCAACAGAGGATTTTTTAAGAGACGAAAACATTGCAAGAAAAGACAGCGGTGCAATAAGAGTCGTAGAGAAGCGTACAGGTGGAAAGCGATAATATGAAGGGACAGAGAGAGTGACAGGAAAAGAGAGTGAAGTTAGAAGAAGAGGAGGTGGTACTCACTCCAAAAGTGACGGTCTTGACTGGCATGCCTGTTGGCCCTCCACTCTCTCTTTCTTACGTTTTCTGTGTCTCTCAAACACACAGCTGTCTTTTCTGTTGCCCCCTGCGAGTGCTGCGATACAGGGCACGCAGACCCCCGTCCAACGTAAACACGAACAAACACACACACACACGCACACACACACACACACACACACATATGCACACGCCCAGACACACACACACACTTGAGTAAGCATGGTGGGTGGAGAGACTGGGGAGGGTGGGGCTCGAGGGGACGTGGGGGGGGACGGGGCCAGGGGTTTATCTCTGGAGGAATGCTGCCTGTATCTAAAGACGCACATTTCACACACAGCCAAACACACAGCCAAAAACAAATGGGTGCCCCACACTCCACACTCTCACCATGGCTTTCCTGACTACATACTGGCTCATTTTGGCAATTTTTTCAAATTTCACAAGCTTTACTCACTAGCTTTACTTCAAACTCTGTATTTCTTTCCCTCGTCCGTCTCCATCACACTATGTTCTGCTCTCCACCTCATCTATCCTTTCCACCTTTCAGGTTTGGTTGCACCACAAACACTCTGCGTCACCCCAACTTTATCCCTCCATTCTCCTGTCCCTTCTTCCCCACACGTCACGCCCATCTCTGTCTCTCCTGTATGTTTCGTGACAGCCAGACAATCATTTTTTTTCACGGACCAGGCGATACAAGAAACGCATAGAGTTGCTGTGGAGAATGGGTGTGAGTTCTCAAAGTGGGACTGTTTCAGTCTGTGAGGTGACTTACAGTGACAAAGCGCCTGGCGGGGGGGTTGCTGCCACCGCCCCGTGACAATGGGCCAGACACATGGGGTGGGGGGAGAACGGAGGGGCCAGCCTCTCAAAAGGCCCTGCCTCTTTTAATAAAGCGTCTGTCATTCCCTGGTTGAAAAGGCCTCCTTTTCTCTACCTCTCCCCTCCTCTCTCCCTCTCCAGGCTAAATGCTGGGAAAAGCACATCGCTGCCAAAAACCATGCAGAGAGATAAATGCTTGTAGGAGAGGGGAAGGAGGGGACAATGTAGAAAAAAGGCTACGCACTTCTCAGCGCCACTGGACCGTGACCTGTGCAAAAACATCACGTGGGATATCTCTCCTGTCCACAGTACTGAGTTTGGACAGTGATGAGAGCTCCACTGCCAAAGAATGTTGGGCAGGGGACTAAGGACAATAATGTCCATGAAGAAATTACAAATTATCCCGTGGTCTTTGATGAAAGGGACTGCAATTCTTACCCTCTGACATCAACCACCTTTGGCTCAGGCTGCATAGCGCAACTTAACTCATCTGAGGAGAAGAAAGATAACTTATCAGGTCCTAATTGATAAGACCTCCTTAAGTTGGCACAACCACATTAGCGATGACAGAGGTTTTCTCTGGAGGTGTCAAGTTCAAGTCACCCTCCAATCAAAATGTGTTTGGATTTTTGTTACTTGACTTGGATGTTTTAGCTTCAGTGTGCAGAATGATGTACAGTATGTGCAGTTTGACACCAGAAGGCTGTTTTCATATTCATCTGCAAAATGGGGAAAGTGCTCACCTTGTGTTGAGTTCAACACATGCATGTACTATATGTGTAAGCATGAATTTGTGACTTGGCAACTCGTAGGGCAGCCAATCGTGGTCCAACATACGTGTTACAGAAGTGTGAAACTTGAAGCCTCCAAAGCACTGAGAATGGACTTTACAGTGAAAATGAGGTAGACGGAGTAGATGTTTTTAAGAATGTTTAACACATTATTATTCAAAGCAGAATATTTGTGGTATATAATGTCTGGAGGGGATCTTTAATTTGTGAAACCTAAAAAAGTCAAACGTAAATCTGTCGCAAAACGGAAGTGTTTTGGTCTTTGGGCTCAGTGAGGTTGCAGGTCATAATGAAGCATAGGCCACACTCCTTTTCTTGTACCAGGGTTGATTTAAGTTTGGGACAGACGTGCCCTCTGCACCCTGTGTCGAGCCCCTGTTGTTGGCAGGATAATGGCTTACAGCTGTCCACGTGTGCTGCTTGTGGTGGTTTATTGCCCGTGTCCTGATGTCTCAGAGAACAGAAACTAGAGTTGAAAAGGCAGGCGAGAAATTAACATAAATGCTGATACTGTGTCAGCTGTCTTTTTTCGGCGCGTCCATATATGTGAACTAGGCAATTGTCGAGGGCAGCACTTTTGCAAGAGTGGCAAAATGTGGGCCAACTTAAAAAAAACAAAAACAAATGTGAGAATAAGAAAATACTGCAGCATGTCTAAATGGCTGAGATTGTCTTAGTTGAAAAAGGGAAGACTATTGAAGGGGCAAGTATTCCAAAAACTTTCGTTCGGGATTCGTTGTTAAGATATCTTGATCTCAGGTGTGTTAGCCAGGACGACGACACGCCTTCAATTGTGGTACCACCTAACCAAGAAACCGCTAGCTGTGGTTAGGTTGCACAACTGACGTTACCGCCGTTGCTGTTCAGTGGTGGTAAAGATAACCGGGAGGGGACATATCATGTGCATTTCACCTTGCTTTACAAGGACCTCTAAAATAATCGGCTGGAGTTTAATTTGGAGAGAGAAAAACACTTCCAGTACAAAATGGTTCTGTAGTCATAGCTATTCTGTTTTCCAAAGAGAACCATGGTCAAAATAAAATATACTGTATGCTTCGACAATATGTGAGATTGTATGCTTTCATTTTAGCATAATGGCCCTCTAGTGGCAGCGTGATGCTCTGTAGTATGGGCCTGCAGCCGCTTCACAGAGGGTATGGGCTGGGTCGGGCTGATTACTGCAGCCCTGGCACAAAACTCAACACTTACACACACACACACACACACACACACACACACACACACACACACACACACACACACACACACACACACACACACACACACACACACGCACACACACATACACATACACATACACACCTCCTTATCCTGTGCTTCAGCTCCTCCTCACAAGCTACATTAAGCTCGCCCGGCCTCTGAACTGACAGAGGAGTGGTTTAGCATTAACGGCGGGGGTTAAAACTGTCTTCCCTCTGCAGACAGATTACACATCACATGTCATAGCACATTCACCGGCTCACTCCCATGTATACATATTATCACATACTCAGTACATAAAGACACCTCAACGAATGCACATGCTCCTCAATGTGACAAAGCAAGACTGACCTGTTGAAGACAAAAACAGGGAGTTAGAAATACTCGGATGAGGGAGGAGAGCAGAAAAGATGAAGGCAACAGAGAAGAATGACAGCAGCAATACGTCAGCACAGAGCCAGGATGCCATTAATCTGTATAAGTGGAGGGGTACAGTACAGGAAATACAGAGTGAAGATGTGCAGGATGAGAGAGAAAGCTGCGGACACTGTGGACAGAATCTGTCCTCACAACTCTCCATGTCTCCCTCTCGAGTGTACGCAGTATCTGATCATTCGCAGAGAACACAGACTCCATAATTTAAAAAAACAAAGACGTTAACCATCAGTCATAATCGGGCTAGAGTCAGCATCAGACAGAATCTCAGCAGCCAGACCATAATTCAATCTTTCTGGAAGACGCAGAACTGAAGAGGTCCAAGTTTTCAGACTCTATTCAGACCTAATGTACTGTCCTGAAACTACAAAATACAAACTTCACAAGGACTTTACCTGCCACTGTCAACATGACTTTGTTAAAGTGGGACTTTATGCAATTCTATTAACAGTCCCACGAGAATATAGCTGTACTCTGTCCTCTGAGGGAGACGAGGAGCATTCTTGTATGTGCCATTGATTCACTGACAATCCTTAGACGACATGCCTGATCAATTCAATGTAATGATGGTCAAAGTTATACATCGGTAGCTAGATAGAGAGATATCTTTATTTTTGTGTCATGCACATAATGTGCCCAACCCTTGTGGGTTTATAAGACACGAAAAATACAGCTGCAGTGGACACACATTTCATTAAGTTTCATTGCAAACTTTTTCTAGCACAGAAACAGTAAAGTTGGCACTCCTTAATTAAATTACATTACATTACAGTCATTTAGCAGATGCTTTTATCCAAAGCGACTTACAATTCAGTATATATCTACACACCGTAGACGCAGCTACGGGAGCAATATTGGGGTTAAGTGTCTTGCTCAAGGACATATTGACTAGACTAGTAGAGCAGGAGCCGGGGATCGAACCGCCGACCCTCTGATTGAAAGGCAGCCCTGCTCTCCACTTAGCCACGGTCAGCCCAAATTAACATAATAACATTTACTTTACATTGAATTATTGAGCAAATCCCACATCAGCAGAGAAAATAGAGGAAACTTGATCTAGTTCTTTTTCACTTGAAATCTTGAGTAGATCATAACATATGAGTCAAATTGGGAGAATAGAAAGAAACCCCTTTGATTTTAATTAGAGGGATGAACAAAAACACCTTTTCAATAGTTTTAAAAAGCTGAAAAATATAGATTACAGCTGCAATGTAGATTAGAGCCAAAATGATGCTGATTTTTGGGGCCAATATTGATTTTTGAATGTATTATATATAAAAATTAAAATCAGATAATGATTAATCCGTCAATATTGCTTTTGAACATTACATTTTGATAAACCATTTAAGTAGGTTAGTGAATAGTTGTGATCGCAACATTTTACTGATAAAAAATTAACTTGTCAAACATCATAATACTACCAGTAAATGAAAGTTTTAAACAGTAAACAATAGTATCAATAACAGATATAAACAACACACAAATTATAGAATTCTGGTTTAAAAAATACTTTATTTAAAACGTCTGAAATGTAACAATTGATTAAGAGATTTTCTTCAACAAACTGTACAAACTGTACATAACTATAATAAATACTGAAGCAAGTTAAACCGTTATAGGTGGGAGCATATTTATTGCCTCTCAACAGCTCTCAACATGGCGACGCCTGAGCCGGTGGCTCGTAGCTAACAGTGCTAACAGCTCTTAAGGTACAAACTACGGCAAACGTGCCGACAGAGCGGACGGCTCAAATGTCATGATGTTGAGACGCAGCCAGTCTCATACAATTTTTTTCCATTAGATAGTATTTTTCTTAACAAATCTTGGGGGTGTCCCTCCAAATCTGTCTATATGTCAGCCTACAGTCTGTCATTACCATTTATACCGAGACAGTAGCAAACATTTGTTTGGGCTTGCCTCAGTGCAGCGCCAGCCCCATTTCTGACCATAAAGAGCGGAAGCGGTGAGGAAACAGGCCAGGAATGAAAAGATGAAAGAAGAGATGGATGGAAAGAGCGAGACATCTCTGGCACAGTGACAACTGTGCTGATAAATAATGGTGCCTGGGGTGCTTCACTGAACTTGTGCCTCAGTGGATGTTTGTACAGTATCTTCTTCCACAGTCTTGTTGAAAGCATGATGGCATCTTCATCTGCACAGCTTTGCTGAGTCAGACGCCAATTTCACACACACACACACACACACACACACACACACACACACACACACACACACACACACACACACACACACACACACACACACACACACACACACACCATCCATCATCATGCTATCTACACTGAAGAGGCTCAGTGGCCGTCTACAGCAAAGACGGATCTTCAATGCATAGTCAGCTCTTAATTTACAAATAAATACATTTTTGATGCTGCTTTCCACTCAAAGATTTCCTATCCGCTGCCTCAGGGGCCAGATGCTGAGCTGCCAAGTGCATCTAAGATTGACGTGTTAATAAATATTAAATATAAGCAATTAAGGAAGATGCTTTCATCAGTCACTGCAAGGGCAGTTAAAAGAGAGATTATAAAACTGAAGTCAATTACTTCACTGCCTCTGTCTGCTTACTTTAATGCTGCCTCACACATACAGATTCAAACACGCACTCAAATGCAGATGCACTCACCACACACACTCGTGTAAACACAGGCATTCACCCACAGTGCAGTACATGCAGATGCATAACACACACGTTTACTCCCATTCAACTCACATATGCAGCTTACAGCAACCTTCCATATGCAGGCGTACAGTTCAAGCAGCAGTATACTTAAACTGAGCAACATGTGAGGACGCCAAGTTGTGTTTCATTTAGTTTTTTAAGTAGGTGTGAAAGCTGGCTGTCATAGGGAAGTTTTTAGATTATGAGTCAGAGGTTTGAAGAAGAGATGGTATGAAACTCAATTTGAGCCAGGCGGGGCCTGAGGAAGTGATGTACAGTATTTGGGCTGGTCCTTTTACATGCCTAATAAGGGTCCAGGTTGAGGTGGGCCTTAAGCATATTTACCACCATAAAAAATTAAATCTTCACCATACATTGATTACAATGCATCCTTGTCTTATACACCCACCGCTCTGCAGCAGAATCATTTTGAATCCCCAACTTCAAATCTCACTGATTTGTTTGAGAAGTTAACTCTGAACTCCTGGTTATGGTTGGCTGCACTCTAATCCAGTATAAGATTTCCAGTTGCCCCACAGTACATGATAATAATAGCATCACAGACCGCTGGTATTCACCAACAAAACATTTTTTTTTTTAGGTTTAATTGTGGCTTCATGAAAATAAAATACTACTATTATGCCACGTTAAAATGTCCTTAAATGCCAGAGGACCTTTGAAATTAAAGCAGAAAGTAAATCGGTTGCCCCCTATAGGTGTTGCCAACAATCAAATTAAAACATAAAAATTACATAATGTTACATCTACCGGGCCCATAGACATTTACTTTTGCTGTTCTGGTGGTTTGTGTGGAAAAGTAGCGGTACAGGTTTAGATTGGAAATGTCGAACAGACAGGGTCTGTCTATAAAACACTGAGCAGATCTGTCCTGGCTATAGTTAGCTCAGACAGCTAACCAGGTCTTCATCACTGCTAATGCCAACCAGGTTGACATTTCTGGATGACTTGGAACTCTCCACATTTTACTCCAACCGTATACACATTTGGCCAATCTCGGCAGAGAATGGACACGAAAGATTGTCCATCGCGAAGGAGTTTTCCACAGCTTTCAGACTTTCCGACCAGCACTTCTTTCGGAGTATACTTCAACCTTTACCATGCGCATTCTCCTAAAACACATGCACATGCACGCATGCATGCACATTGATTGTCGTTCAGATTCTCTCTCTCTCTCTTGTTTTGTCACACAGAAACTCAAACCGATGATGACTAAGGTGCCTAAAATCTAAATTGTGTGGTGCTGTTTAACCAAAGTAATAACTTTTTTAAAAAGTGGGTTAAGTCAAACAATATGAATTGAAGGCAAAAATGTTGAATTTTGAAAAGTGAAAAAGTGTAGCTTCCTTGAATCTTTGTGCTGAAGTTTGACAAGCTAAAAATTGAGGCAGAAGTTCAATATATCTTCACATTGCTTTGAAAAAATAAGCATTCTCCTGTCCAGTTTGAAATGGTAATATCCATATTTCATGATACAGTGACCGGCGTATGGCAAAAGCATCACATTTTTTATTTCATGTTTATCCTGTTATGGCCCCGTTTATACTTGTATAGTGTAAAACGTCTTGTACGGGGTTGGACAATTTGCTGGTTCGCAGCTATAGTGTAATCGTGTTCAGTTACAGTTGATAAAGAACATGTTAAAAGTTTGAAATTTCCACTTTTAAAGAATAACTTCAAGGAATTTTCAACCCAGTATAGTGAACCAGTTCTGTAGGTGTAGTCTGCATTTATAAAGCCATTTAGGTAATAGTTACTTTAGATGGCTCCATTGAAAGCATTCTTTGGAGGCCAGATTATTCCCATGAGGCATCTCGCTGTTGCAAAAAGCAAGAAAAAAATCAGTTCTTAATGGGTCAGCAAGACGAGGAGAATCCTGCTCTCCTGTCTTCCTCCTAAAGTTGGTATCTGGCCAACTGAGACATTATTACACGACTTCTGCAGTTTTGCACAATAGCAGTAAAGCCCCCTCTACCTTTAATCTGAATTATGTGAAGCTTGTATCAATAACCCTGGGACAAAAATGAGGGTTACAATATTTGAATACGCCATGGCCTTTCACATGTAAATTAAACTCTGCCCCCCTAGCCGAAACAAATTACAGCCAACTGCTGGTGGCTGGACATGAATGGGCTTCCTAATGTAGTCTGCATCTACAGTGGGCTGGGGAGCAGCTGGAGAAGAGAAACTGAGACGGGGGAGAATTTATGTGACAGTGTAGAGTGTGACAGTCTGCTTTTTTTTCATATTGAGTCTGCCATGCAGCCGCACTGTGACGAATGCGGCTTGGCTCCCCAAGCATCTGTCTCTAAGGACACACCAAGGGGTAATTAGAGCTGTGGGATGATAAGGGATATTCTCCAGTCCCACCAAATATTACTGGTGGTTCAATGGGGACGGGGCCTTTACACAGACCTTTGACATCTCACAATTCTGCCTTAAAGGAGGGGTTGGGGTGGGACAGGGTGTTTAATGAGGCGTTAGATTTTGTTGTAAATTGAATCAGCCCTCAGGGAAAGAGTCGTGGTCTGTGAGACCAGTTTGAGCGTTGCTTTGAGTTTTATTTCACCAAGCTGCTGACTGCATTATTTTAAATGCTTTTCGACTTAGCAGGCTCCAACAGCTGAGAATAATACAAAATTTAGCTGAAGTGAACTTTGAAAGAAAAACTTTTTATTTTCCTTGCTTCCGCCATTTTCTATCAGTTATGACCAGACTGTTTTTTCTTCCATTAATTGCTGAGATCTTAGAAGGCAGCAACTGTTAAACCTGTTAAAACTAGGTCCAGCAGGGTAACAAACGCGAGTGGTCAGACAATCAGGATGTAAACATGTTAATCAGTTTTATTTGAAAATGAAAACAAAGGCTAATGTAAAATAATGAATCAATCTGTCCATTGTAAACACCCATCAGTTACCATACCAGGCTCCAAGACGGCGCCTTATTCATTTGCTTGCCAAGTGCATAAACCAAAGGAAGTTCTCTCTCTTCCTAGACTACATTGACATGCCGTCACGCATATTTAAAAAATAAATAAAAAATAGGAATTGACCGTGGTCGCAATTGGTATTGGTATCCTGTTTTACAGACGTCTCTTTTACAATGGTGGTCTGTGCTATAAATGTTTTTTGGACCATAGGAGATATTTTTGTTGCAGTGTTGTGGTCACCCACTGGGAAAAAATAGAAAAAATAGAAAAAATGGATTGACTGGCATCATCATAAAGTTTTCCTGTGCAACGAGGGATTAATAGTGGCTTTACTTTAGATAATCAGGTTTAAATATCAGCTAGTTTACACCTGTGTTTGTTGCCATGCTTTACCTATTTTTAGTTATTCTGACACATCTTCTGTCTACAATGTGCTCTAATAGATTGAACAGATCACTGGACCTACAACAATACACATTTAAAAGTTGTTTTACTAATTTAAAAGTTGAAATAAACAGCAGTTTTCCTTTAAGATGCAGGACTGGGGCAGGAGAGGCGCACTGTATCACTCTCTAGTAAACACTAGTTTAGGAAGCAGACACCCTGTTGCAGGGATTTAGATTATGCTGCTGTTGTTTTCCACTGCTGTGTTGGCTAAGGGCCAGTGAAGGGGGTATGGCTCTTCAGGACGATGTATCACTGCGCCACTCTCAGTCTCTGTACTCTGGGACACGCAAGGTGTTCGTATCTCTGCTTCCACCCAGCAATCACCATACTCCCTCTGTATGCACTGTAACATATATTCCCTTTCCTCACTTCTTGTCATGTTCAATCCACCAGTGAGTCCCACTTGCTTACCAGGTTGGTATTGTCTGGAAACCTGCAAGAGCATTAAATTGGGTCTACAGTCTCAACTGCATTTCGTCTTTACTTCCAACAGGATGCTGTAAATAGTCCTAACTGACAGATAAAGACAAACAAATATCTTCTTTCACTCACTTCATTCACACAAAAGGTGAAAACAAATTCAAAAGATAAAAGGAAAAATGCAATTGGCCAATGCACACGCATTCATGAGCATCGCCGAGGGAGAGAACGTACTCCATATTGTTGTGAGTTGGGCCAATAGCCAGGGAAAACTATATGTTACCTTCGTTCTGTGTTAAATGTGTTCACCAAATTTTTTTCCTTCCTATGTCCAAATGTTTTACTTTGTCAGCTGAAAACAGCCTTATTGAGGTTCATTAAAAGGTCAAGCCAATAATGCTCCAGAGCGTTTGGGATCAATATGGAGATTATGAGAGTAGGTTTGGGAATTTGACATGAGAGCAAGGGGGAGGTAGGATTTGAAGGGAAATCATCATGGGCAAGGGTCGTCTGGAACAAGTTTCCCAGCAGCCGTATTGCACTTAGATGATCTCTCCTCCAGAGAGTGGAAATGGACTCAAGATCATCTAGTAGATCGGTGCAATAAAACTTTTGGCAAACCCGTCCCTGACTATTTAAAACAGATAAAACACAGGCACAGCACAAGACCAATACACAACAGCCACAATACTCAAACACAACACTGACACATCACAAGACCAATACACAAACACAACACTGACACATCACAAGACCAATACACAAACACAACACTGACACATCACAAGACCAATACACAACAGCCACAATACACAAACACAACACTGACACATCAAAGGAACCGGTAAAGACAGGCACAACCACAACGTCTGCAGCAGAAACACCACAGTGGACAACACACAAACACAGACCGAAGCACAGACACAACACAGACGGACATTCAAATCAAATACTAATACACAGTCTGAAGCCATGCACAGACGGAAATAAAGCATGCACACAAACACACTGATAAGAATAAAGAGGTCGTCCCACAAAACACACACATATCCCTCACACACTTCCTCTATTTCACACACACACACACACACACACACACACACACACACACACACACACACGCACACACACCAACACAAACACACACACACACAAACACACACACTGCACGTGTTGTGATTTTACCCTAAACACGACCACAGTGGTACAAATGACACAAGCATATTCTATAAATCAGAAGAACCCACAGGAAAAATACTTCGGACTGTTTTCTATTATCACTACTGTGAACCTGTGTTATGTGTAGTATTTTGTGTAGAAGCATACGCAGACGTAATAAAAACTTGTATCCAGTCGATAGGAAATGAGTCAAATCTATATTTTGCCCGTGGACTCTTGCCATGTAATATGCTGCTTGAGAACATTAATTTCAGAGAAATCACAGACACCAATATAGATGCGAATATAGAAACAGATACACACTAATGTTATATATCAATATGTGAGACTAAAAGAAAAGAAAAACAACCAAATGAAAAAATAAAAACCAGCAAGTTAGTAAAATACGTCAAGCAAGGACGGGAACAAAGAAAAAGCTCCAGCCTGATCCCACGACACCTGACTAAATCAGCTCACAGCACAACAGCAACACTAGAAAGTCAAAGGAACCAGAACTACAATACCATAAGCAACACACAACAAAAACAAGAGAGATAAAGATAAAAAACAACAACAACAGCAGAGCAACAACAGTGACACAAACTTTAAGTGACAGATACAAGATGGTCATAAATACAGAATATATATATTGATATATATACATATAGATATATAGAAATAGAAATAGGAAAAGCCAGATATACGTGTTGCAGATATTTACTTCATCATCAAAGTGCCATACTCCTTGGCCATCCGGCATCTCAGAGCTCACACTACTGTCCTGATCGATTAGCCAGCGATGCACGGCGTGGGCCTAAAAGGACATACGACATAAAGACAGAGCCCAGTTAATCGCAACAGTGAGCAGCAGAGAGACGGAGAGACAGAAGAGGAGAAGGAAGGGAGAGAAGAGGAGCAGAGCGGACAGAAAACAATGGCAAGAAAATGAGAAGGATTCAAAGAGGAACAGGTGAACATTATATTGAGACACAGGTAGAAAACAAGGTGGAGGACGGGAGGGATAGGAGGAAGAGAGCAGGAAGAGGAACCACCCCATCCCACCCTATCCCTTACCACCTTGCTTGCCCAAACCCTCCCTCCCGAAAAACAAAACTCTCCCCATGGGAAACAGGTCAGGTTAGGATGAGTGGTATGAGTGTGAAAGCACGATATAGCACGACACACAAGGATATCACACATACAGTGATGAGCGCTGGACAACGCCACACTGATGGCGATGGAGGAAGATCGGGTGTTGATGGTTTGTGGTTCACAGATGGATCAGCTGCAACCTACACATTGGAGGGGGTCTGAATTCCTTTACAATCACGCTTGTGCAAGTGGCACCTGGACACAAAATGTAGTGTACTTACCCAGAATTCACATAAATGTGCAGTACAAAAGACACCACAAAAATATCTTTAACGTAACAACACAGGCAGAGAAAAACATACAATAAGGCCAAGTCTGGCCTCTGACTGAGATGCATAGAGAAACAGTGTGCATGATATTATATTTTAGCATTCTTTTATAGCAAACACACTTTTTTCACAATATAAATGTAGACTGCCAGATAGTGTGAAAAAACAGCTAGAATGGTTCAAACAGTGATTCATAAAAAACTCAACAAGCTCCACACAGTAACCAGATAGCACCTGTTCCTCTCCCCAAAAAAAGCACAAAGACTGTCTGCTCCTCTCAGGGAAACAGACACATCTCCCAAACGTCTTCCTCCTGACAGACAAACAGACAGAGGGAAGGTTGCAGATCAGTCCTGCTCACGCTCCCTCTGTTGAGATTCAGATCAAACACATACTGTAGCCAGCTCTAGTCCCGGTCACCCTGAAACACACATACACACAACAAAACCCATCTGTTACTCTTGACTGTTGTCGTGTCAGCACCAAAAAACAACCGAGCGCAGCTCCTTTTGTGACGCTAGACGCCCCTTTGCGGCAGAATTACTTGTCAAGATTTACACTGGGGTGAAATCGCAGAATGCAGGGAATTAATTATCCTGTCATGGCTGCTACTGGACATTTACTATTTACGTTATGCCAGCAATTTTATGGTACCCGAGTTGTTTTTTTAAGATGCAGTGATGCAGGCTGTCATATCATGACACTGCAAAATAACATTTATTTTAGACTGAAGGGCCATTTAGCACACAACTGTTGACCGGAGGAGAAAACTGTAGATTTCCTCTTTAACACAGACCACTATGAGAGAAATGTGTAGCTGTACAGGCATACAACCATTCACACCCACATGTTTATGTAATGCTGTACTATTAAGAACCTTCTGCATGCCTTTAAATGGAGGGACAATTCCTCATCTTTCTATACACTTGTGAGAACAAGTGATCCCCAAAAGGACACACACACACACACACACACACACACACACACACACACACACACACACACAGAGCAGGACCTTCTGTGTCAGGCATTGTGTATGTGACGACAGATGCATTAGCTGCTAAACACATATCAGGGAAGTGGAGGGCAACACACAGACACAGAAACAGTCACCTCAAGGGTACAGTGAATCAGAGGGTGACAGCAGAGGCCAAAGTCCTCCGTTGGGACACCTGGAAATAGACGGGGGCAACTACAATGTACAACCAGAAAGTACTATGCTACATTTGAGTTTTTTTTACTTCCTAAGCATAATTGTGCACTTTGCATGACTTTCACCTGTGATATTTGCAGTATCAAATGCTCAGTAACACTGCCTGTGCATGTAGAGGGGAGCGAGTGAGTCTGTGTTTTGTGTGGATGTGTGTACGTGATGCACAGCGGCGTCATCCGTAGAGTTTGTGGCGAGTTACAGAGCGTGTCAGCTTAAAAGAATAATTGGATTAAGTAGCAGACGGCTACTGATGACAGGGAGAGAAGGGTGAAGGGGTGTAGGGGGAGGAGGAGGAGGAGGAGGATGGGGGGGAGAGGTGCTGATAAGAGTAACAGGCCATTTGCTGCTGAGCCTCTGGGAGCCTCAGGGCAGCGAACAGACACACAGAGGGAAATCAAACCGTTACGCTGTAGATTAGAGGGATAAAGGGATAACACTCGTAGTCTCTGGACAACTAACTAGCAGCCTCTTGGTATTTGGGTTTACTTTACATCAAACTCTAAGACAAGCATAAGACAACCAATATGAGTCATGTAGAGCAGAAAAGAAAAGGGCAGGGCCACTCTGGACCTCTCCACATTTGCAGCTTATCCTTTACAGTACCAGCTGCAGAGACAAGAGCTGAGGTTAAAACTGAGGACAGGAGTCGAAAGAGAAATGAGTGCAAGTCAAAGGAAGGCTCATATTAAAGAAAGAGGAGTGTGAGAAAGAGGAGTGGAAGAATGATTAGAGAGAAATCCACTGAGAAAGGGGCGCTGATGAAATAGGACATAACATAGGGCTTCCCTGGTGTTTCATTTGTCACAAGCATCATTTGTTGCATGTTGACACAGATGACCTCCGCAGAGAAACGAACCAGAGTTTGAGAAACATTAAGTAAAGTAATGGAATGGAATAAAAATACACCATAAAACCCACTTTCTCTAGGCTACATTAAAAACAACATACTTTTTACTACTATTTTCTTTTTCTTCACCAGTCACACCAAGTCACAACCACATGACGTTGTTGTTGTTGTTGTATCTGCTCTACATGATTTCACAACAAACTCAGGCTAACAAGAGACAATTAGAGTCCACCTCAGATCAGTTAATCTGATTTAAATTTGCACACAATAAATAAGCACGAATAAAACAGTAAAATACAAAAATAATATCTGATAAAAACTCATAACGCATGTCCCGATTAATAAGCCTCCCTGCAGTTACGCAGACAGAGACATGTGTAAGCTTACTTTACAATCTGCTTGTAGTGCCACCATCACCACCATTTGAAAACAACATAAATGTGTCTACATTTTTGCACCTTTTATGCAGTCTGATGACATAATCTATTTGAACCCACATTTTGCAAGGGTGCCAGGTTGTAAGACCACAGGCTGAAGCGTGATTTATGCTTGACGCATCTGCAAGGGACAAGAGTGTTTGTAAGGCTAAAATGTGATGTCACAGCGTCAGACAAGGCCCTAAAATCAATACATGGCCAGAAATTTAGAAAAATGACATTAACAAAATCAGCATGAAGGTATTAGAAGTCTTTCTGGGGTTGATTATAAGTATAAGTGTATAACTAGTTGAGCTGCAGGGTTTGAAAAAGTTAGCACAGAGCTTTCATTAGAATAAGCCCTCCACAGGGAGAAACAACTCTCTACTGCTCAATGGAGCTGCACCGCCTCAATAACTCACACTCCCTCTGTGAGAACAATAAGGTACAAAGGAGCTGTGATATACAAATAACTGCAGCAATAAGAACCAAGCACCTTCTTCAAATACACCTATTCATCAGTCCATCAGTTTGTTTTAGCCCCGCAGTGCATCAGCTTCTCTCTTGATCGTCCAGCTTTCCATCCATTATCCTCAAGTGCAGGAGAAACATCAAGTAATCAAAGCTCTAATGCCATGAGTCAAACTAGGCCAATGCCTGGCTAGTTCCTTGTGAAAGGCTGACACAGTATCTAAACTAAATGGACCCCTACTAAATTATTCATCTGCTAAGAAAAAAAAAAAAATCAAGTGGAGTTATAACAAGACAGCAGCATTACTGAGGTGCTGGACAGTAAAGAGCTCTTCTCAGAATCCCATAAGGAGCCTGATTTATCTCGTCTCCACTTCTTATTTCAACACGACTTAACTGAACACATCACAGAGGATATGGCCCTAATGTGATAAACTACAAGGCTGATTAAAGTACACATTACACATAGGCTACATGAATGTGGTGTCCATTAGATAAACAGGTGCTGAGAAAAGTGAATCAAAGTCCAAACTAGGAGAGATTAAGCAGGTATAGAATATATTGCACTAGGACTTCAATATTACTACCGATAAGATACTATCGATAGCAACAAACACTTTGGTAAATGGACTTGCATTTGTATAGCACCTTTCTAGTCTTCCGACCACTCAAAGTGCTCGACAATACAACATTTACCACGTATGTGACCAGGTGACTAGTTTTGTGTAATCGAAGATTGAGGTTTGAAAGTTAGCCCTAATTGGGGCTATACTGTAGCTAACATTGCAGTATAGCACTAAAGACTACTTCACTTACAACTCACTCAAACCTAAGACTGGGCAATAAGTCAAGACCATTAATCAACTTTGAGTGGATTCAAAAGGTTATTATAGATCAAAAGTAAATTCCGTGAATTTAAACTGCAATTAAAAGCTTACAAAATAAATTATTGATTTTTTGTTTTAATTAAAACATTTTGTCGGCTGTAATGTGTACCAATAGGCTAATTAAAGGCAAGAAGAAATTACCATCTCATGTTATTTGTTGATAAAGCTCTACTGTTGAAGCTTCCAAACTACCTCACATCTCTTCTCTCATTGAAATCTAGTAACTACAGTACACAATCCTGTAATACTTCACCTGAGATATCCCTCATTGATGCTAGCAGAACTGGTTTCAGGTGCTATGCACCTTTTAAATGGAAAGAACTGAAAACTGCCCTCAAATTAGAGTCTTGCTTTCCCCTTTGAGATTTTAAAGTTTCATTATCTGATGTCGTTTATGATTCCTGTAACTGTTTATTGTGTAGTTCAGTTGTTTCTGTTTGCTGCTTGTGTTCTTGAGAATGATTCTTGTTCTCAAGTCTCTTTTGGAAAAGATATCTTATTCTCAATGAGACAGACTGAATAAAAAAAATATATAAATTTCTAAATAAATGGGATTCAACATTAATTTGACGTTTTATAGTCTTTGGATACATTTACCATTTAATGGTAATCATAATATGTTGTATATTCATGTTAGAAAAATATGAATACTTTACAGTATTGTGACATTGATTTTAGCCATACTGCCCAGCCTAACTCAAGACTTGGATGAAAGGTTGCACATGTAAGCCGGCATGAATGGGTGCAGATGTGAAAACGTGAAGAAAAAAAAAAGAAGAAAACCAAAAAAAGTTAAAAACAACAGATTGAGAATGAGCAGGAGAGCTCTGCAGATCCGATAAATAATGCATGGTAGAGAACTGGCAGCAACCAGTCTGAGCTCCATCAGCAGAGAAGAGTTGGTTTCGGGAGGGGCACAGGTGGAACACGCCAGGTGGGATGAAAGGGAAGGATGCTGCAATCACCTCCACCTATCACCTCTACTCTCTCTCTCCGTCTGTCTAACTCTCCATCTGGGCCCGAGTCATTTTCTACCTGTCCAGTGCAGCTAGTGTGTGAGCATGTGCAGACTGCAGAGTCACTCTCTTCATCCTTTACTGTGTCCACTCTGCCTCCATCTGTGGACAATGGGAGGCCCTGCAATACACGAGCAGTAAGGATGCCTCAGAGGCATGTGTTGATTCATCTTGATGGACATTCATAGGTTGTAGTTTGCAGTGCTGGTAAATATAATCAGTGCTTATATATACTGTAGATATATCTCAACAATTGCTCAAATGACTGAGTAGTATGTAAAAGGGGTGTGGTCATAGTGACAAACGCATCACTTGAATCATCACTTGACTCTGCAGCCAATTGTTTTGGATTTCCAGTACAACTTTTACTTTACTCTTTTGGTTCATCTCACCATCACTTCTACATGTAACAGTCATCTGTTTTTAGCAACAACAAAACAATTTAAAAACCATGTACACTAGCTGCTCTGTACCCTGATTTGACACACACACACACACACACACACACACACACACACACAATCTTAGGAAGAGAGCAGTGTGTGTAACTGGGCCCCAACTTCAAAGACAGCTACACAAAATAGTCAAACGTATGTCCCAAATGCAAAAATCATGAAGACATTTGACCAACTCAAACAATTGCATTAGTAAAAAGAAATAGCAGATAACAGTAAGAATAGCAGATCCTCTACTGCATTGACTGAATTTAAATACCAGACTTCAAAATACATTTTGTCAGGCCTACTGCATTGGATTTCATTATGCAGTATAATAAGGTGTTTCTGTTATTTGGTCCACTCTGTCTGATTTTCATGGTCCCACTCTCTGCTCTGAACCTGTGGAGGTCAGAGGTCATTAAAGCAGAAAGATTAACGTCACATAACAAAGAGGACAGAGCGCTTTGATGTTCACTGCAGTGGAGAGAAAGTACAACCTCTTCTGATCTTCAGCTCTGTACCTTTTTTGTCTTCCTCAGAGAATACTTATCGGGGGATTGTCGAGGCGGCAAGTGGAGGAGTCTGTCTCAACTAAAGGGCCTTTCGGCAGCGTGGGTATGTGCGCCTACTGACACCAATGTACTAAATGTAAACATTTATATGACTGCAGCAAAAACGGTTAGTAATCTGGAGTCATCTCTTCGTATGTTTCTTTGGTAGTGGAAGATAAATCAGATAAAAAAACAACAAAGGATTATTTGTGTGTTTACTGTAGTTGGAACACTCTGAAGATGAACTATGACATGACGGAGAGAGAACAATATTTTCATGTTTTGTGTAAACTCTGGGACAATGAAGCTTTGCAAAGAAAGAGGAGATGAAAAGAAAAAGAAGACAGAAATGGAGGGTATGCGGGAGAGAGAAGCCATTTCAATTTTTCTTTATGTGTTTTATCAATGACATTTAGCTGCACCCCCTGTCCCTCCCTCTTATTTTCCACCTCTTTCCATTGAAAACCGTTGCTCTTCCATCCCAGACTATTTTTATCCAACATTTCATTAGCATAATAAAAAACATGCATGAAAAAAAGATAAACTCAAAGAGACAGCGCCGCCAAAAACCTGGATTTGTGAGGCTTATTTTCATCTTTCTTTCTTGTCTTCTATTCTTTTATGTTTCTCTTTTCTTTTCGCTCAGAAAAATGGAAAGAGACATGTCTTTTCTTTCAGCCTGTGCCTCATTATGGTGCTTTTCAGGTCTGCTCTTTTGTATGAGGCCAGCCCAGAGACGTGTAGAAGCATAGCGGAGCAGCCGGTGGATTACCCAGACTCGCGTCGACACTTCGACAGAGCCACCAACCACTCCAGCAACGCCCCTGCCAAGTGTAGCATGAACGTTACATGCTTTAATAAGTGTAGCCAAAGAGCCATGCCAAGACTAAACAAACAGGAACAGCTGCTGTGCCGCAGACATCAGCGTGGACAATACATCTAGGTCTTTAAACCAGGCCACGGTTATCATAATACTGGACAGAATGTATTACTGTCCACTGATAATCAGCATGCAGTGTGCAGTCTAGCCACACTGAGCATCACAACTCAAACTGAACGCCGATTTGATTAGACATTCAGAAGTGATGGAAGTAATTTTTTTGTCACTGAAAAGCCTGAGGTCACAGACACACAATATGCAGTGTCTAGTTGCTTAACGTTTAGCCTGTAACAAAACATACTCAAACGATACATGTTGAAATAAATACATTATGAAGTTCTATATAAGAACCTGATACATACTGAATGCGTCTACTGCCAATAATGCAAAGGCTAAAAAACATATCCTTACTTATACAATTACTCATTATTGATCATTTTTCCATCACTTTAACACATATCCCAATTTGTGTCTGTTATTTATAAAATAACATCTGTGCATCCATAATTTGATATTTGTTTCAGGCAAATCTATTGTTTGTTATCGCTGCTGAGAGCTGCTGAGAGCTACCAAACGAAATTTCAATAAAAACCTCTTTATCCTTATCCTCAATATGTATTACTCACAATAGATCGAATGACTATGGGAAATGTGTTACCTGTAAGACAAACCCACAGATAACTAAAGACCATTTTGTGATGAGATCACACTGGCCTTGATGCCAAATCGGGCAAGGGGCGTAAAGTGGGGGGCCAATGGTCCCTTCCTTACTTCTGGCACCATTAGTCGGACCACATTCATCTTCAAACTTGGCCTCCAAAATTGTATGATTGCATTATCCACAGTTGTGAAGCTATCATGGTGATAAAATCTGTCCATGGACAGAAATATAAACACCTAATAAAGTACTCCAAACTGCTTCTGTCATAGTTCCCGCAACAGTAGGCGTCTCCACGATCACATTTTGTCATGATGTAATTACCACCAGCTAGCTAGCTCCTAGCTAGCTCTTGTTAACTCGTTTTGCTTTCATGGCCATCAACGTCAACCTTGTGCTCAACTGCAGCAGGCAGCAGGCAGCTGTTTTTAAGAGATAAAGCTCTAAAAACCGGAGACCAAAGAAAAAAGAGGAAAAGTGAATATTGGACTTACATTCATCAGGTGGACATAAACACAACTTCAAAATAATGCTTATGTTGCTTTGTATCTAATAGTTATGCAAATATTAAAGTATTTGTTCACTAGTTTGCCATATCAACTTTATGAAGTGAAATGTTGTGTTTACAACATGTTTCCGTTGCCATCAAGTGCCCCAAAAAATCAGTTAATTTAATTAATTAAATTAATAGTTATTGTGTTTCAAACATTCTTATATTTGCTTTAGATGTACCTGAAGTGACCCTTCGCCCAAAGCCTCTGAAATTTCCAAAGGAGCAGTCCCAAGACTGTTCTCACTGCGGTGCCATAATGTGGATAGGCAATAAAATCTCATAGATGGCTGCTGCATAGCTCTTAAGAGGAAACTTTATTGCAAGCATCCTTGATTAGATTCACAGTGGGGAAATTGAATCTGAAGGTAATATTCTCAGGGGGGAACGGGACAAAAACAGCAGCCAGCGAGCAGTGAGGGTGAGCGACAAAGCATTAAGCCTGCCAAATCCCACAGAAAATGGATTTGTCTTTCTAGTCTTAAAAAGAGAAAGCCCCCCCCCAAAAAAAACAGGAAACTGTGATGAGAGGAAATTACATTTGAAGAGCTTTAATGCAACACCTACGAGCTTGGTGTGAAGGTTTGCAGCATCAACATTGTAGCCGTCTTCTTTTTGATTCATTCACAAGATAATGGAGTATATTTATCTGAGGTACCCTCGCAAACTACAACCGCTGACATCAGAATACTATTAATCGCAAAATAGGATTTAAGGAAAGCTGATGGCGATGCTAAAAGAGAGCTCGGTGTCGCCACATTGATATTCGCTGAAAGTCAACTGTAATACTGGAAGACAAAAGATGGGAGCAATCTGCCTTGTACCACAGATGTCATGTCGTAATAGACAGACAAGAAACGTGGTATTATGGCTGATGTGTGTCATTTAGCAGGCAAGGAAAGATGAAAAGTCTCTCTCTCTCTCTCTCTCTCTCTCTCTCTCTCTCTCTCTCTCTCTCTCTCTCTCTCTCTCTCTCTCTCCCTGCTGTTGTTGCTGTTGGGAGACTCCTCCTTTAGGCCAGCCCAGGTTTCAGTGAGGCTGGAGACCCGCTACTGATGGTAAAGGTTTCTATGTCTGATGCTTTCAGTAAAGCGTGAGATGAGTGAAAGGAGGAGGATGATAATATGAACATCTTAGCCATTCCTTGAGCCAATCCTTCATTAATTTCCACTGCTCAATTTAACAGAACTACGCTACAGCTGTGTCAGCCTTTACAACAAGTTAGTTTCAAAGGCCAAACTAAAACTATGTCAAGTTGCAGTTTACATCCATGTCTGAATAAAGTCATGAGTGAAAACAGATCAGAGATTAAACTCAAGTTTTATTTTTGATTTGTTTCTGATTCACCAAACAAAAGACCACAAACAACTTTTATTTATTAGAAATAATTGTCTTTTCATGATCTCATATTTCCCACAATAACTTTTATTATGGATACAATTAAAGTGAGAGAGAGCTGGAGATTTATTTATTTTATCGTCATTTCCATTCAGTCACGTGAGGCTGATCATTACCGAGTGTCGGGTTTGATGAGTTATGTCATTTAAATTTCCCCGAAACATTGAGCCTGATAAATTAAATCCAGTGTTCAAGAGAAACCATAATCATATTCTGAGTTACTTAATGACTTCACAATCAGAATTTCAAAACATAATTCATTCATAAATAAGAAACGCATTCCGCCGGTAGAAATCGTTCCTGAGCTTATAAGCAACAGAACACAGTATAAATACTCAATGCGGTTTATTAAACAGGTAACAGGCTACAGAGAGAAAACATCTGTACTCTGCCAGTGATGCTTACTGTGCCTTTATTAGTGTAAGTGCAGCGCATGTTTGCGGACACAAACTCGGTCAAAAGTCTCTCCAGCTGTTAAAGCCGACTAACAGCTGATCCAGCTGTGATCAGCGGCCGCCATCATCAGAAACAGACTTTGCTTTACATGATGCTACTGAGGAAAGGACGTCTTTTCTCTTAAAACACATTTCCTCGTTTCTTCTCTCCTCGTATGGTTTTTCTTGCGTCTCTCCATGTATCCCTGGTGGAAGGGACAAAGATGCAAGGAAAAGACGCAAGCTAGGGAAACGTGGATGCAATTAGTAGACTTGGGATGTACCCCATTGGTGCCAAATTTGAAGAACTTCCCTCCAGGTTTTCCTTAGATATAGCGCTCACAAGAATGGACCAGAGGGACGGACAACAGACGGAACACCCAAAAGCATAATGCCTTTGGCCACAGCTGTCGTGGAGGCATAAAAAGCCTCATTCTTTGACAAAGAAAAAGCAAATATGAAAGCGGCATTACTTATTATTTAGCATCGTTGTTTGTTGCATCTCTCTATTAGATCTATGCAGAAGTGCATCTCTGTGGCCTAAATTATTTGCACCAATTACTGTAAAATACGACTTAAGAGAAGTTTGAGCTGGAAGGCAACAGATTTGTGAGGGATTCACATATCGCTGGAAAGTACAAACATGTAAAAAAATATATATATATTTTATAATAACCAAATATTTTGAATTGGTTATTTTCCTTATTGATTTATCTGTTGAATATGTTTCTGGTAAATCAGATTGTCTCTAATTTAGTCTAAAGAATGTCCATCTCAACCATGATGATCTTCTTACTGCTTGCTTTGTTTGATGAAAAGCCCAGAGCCACAAAATGTATGACAGTATCTTTACTCCGACATAAAACTAAAAAAGAGAAATGTAGCAAGTAACACATCTTAAAAGCTGGAACCACACGGTTTTGGTATTTCTGGTTGATAAATAACAGGTAGATTATTTTATCTACTGTACATGTAGCTCTCTTATTTAGACGTTTATCTCTCATCCCTTTCTGTTGCATTCTTTTACACACAGCCCTGCAGTCCTTTTACACTTCCATCTATCCGCAGTACTGACACACACAGCACACATGCACTAATCACTAACACACACACACACACACACACACACACACACACACACACACACACACACACACACACACACACACACACCGCTGTTGAAAAGCCATTTTCCATATGTTCATGAAGAGTGCACGTTGAGTTGCTCACTGCAGCTCTTCCCTGATTCTGTAGTCAGCATTAACGGCACGTGGCTTAAACCTACACCCATGTGCACACTAGGACAGGAGCAAAGACACACACACACACACACACACACACACACACACACACACACACACACACACACACACCCTTGCATTAATGCAGCTCTGCACATGCCTGTGCATGCACAAAGAGGTCCATGTAAAGAAACGTTCACTCGCTCATAGAGTACACAGTTATACACAGCAGGCGAGCTGAATGCATCTAAAAATAGCACCCTATTGGCACCCCCACTGTCATCATTATTCCTTTCATCGTCCTTATCAGCAGTGTGGGGCTCATTCAGTTGGTGGACAGTCAAACCGCTTTTATGGAGCTTTACTCGCCTCCCCATCGTCACCAACATCACCATAGCCCCCTCATACCCTTTTTTCAATTCCTGTCCTACGTCTCTCTTCTCTGATATTTCCATCTTGCATCCCTGAAACCCTTCCTCCTCCTGCTCCTCTTCCCCTTTCTCTGTCTGCTTGGTGGGAAGCACAGATGAGTGACACCCACCCCAGAGTGGAGAGAAAGAGATGAAGCACATCCCGATGGAGAACCTTTATCTTGGCAGAATAGGCCCATACAATACAGAACCAACAACTAACAAAACAGATGAAACCTAGCAAAAAGAAGAAATGAAGGATGAGATGATGAAACAACGCAGAGAAGAACAAAAGAGGTGAATAAGTTAAAAGGTGAGACAGAGGAGAATCTTGACGGTGCTCATCTTTTTCATGTTGCAGTGAAATTCTCTGCAGTAATTATTAAACACAATTAGTAGAGATGCACCGATGTATTGGCCGGTTTTCAGCTAATCAGCCATGACCAGTGAGCTGCCAGTCAGTCTCATATTTCCAAATTTTTGCATGTCACATTTACACATGTGCCGCCGCAGCATGATAGTTTAACGTCAGCACACAGCGGCACAGGCAGTAACGTCACAGCCACACACAACATGTCGTCGATGTGACTGAAGAAGACATAAAGCTCACAACTGCAAGCCCAAAATAAGCAGTGGAGAAATAAAACAACTAACTCAATCAGATTATTCCCATGTTCTGTTTATGTGAATGTAGCAGTGCAGTGAGTGGACTAAATACAACTCCTCATGACCAAGCTTTTGAACAAGTGTTTGTGTCTTGCTTGCCACCTGCTGATTAAAGGGAAGGGGATTATGCCCGAAGTTGGGGACAACTCCGGCTAAGGTTCACTAAACCGGAATAGCTAATCGTTTAAATTCTTATTTTTGGTTAATGGTTAAATATTAACATCTTGATGATTCATTTTCGACAAATAAATCGATTAATCGTTCCAGCTCTTAACCTGAGAATTAAGAACTAAGGCTAAGAAAATAAGCAATAAACCAAAAAATAAACATTAAAGTGGATTGTTGAAATAGTCTTTCACTATCAAGTAATGCAGATGTGAATAGTCTATTGACTAATGTATGACTTGTTGGGCTCGCGCACACACACACACACACACACACACACACACACACACACACACACACACACACACACAAAAGAGATCCAAAGTTTGAGTCACTTTGTAATATCCAGACATGATGCTGACTCAAGATGAGAATGGCCTAATAGACTAATAAACCTAATGTTGAAAAATGATCTGACAAAAACCTAATTGGCTGACAGTGCTCTTTTGAAGAAGTTTACTTCCACATAAATGTAAAGCATATATTTTATGCTGTCAGAGCAACAGTCTTGAAGGTCTGAGGGAAAATCTGTTTGTGAAGACTGTCTTGTTCTGACATCTTGATTATTTTATCTCTGTAGTGTCCATGTGCGTTTCTCCGTTCATGGATATCGTGTCTATACACCTGCATGAACTTGTCCTTGAGGTAAAACATGTCAGCTAAGTTCAGGTGGACTTTAAAATTAAGGTTTAATGCCTTCAACAAACCCTTGGGATCCCTCTTTCTTTGGGGGCTTAAACCATCCTATGTAAAGAACGCAGTTCCTGCCCTTTGTGGTAAATTACAGACCGAGTTGGGGTAAAACCTTACAAACTCTCAACCCCCATTGTGATTCAACATCTATATTAACATGGCTTTCTTCGAGCAAGAGGAGGCACCTACAATAGGATCTCCCCACCGCTGCACACCTGTGGCCTGAGAAAAACACACTTCTGTTCTCACAAAGCATACATGTGTTCCCCCTCTAAATGAGACCCACACCAACCGCAGAGAAGTCCCCGAAACCTCAGCAAAGCCCTCCAAAACAGGAAGGGAGCACTTGAGTTGGTGTTTGATGAGTGAGAGTGGCTCAAGGGGGTTGTCAAAGCTGAGAACATATAAAGAAGCACACATGGGGAGGTTGGAGGTCAGTTCAAGGACTAAAAAGAGGGAAAAGCAGAAGAGAGGTAAAGCAATGTGAGCGTCTTGAAAACGAGAGAGCTGGATAGAAACAGAGAAAAGAAGTACAAGAGAAAGATGAGAGAGCTCAAGGGTTTGGATGTGATGAGAGCGAACATTGTAACTGAGGCTGTACACGATGAGAGGGATCAAGAGGGAGAGAAAAAAGCGGAAAGTGAAAAGGTGATACACTGTTGGCCCGAGTGAAGGAACATGTTTGCACTGGGAGGCACAATGTGTGGGAAAAGACTTTGGAAAATTGAGAATAAATTAGTGAGAGGTGGTCTACCGAGTACAAATATTTTGGATCAAAGTAAGAAGGGCCGACAAATCAACAATTTGTTCAGTTATTTGAAGGAGGGCACGCCCTAAAAAAAGCACAGAAATATATGAGAGAGGACAAAACAAGCATCACTTCTGAGCAATAATCAAAGCTAGAGTGACCCATTCAGTGAAGAAACGGAATACAGTCTTGAGCTATCTCAATACAATTCACTACAAAGAAATACGTCATGTGAAATTTTATGAAAGGACTCCATAATGAAGGACATGCTATTGTGTAAAAACTGCACTATTCTTACCTGAAAGGACAAGGGGACACACTCTGCTTCAAGAGTGCTGAATGTATGCAACTGCCTCAAAAATGGCCTCATCAGCATGTAAAATAAATAACGTCTACAACCAGAAACAATGCCTCAAAATAGTTCCAACCTTAGACAGCACATTGGCTTTCATATTGAATAAATGGAGCATGAAAGAGGAATGAACAGCCAAGAAAGTGCCAAGCAAGAACCCCACCACCCTGCGCCTCAATCTGCTACCAACACACATACCTCTTCCCCATCCCTCTGTCTTTGAGACTATTCCTTTCTCATAATTAAATGCCTGCTCTGTCATGCTCGGCGTTATTTATCAATGTCAAACTTGTCCTTCTGCCCGTGATGCTGGACATGTGTTCTCACACTGTTACTCTTAAGCGCTGACAAAGGTGTCCTTCAGAATTGTGCACAAAAAAAAACTTATTTGAATAAGCTACCTACAATATTTTTTATTTATTTTGAAACCCAAATTTAAGGGCAAATCTGGTGATAAAAAATTCAAACCAAACCAATCCTATGAGTATTGCCTGACATGCAAAAGACTGATACATCTTAACTCTTCTGTACCTTCACTGTTGTCCAAAAACCACACAGTTGCACTGAGTGACATATTCCTTTGTTGCAATTACAATTCTTCATTTTGAGTCAATAAACCATCCTGTAGCAGGAAAAACCTAGTAGAGCACCATATGTGCATTAATCCACAGTTTAAAATAGTCCCCAACAAATACATTATTTATTCCTGAGTGATGTTTGCTAAAAGCTACAATTCCCAGCTTATTCAGGAAATTATTAAGCCTTTTTTTTTTTGTTTGTGACCTGCCTTTAGAGATCTACATCTTCAGTAGGAACAAATGAACAAATTCAGTACATGTTCAGGCTGGGGAAGTCAGAAAGTATTGAGTTACAGACTAATTCAATGTTAATTCAGGTCTTTTCAGGGGCAATATTGCAGTCCTTTAAGAGTTAGTCAAATTCCAATGATACGCATAAAACTGTTAAAATCAAAAGCATATTAATGTGAATTTGTGGGTTTTCTCCCCGTGGAGGTGTGAGCAGAGAAGTACGTGATCCACTGAACAGCTGAACAGTGTCCAGAGACCAGAGCTGTGAGATAGTGTGGTAATTCAGACTCCATCTATGTTTTTCAATCCCTCAGTTAGAAGTGAATGGTAATTATTTTGTGGGAGGATGATTCTCTCGCAAAGTGGTACCATCTGGATTTGCATTTGGCAGCATGTTTAACTGCTACTGCGACCTATCAAACTATCCAAAAATGAGCCGTTTAGAGCGAGATGAAAAAAATAAAGCATAAGAGGCTGAATTGATCTCACACACGACATGTGACCTTTCACATGAATAAAGTCGTCTAAATGAATGTATGACCATGCTCACTGGCTGCAGGCCAACAATAGCCCAGCCGTAATGCGGTATGTTGGAGCAGTATTACACCACACAGTGAAATATGACACTGTTCTCACATAACCATCATACCGGGAAGAACAAGACAATGTGTGGTGTTGTACTGTGAGGAAAATATTGATATGTAAAGAGTATTTCTGTAACATACTACTTAAGAAAGTGGGCCTGCAGATCCTCCACCTCCTCTTCTGTATTTGAAACTTACGTAAGTCTACAATGAAAATGTGCAAGGTCGACACAGGATTGTAGGAGTGAACTCCCTCTCTTTTGATAAACTGCAGCAGCAGTGCCATTTATGGAGCTACATACAAACACACATCATAGATCACCCTAAGAAACCTAATTTATTCAGAATATCGCTACAACAGTTGGTTCGGTCATGAAAATTAATCACTTCTGCAGGTCATAAATGCCGGTGTGCATCTCGAAAGCAGGACAGAGCTCACCTCTCCTGCCATTAAATCATTCATGACCCTGCAGTGCTGTGGACCACACAGTGCAAGACCTGCCTCCACCAATCTGTGTCTCCGCTCTGACACACACACACACACACACACACACACACACACACACACACACACACACACTACACTCTTAAGCCCTGCACTGAAATCAACCTCTGCAGACGGCAATTACAAATGCTCATCCAGTCAGGCACACACATTCAGCCTTGTGTCCACATTCATGAGTTCTGCAGAAGGTATCGCTGGATACCAATCCTTGGCCGGGGGGGGTTCCCTAAGACAGCGTGCTCCCTCTCCTGTTATGTTGTCCTCACTTGACCAAAATGTTCCTGCACTTATTAAGAGCAAATTAACCTCCAAATCCCTCTCTGTCCTCAAATATCTGCTTAATGACTTTGTTGAATTTAGTCCTTAAACAAGCAGCAGCCAGCTTGGGAATCTGGGGACTTTTACTGTAACTTCTATTTACTGCATTCTCCCTCTCAATGAGGGAGAAGTCTCCAAACATTTGCTCTCGAGTCATCCCACCACTTGTCCTCTGGATCCATTTCCCTCCAAGCTCTTTTAAGAGCTGGCTTTGGGTACATCCCCACAATGTTTGAGCATTCCCATGCGAGTTAGCCAGCTGTTGAAAGGGCCAACCCTAAATCCATCAAGTTAAAAACTACAGGGGCCGGTCTTGCTACTATCCCTTCTATTCAAGGTTCTAGAGAGTGCAGTTTTTAACCTAGTCTCAGATTTCGTCTCCCACAAAATAATCTCCTTGAGCCAAACCAGTCTGGTTTCAAGAGCTTTCAGTGCACTAAAACTGCACTGCTGTCAATGAAAGAAATCATGCGGTCAGCGAGAAGCGATGCCCAGTCATCTGCTCTCATTTTGCTGGACCTGTCGGCAACCCTAACCCTTTCACACAGTAAACCACTCAAATCATCCAGTTCACCAGATCAGAACTAGGCATATCTGATATAGCACTACTGTGAACAAATTTGTACATCGCTTTGGACAAAAGCGTATTCATTATAAATAAATGTACTTAAAAAAAAAACGTGTTGGTGAGTTCCACATAGTATAATCTGCTGATGCGGTTATTTATAGGAGCCACCAAAGTTATCTATGCAGAGAGGCTGGAGGATGGGTTTATGAGGCAGGCGCAGAGGGATGGCGATCCTTTATTGGCAGAATAATAGACGTTTCCCACATGACAAATAAATCAGTCTGGATCATATGTTGCACCCTTATCCATCTACCCACAGTGATCTAAGGTTGAATATTAGAATAATCAATAGCATTAATAGCTTTTATACAGTACTTGACTAACTGTACGTTTTCACTGCGGTTTTTGGGAAAATGATATGAATCGTTAACCTCTTGAATTCTTCTTGAATTCCATCTCTCCGTCGATCAAGCCCATGACTGAACAAGCGCAGAAATCCTTAATGAATAATTGATGACTCTGCGTAACAGTATTGCAGAACAGCGTTGAATTGCTGCACTGGATCAGAGGAAGAGGCGGGTGTGAACACAGCTTGCATGTGTACTGCACGCTCGACTGGTATCTGGGGCAATGTGCAACTCTGTATGTGTTGGGTAAAGACCCTGTGTGTGTGTGTGTGTGTGTGTGTGTGTGTGTGTGTGTGTGTGTGTGTGTGTGTGTGTGTGATGGCTAAACACAACCCAACCAATTCCTTGTAGCAGTGCAGTGCCATGTCCTTCACACCTACTGTCCTCTAGACTCTTATGGACATGGCTGTGTCTTGTGGATGATCATTGATGAACCAACCGTCAGCCTACTGATTGCATCATGCTTTGCTGTGAACCTGCTCAGATGCCGACCAAGTCAGGATAAAGTCGAATGTAAATGAGATCAGACCCTGCTCCGACCAGCAGAGGGAGCCAAGACCAGCTCATCCTTCATCTGTCCTCTGTTATCGGTCCATCTATAAGAACTAAAACACATTAGACCTGATATTCCACATCACATCTTTGACACAATTTCAGTTTGAAATTCAAATCAAAGCAATTGTCTAGTCTGGTCCGGCAGGAAATCATTACGTTCATCTCCATACACTTCTCTTTCCAACTATTGTTCTCACACTCCTGCTGTAATATGTTATAGTTAGTTGTTTTTTTTAACTATTTCTCATTAATCTTCCTATTTATAGAAACAGACATCTGGATGACAGTGCTGAGCCATCCATTGGGTGAAAACACATGTATGCTCACTCACAGCCACACAGAATATGCTGAAATTAAAATGTCTTTTTCACACTTCATTAAATTTTGCATCCAAATCAGTTCCAGTTTGCATATTCAGGTGAAGAAGGCAGTGATGCCACAAGCAACTTGGTGAGAACAAATATCTTAATGTTCTTAAGACACAGTACAGGCTTACCTTTCTAATTTTTGTATTTAAACAAATCTTAAACTATAAAGTAGAAAACAGCTAGAGTGTTTTACCTTGATGTAGTTTAATGTATTTGACAAACTTTACAGTAAACAAGGATTATCTGTCTGGAATATAACTTAAACAACAGAAAGAGAAAGACTATAGAGTGCATGCTCGTTGATGTGTCAGCAGACAACTCAAAGTGAAGAAGACAACAATGCCTTATTCTAAAATGAGAACTGTTGACACCATATATTTTCACTCAATAGAAGTGTTGGAAACATGAGCCATATTTTTTTACATTCAAGCATACTCCTCTGCTCAATAGCGAGATATTCTGAGCACCTTACATAACAACAGAGGCTGAAGTTCAATGATACTATAAGTGTGAAAAAAGGCATGTGAAACAAAAATAATCCCAATAAATTAATTAAAACGTTTCTCGAAACATGGTGGAATCACTGAAATCTACAATTAAATGAAAGTAAAATACATTTTAGACTTCCAGAAATAGGTCCAAATGTAGATATTAAGTTCAAACTGCAGGAGAAAGTAAACACTGAATTAAATTGTGGAGTAAACATTAATTAAGCATACAATATGTTACATTGTAATTGTGACCAGGTTATGAAGATGATTCAAAGACTTGAATATGAAAAAGACAGGGTGAGAAAAAAAAAAAAAAAAAAAAGGAGTAAGTAAGTGTTGAAGTGGATTCAGTTTCATCGATTCAGCAGAATGCAAGAATGCAAAAACGACTAGAATGGAGTGACAGCGGGGGATGTGTGGTAAGAGAGCTGATGAATGATGGAAAAACAGCAGTTGGCTCAAGGAAGTTGCTGTATGATGACCGTCAGCCTCCTGACCAAGGACAGACACAAGAGATGACGAAAACAAGAGGAGGTCACGGATAGTGTTGTCCTTTTAAATGGTATGGCAGCATTAACACTTCTAAGACTACAACAAATTATTATTTTCATTGTTCTCCCTATTATTTTCTTGATTAATCTTTTAATTATTGCAAATATGTTTAACATACTGGCAGCACCACAAGAGGAATAAACACTCCGGATCACTGCTGCACTGCATTAAAAGACGGTTACAAAGCGGAATCACTACCTGCGTTCGAGAAGAGGTCAAAGCAAGTAAACAAACTGCAACACATGCTCCCAGTGACGATAGAGGTCAGGAAATGGTCGTTTATTTTCTCTTTTACATTGATCTTTTTTTTTTTGAACACCCGACTTCATGGCTTTTTATTTCATTCTCAGTGAAGTTTACTGTTAAAGTGCACTGAAGTTTATTGCTTAACTGTAAAATATCCTTCCACCATTAGATATCTTTTTCAGTGTTTGATAAACACATAATTGCAAAGGTTTTTATACTTTGGACAATGTATCAATATCGGATTTTTTTCAAACTGCCCAATATCGGTATCTGCCCCCAAAATCCAGTGTCAGCTGGGCATAGCCTTCACTGTCACAGACCAACCATGCCTACATCCATGCATAGTCAACCCCCAGAGGCCCATTCTGAGCCAGCAAAAACTGGAATGTTTACTATTTTTTATCTAAAAAACCTGTTAATTTTCTGTCCATCAATTAATGGATCAATTGTTTCAGCTTTTAACAGGACTGCTCTTGTGAAATAGCTGCAGTTATTTTTTTAATACATACTAACAAATGATGTATGTCTATACACAGCATACACAGACAGCTACAAAGATATGTCCAAGAGATTCTGACTTGAATCATTCACAGGTTTTCACACACACACACACACACACACACACACACACACACACACACACACACACACACACACACAATGTGTAGGCAATTAAAGGTCTGTGCCTAAGGCCAAGATGGGGCCAAAGTCGGTGCTCTATGCTCTGACAAACATTTTCTCCATTACCAGCAGACTTAACTGTCCTGCACCGCCTCAAGCTCCGCTATATATTCTCCTTCACTTAAACTCTGCATGGAGGCAGCAGGGGAAAAGGGAAACAAAAATTTAAAAAAGAGTGACCACAGGAGCAAGGGAGGAAGTGCTGCTCTATGAAGGGGCTACAAAAGGAACAGAAAAAGAGATGAGGGCATAGTGAATGCAGCCAAATGCAGAGTAATCAGGATCCAACTCCAGCAATCAATAAAAATTAATAATTTACCAAAAAAAGACATGCCAGATTATCTTTCTGACCGTCAGTCCCTCCATGTCCTTCTGATCAAACTGGGTTGGAAAAGACGCAGTGCTCAACTGTGGTGACCTGTTCCATATGGTAAAGATAGGTTTTCAGTACAGCATGTTGTTGTACATTCAAATGAAATATGGATGTGCTTAAGAGCATATACTGTTAAAGTGTAAGCTACATTAAAAAGGACATCATTTCTGGGGGAGATATGTGTAGTAGTGGTGGTCGAGAGAGGGACTGTTGGTGAATTGTTTGACAGGAGGAGAGGCACAAGAAAATGAGAGAATACAGGAGATAATGTCAGTGTTCATATAGTGATTGGAAAGTCCTCCGTATAAACACTAGGTGGTGACATCCAACTTTCCCACACAGCAGCCGACACTGTGCTGACTAAGGGCTGGCTGACAGTGGATGTGCGTTTGCCAAGTCTACACACATGTGCTCACATGTGATGGTGTGCAAGGTGCGGTTGACCTTGTGAAGCTGCTGCATACAAGCACGTTCTCCTTCATCATGAGCAGATACCGCTACAGTCCACAAGGACCAACCCCCTCCCTCCTCTGCGATCCAATCTGATTAAATATGGCGGGAGAAAATCCAACTAAAACATTATCTGAACAAATGTCTGTTCACTAGATCAAAGGATTTATAAACGGGTGTGGTGGAAGTAGATTATTCCATACCAAGACAGCACTCTCCTTTTCTTTTCTTTTCATGTCTACCAAAAACACAAGGCTGCCGTAACAGTAAAAATGACTGAAGCCCTCCCCTCCCCTGTCTCTCTCTGTTGCTCACTTAATCTATCTTGTTTCTCTCTCTAAATGTGAGATCCATAGTTCTTAATGTAAAATCAGAGGCTGAGAGAGAAGAGAGGGAGGTGTTAAGAATCGAAAGCATGGTCTTGCAGCATTGCAATGTGCCGCAAGTAACTGCGGCAGAAAGAGAGAGAGGGAGGGAGGGGAGTTGTAGTCTATATTGAAGCAGGAGAATTGATTATGGGAGGGATGAAGGAATGTACTGTAGGAGGGAGGGAGAAAGGGAAAGGGGTGGGCACATGGCTCTGCAAATCTCTAGGGTCAGCCAATTAGAGGCTGGGTGACACAACCATCCTGCCAGCTAGTAAATCCTGCGCCACAAGACAACCCACGTGCCTTTGTTCAATGAACGTGTGGCTTGTACACAGTCACACGGACACACACATAAAAAAAAGTAAGTACACAGTGAGATTGGAGGTAGTTAAACACCGGACAGGTAAGTACTTGAGTGGCCAGGGTCGCTTGCTTTAACGGCAGGTGCGTCTAAGAGATTGAGTATTAACTTATATCATTCAATCATCATTTGAATGACTGACATAGTACATCATGACCAGAGAGGGCTCATATCCCAGCTGACAAGACAGCTACCCACACAGAGCCAATCCTGTGGGGTCCCAATAGCGCTTCTAAATGCAGCGTCAAAACTCATTGAGTCATTGGAGTGCCGGAGTAAAAGGAAAGCGCCTCTTGTATGACATGTCACTCTGCATTTTATTTCTTAATAACTCACTGGTTAGTGAGTATCGGGCTATTGAAACTGACATCCCTGCAGGTAACGTACGGAGGTTCCCTGGAGTTACATCATGGTGCGTAAAATGAGAATACAGCGAAGGTAAATTATAACGTTATCATGATGTGTTCAAATGTCTTGTAAAATTACGTTTTTAGCAAGAAACTTCACTTCCGTTGTTTGAAAGAAGTTTCACGACAATATTACATAGATATTATAGGGAATTATGAATTACATATCATTTTTAATGATGCTACTCATCAATACACAAACGCGGTGTGAATAGTTTTTAAGCAATTTTTTACGAAATAAATATTCCATATGGGACAAATATCTTATGACCTCACCACAAGGTTGTCTTTGGAAAAACAATTCGAACTGAGAAAATAGAAAATAGAAATTTGAACATGGATGTTTCCATGACAACTGGGAAACTCCATCTACTGAAGAAAATCATGTGCTATGATCAAAAGCTCCAGAACAGCTAATGAGTGGACCTCGCGTCATTAAAAATGAAATCTCCGATCTCAAATCCTGATTTGGGTGAACTGGACCATTAACATCTGCAAAACTTTACTTTGTTCATTAGTGAAGAACAACGTACAAGTAATTTATTTTAATGGCTAACAGCATATCTGGCAAAGACTGAGGTAACAAAAGATTCAATAAGAGATTCGTTAGACTCTGAGATTAAAGGGAAACTTTGCCAATCTTCAACCGGCTTTGTAATGACCTGCACCCGGAGCTTCCCACGGCCGCTGCTCATTCGCTAACAGGGTGCACCGGAGAGTGCGAAAACGCCAGCTTTTACTCGCCGGTAACCCAGAGGGAGCCCAAACACAGTTATTATCAGCAAAGTTTCCCTTAAAATAGTAATATTATTAAAGCTTAACCATATCCAAAATGGAGCCTGCCATCAGAACCCATTTGTGCGAGTGATGCAACATGGTCTTTTCTTTTTTTTAAGTGCTACTGTACTTTTAGCATTTTAACATCAACAAATCACTACCACATTTCCAGTTTGAGAATTAGGTATAATTAGTAAAACTAAAAATAACTGTGTGTCTACATTGTATTTACCAGTGTGAAAACCAGCCAGAGTCATAGTTAACTGAAAAAAATGTATAGTTACAGACTTTGCAAAGAAATAAAACTATTGCATTTAAGGTAATTAAATAATGTTTACGTGTGCTACTGTACATGAATCGCCTTCAACGTATGCATGGATGAATGAATGAATGAATGAATGAATGAATGACGGCTTGGTTATGTTTTGTGTATCTACATGTTATTGGCCATCCTCCTGGAGAGCACAGCATCACTGTGCATGCTGGGTGGGATGAGGAACAGGATCAAATCAAAGTGACACCACCTCTGCCACCGAGGGATTTAGATGAAGAGGTTGACAAATGACTAAGCTTTTAATAACAGGTCCATGACGCTACGACACTATGATGACACTTGACACGAGGATTAGATGACTCAAGAAATCTGCACTCCACTAAGTAAGATTTGTCATCAGGGAGCACAGAGTGATAGTCCAAGGCACCAACCAATGCAAAAGTTCTGGTCGCTTGATGTCATCATCCGTTACCCAAAAGGGCCGCTATAGTCATACAAACTGAACCTGAATCCCTTCCCTAAAAGCCCTAATAAGCTGCTGTAACATAGCCTACAGTATATACTGTATTTCAAGACGCCACTTTGGCCTATGCAGGTGTATTTCAGTCAGGAAATTCAGACTCCAAACATGAACTCAATCTCCTCCTTCCCATCGCATTAAATGAATCAGACGTTGTCTATTGTCCACACTCAGAGAACTGGAACTGTGAATTACAGCCCGGAAGCTGTGCAGCTGTAATGACCTACTGCACTGCTGGATTTAGAATTCAATTATTCCTCTTCTCTCTGGTAGACAGGAAAAAAAAGGAATCATCATATCAATCAGGTAAATAACACCCGTCATTCAATGCATAGGAAAAGGGTGCAGAGTCACCCTTGGGTCACCCACACTTCTCCGACACTTTTTGCTTTTACTCTCCTCTTTATGGTTCTGCCTCTGGACTATAAACGCTCATCATCGCAACAAAAAACTTGTACCCAGTCACTTACACATAAGGTGCTTCCCACACATACAAATACAGTCCTACACTGGCAAGCTTGTTTTCAGCACAGAAATACATGCAAACCTGCAGAATAAATTCTCTAGTAGATCTCTGGATTGTGCCACCTAAGATAATAAGACGGAGTTTTCAGCTATGCTAGAAACTCTGAGGCTGCACACACCAGTGGGCTGAATTCTAACATCAGCATGCTCTCAATGACAATGCTAACATACTGATGCTAACCATGTATAATGTCTAACATGTTTAAGTACGGCTGAGGCTGTTGGGAATGTGATTCGTTTTTTCAGGTATTTGGTGATAAACCAAAGAACTCGACAAACTGAGATTTTGACCGGATGGTGGCTTTAAATTTATAGTCAGGGTATCACCAAATTCATTAGATTCATCCTGAGAGGAACATAACTGTCTTAGCAAAATTTCATGGCAATACATCTAACATTTGAGATAATTCACAAAAAAATAAATCAACCTTATGGTGGCGCTAGATGACAGGGGATCATTAATAAGAACAGTGGGAAACATCCTCTGGGGACCATGAATGTTTGTACAATTTTGTTACGGCAATCCATCAGATAGTCGTTTGGATTTTGCAGCCTAGTCTAATGCGGTGGTCCAACCAACAGGCCGCAAAAACAGCAAAGGTATCCGCAAACACAAATAATTAATAATAACCTACTCATTTATTCTCCATTCTTTATTCTGTGTGCTCACGTATGAATAAAAAAGGAACCACAGTGAACAAATCATAAAGTCTGTAAAGGTGGATGAGGATAGAAAAATGCATCAAATGGCACAGAACACTACTGTTGTAAGCTACATGCCCTGTTGATTAAAGCCGAACACACAGGACAAATACAATATTTCTCTACAGAGCACATCAATACAGCATGAGGTAGGTTGCCCATTGCAGAGGCTCCTAGTTATCGCACATATATACGTCCAAGAGAGGCTGCAGAGGATATCAAGGCAGAACCCCGAGTACCTGGACATCACACTACACTAAGCTCCCTCTACCACCTCCTGTCCTTTCCTCTTTCCTCTCTCAGCATCCAGAAGGAGCTTAAAGGGAAAAGGCTCAGGTTGGGTAACGGAAACCAAAAGCCTTCCTTTTTTTTTTTTTTTTTTTAAAACAACAAGCTGTCCAGCAATGACCTATAAAATTCCTCTAAGATCATCTCGCATCATTCTCTCTCTCTCTCTCTCTCTCTCTCTCTCTCTCCACTTTTATTTCAGTAAGGATCCATTTCAATAACCCTGATCTCTCAATTCTGGTTTCAGAGAGTTACGTAACAGCGGCACTATCAGAATAACAAGACAGATTAGCACAATCGGCCAAGGAGAGGGATAGAAAGGAGAATGAAGGGAGGGAGGCACAGGGGGAAATCTAAGGAAGCCCCTCACAATATGACACATTATTTCACGTGCTGTCTCACAAATGAAAAGATTTGACTGTGCAGTGGGAGGATAAAGGCTGCCATTGTTAATATTTCTGGGAGGTTTACACAAACCTGTTGTTGGGAGACTAAAGCTTTGATGAAAGCATTGCAGTCCTAAGTGTCAGTTTAGTTCAATTACAATCATCAGCTGGGAAACACCAATAAATGTTCTCGTATATTTCAGGCTTTTTTGTTTTTTAATTACAGAGACGACTCAAAATAAGCGGATACTGATGCTTGTGTCTTCAGTTTTAAAATGAAAGAATGAAGCACTGCAGTGAGGATGAAACTATCTATCCTCAGGCTTTGGAGTTTTGGGGAAGCCTAATCCCTGCAGAGAGGGAGTGCCTGCTGGATGCTTGATGTTATTTTGCTCTTGTTTATTTCCTCATTTTTGTATTTTAAAAAAAGATTGGAAAGGGACTTTTGGAGCAGGGTAGTCCTCTCATTTCTCTAATCAAATGAAACTGATTGCATGTGGTATCTGCTTTGGAATCAGTCAGTCTAGCAACTCATTAATAAAGAACTGCTATTGCCCTGGTAAAGAGAGGAGGGGGAGGAGAGAGGTGGGGGTTGGTGAATTGTCCTCACGTGTGCCTTTCGGCCCTGCTTTAATTAAAGGAGAGTAGGCTGTAGCTCCCGGCCAACCTGCCCCAGCAGCACTTATTGTAGAGCCAGGAGTTGGACTCACTGAGACTCATTCCCAGGCTCCATCAACATGAGTGAGTGCTTCAGCCAGGCCTGCTGAGTCATCTGTCTAAGGGTTTTCACAGGGCCACCTGAGCTGCAGACACACACACACACACACACACACACACACACACACACACAAAACATAATCTTAACTTAATAGCAATCTTAAACCCAAGACTAAGGCTGGGCTTAGTCTTGGCTTAGGTTATTATATTGATATAATCTTACATTTTGAATATCGTGATATGGCATAAGAGCATTAAAGTCTTCATAACAGTAAAGTGATTTTCTGTACTTACTAGCCTATTAATTTCCTTTCCACACTTGTCAATACATCCACGTTACTGATGATTATCTATCAAAAATATCCTCTCATGTAAACGCACCAATGTTCAAACCTACAATATCGATAGAGGTATTTGGTCAATAATATTGCTATATTTAATTTATCTATTTTGTCCAGCCATATATCTATGTGGAAATAAAAAAAGGCAGTTATGCAGCAACCACATACTGGCTCCAGAAAACCCCAACAGCAGAAAAGTGAAAGTAAAAATATCAAATTTCTCCCTCTTATTTTTATCTACTTTGAATACCATTTTCTATCCAATATGAGTTTTTCCACTTTGACATCCCTAATTCAAAAATCTCTATGAATATGCAAGTGTATTGGACACACGAGGTCTCCCTTTTCATTCTCTCAAGGCTGGAAATAGGGTGACAGCAGGACTGGCTCTTTGCAAAGGTAAAACATCCACCTACCAGCACCTCACTGATTAACACTCATATCTTGTTTGTTTAATCTGTACAGTAAACAAAGTGTAAAAACGGTAAGTGTCAGTGTTACGGTGGGTTTTGGCGGGAGCAGTGACTTCCTGAATTGTGGTCCCCACTGTGAGGTTGCCAGGCAACCACTAGTGACTCCAGGAAGTTATTGCTCGGGCCAAGAACTCGCCCTGCAGCTTGAGTGGTATTGATCTTCTCATGTAACTATCAGCACGGAAGGGAATACGCGTATTCCCCAATATTTCAAAACATTCTTATATTCTTTAAATAGTACAATAATCCTCAGTTTTATTGATAACAAAATAATAATTAGTTGCAGCCCTTAATGGGAGGACCAGCCAACATCCCTCTAATGACTCTCAGAAGAGGTGAAGTAATAGGCCACTGTTTGAGACTGAAACAGATATCGACTGAAGCCAAGTTCCAGATGAGAGACAAACATCCACACACATAAAAAACGATTTACATGTTGTAGCAGCAGATAATGAAATGAATTACCATCCGCCAATAGTTTGACCTAAAGAATGTTTCATTGAAAATTCATAACTTTAATCACAGTAGCTAGTAAAGGTACAGGTAAGCAGACAGGCAGACAGGTGCTAGAGCTGCCTCTGATGGGCTTAGTCACTGCTGCAGCACCCCTAATCCACTGCACCAAACCTGGACACACACTAAAACACACACATATAAACACAGCATCAACACCTACAGCACCAATCTGTTTCAGACACCGACACATTAACCTCAGTGAAGGCTCTGCTTCCTGTTCAGACACAGAGGGTAAGAGATTTTGGAGGGCAGACAGAGACAAGGCTGGAATGCTGATCCACTGCTGCCACCTCTGTTTTATATGAAGATGGAGATAGCACTTAGATAGCACTTTCACTGTTGCAATGTTCGCTGGCAGCCATGTTAGCTGCACAGTCCTGCACCATGGCTACCGTTTAGGGAACCTGAGAGTCTATGCGGCTGATTTTTACCTTTAAGATGCCTGATGGGCTGCAATATACAGCTGCAGCCAACACCTCTGAGTGCCAGACTGTATAAAGCAACAAAGGAGTCATAGTGCATCTGACCAGACTGATTGTATTGATGAGTCCAAGTACCAGCACCACTAAGTGGTCAGTCCTCAGCTGCCATGACTCTTCCTCTGCACTTCACTGCCTTACAAGTAACAGAAAAGCTTGACTTAACAGAAACAAGAAGTGCACACAAGTGATGACCTTTGAGCTACATCGAACAGACTCATTAAACCATTAGTTGTTTGTCTCATTTTTTCACATTGGATGGTTCCAGCTTCTCAAATGTGAGAATTTGCTGCTTTTTCTAGTCATACATACAAGTAAATTCCTGAAAATGTAATATCTTGTTTGGACAAAACACCTGACATCACCTTGGGATAGGAAATTATTTTTTTAAAAAGGAAATAATTGTCAGATTATATAAAAATCATTTTAACACTTGTTTTGTAAGAAACAGCTGCATGCCACACTGTTTACATTTGCTGGAAGAAAAAAAAATGCAGTTTTAAATATTATATTCCAAAAATTCACCGGTTCCAGCCTCTTGCTGATTTTTTTTATCTTCATTTTTTAAGATTTAAAAAATGGCCAATTGATTATTATGAAATTCAACGTTGGTTGCAGTCCTAATCACAACAACAGTAATAGGTGCATATAAAGAGATTTACATATGCATTCCCATGTCAAAATAGTTACCAGATTAAAACTCACTGAAACTCAAAACTAAAACATGTTCCTACTAAATGAGCAAATGGCAAATGACACCAGAGAGAAATTCATAATGTTGCATACAAAAATACTGCTCACATATATCCTGACATAGACACCCTCGGGGTCATTGAAAATCCAACTGAAAGAATGAATGGCTTTTACTACCAGCTCACAAGACAAATTTAGTTTGTTGTTTTGTCAAGACTTTGTAATTGGATGTTGGATGATTAATTTAACTATATTACCAATTTTAAAATTGTACTTGTACCGTTTTCTAACTTGCATATAATGTATGTCATGATGGGAAATACATTGATTCTTCATTGAGCAGCCAATATGTAAAGAGCGCAAATCTTCAGTCGTTTTGGAAATAACTGCCAGGTATACATTTGTGACCTTGGAATAATCCTGAATCTTTAAATGTGCAAACAGCCTAAAATTAAAATTGCACAGACACATTTTTGTCTGTCATGCTGATATGAGACAAACAATACAAACACAGCAAAGCACTAGTTCATACTTCAGGAACATTCTAGCCAGCTAGATCACTTCACACTAAAGCCGCTTCAGATGTGGACGCAAACCTACATATAGAATTAGGTGAAAATAGGTGCTGACTAGGACAATAGGGCTTTGTTCACATCCTGACAATGCTCATTTTTCAAGAGGAGCAAACTCATCAATAAAAGTAATTTGAGGACAGCATTAGCCACTGCTCAGCAACTGACCTGTGCTGTATAATACCACTACACCATGAAGCCAATTAAATGGCACTTTCATCCTTTGATGATGAATTGTTGGCTTTAAGACTCTGGACATTCATCAGCGGACACAGATTTGTTTCCCCACAGGGATGGATATAATCATGTAAAACACCAACATACATCAGCCACAAGGAGCACACAAGAGGATGAGTGAATCAAAAGCCCAGCTAGCAGCCCCTAGAGGCCATAGGACCAACTGGACCAAAAAAGAATGAACCAAGGAGGGTCAGAAAAGGAAACGTCATGGCACCATATCGCATGATGTCGTTGGGGTACAACAAAGTAAAAGCTGGACATGGTGAAAGGCTCACTGCAGTTAGATCATAGAACATGAAAATGATTGAATAGTTTCACTGTCTGCAGGCAGGGTGTCATAGTAGCCTCCTTTATGGGTGAAAAGAACAACTCTACAATTATTGAAAAGATATTTAATTAAAGACCATAAAGAAACGCTTTCTATTTTAGAAAGACCATCCATTTGAATGTACACAAGAAGCACAACCACAATAAGTTGACAATATTGGTCATGTAAGTAAAGAGTAATTTCTTCATATAATAACTCACAATAAATGTTGAAATTATAGATATAAATTGTGCAGGATAAATGGTTGAAAGGCCTCCGGTAAGGAAGGAAAATGAAGCTTGCATAACAAAAGCCTGGTTTGCTGCTAACAAAATGATTAAAAAAAACAAACTGGTATGTGTGCGTGAGTGTTGGTATATGCGAGCAAAATGTATAAGGTGGTTCAATAAAAATAAAAAGTGGTTCTGTCACAGAGAAAAGTGTTGACCTTGCCTGCTCCGCGAGGATAGGGACACTCCGAGGTGCAGGTCGATACACAAGACAGCTGATGGGACAAATACCAAAAAACAGCGGTCGAATGGCAAAGAAAGAAAACAACCAAGTGTGGCTCGGTTTGGTTAACCCCCATGCAATATCGGGAAACTTCTTGAATTACAGACTGTAGAATTTGACTACGTAGCTGCAGGCATCACAGAGGAAACAAAGAGGGCACTGGAGAGAAAGAGAGAGAATTCCCCCAGTGTTAACATCTGCCCCAGAAACCAGGAATGGACGTAAGCTGGTGTTAAAAAAAGGAAGCGAGGATGGGAGGGGGAGCTGGAGGGGAGTCAGGAAGCTTATTTGAAAGACTTAAGCTGCATCGTTACGTAAGTGATATGGGATCCTCTGAAACCATACACTTTCAGTCAAAGTTGGGATGCATTAGTACCCTCGCCAGACATCTTATCCTTGCCTCATCCATACCGTTCGAGCAGCTTCTTGAATCTCATCTTGCCAGACATGAATATACTGCACTTACACACATGCATAAAACGCACCGACACAAGCATCTCAGCACCTACTTTCACACTCCTGGTCTTTATAGCCAAACGTTGATCAGTGAATCAAGAGAGGTTAAAGGTGGAGAATTTGGCGAAGCCGTACAGTAACTAATGTCAGTCATTGACAGACAGAGAGGTGGCATGTGTGTGTCTGTGATGAAACGATTGCATCCGACTCTTCTACAAAAAGAGCAGAGGAGCAAACCCCTCCTGAGAGACAGCTACTTCAGGTGTATTTGAGTCCCATCACCTTTCCCTCTCTTTCTTTCTTGCATAACAACAACAAAAAAAAATCCAATCCCTACACTAGCCTTTCAGCCCTGCCTCCCCTCTCTGTGAAAGTGGAAGCTGTACTGTGTGTCTGTCCATAACACTGTCTCTACTGCATCAGCATCAGATTGGTTTACAGCCAGCCTGGCACGGTGCAGACTCGCAGGGCGGCTGGACTCGCTCTTGGTTGCGGAGGACCAATTTCCCACCAATACACAACAGCACAATCTGCGGAGGATTCATTATCATTAATGAGTTTGAGTGAAAATCCAACAAGAGGCCAGAGGAATAAAGTCGACTCGGCAGCTTGGTGATATGTCCCTGCAGGCGATGACTGGCGGAGCAGAGATTTATTGTTTACAACGAGCCCTGCCAGTCACTCCAGCTCTGCCTGGGACTTCTCAGTCAAACACAAGTCTGCAGGTATTGCTCTGCAGTAATTAAAATGACATATAGAGGAAAAGCTGAAAAGAGTACAGACTGTTTTGAGGAAATTGGCAAGTTCACTGTCCTCGTGAATAATTAGTGCTGTAGTGAAATTTTGCTCACTGACACCATACCGCAGTATGAAGAAAGAGAGAGAGGGAGAGAGGGAGAGAGAGAGAGAGAGAGAGAGAGAGAGAGAGAGAGAGAGAGAGAGAGAGAGAGAGAGAGAGAGAGAGAGAGAATGAGACAGAGATGTGAAGAGGGACAGAGTCACAGTGAGAGGTAGAGTACTACACTGCCTTATCAGACGGCTTAGACAGGACGGTCAATAAAAGCAGGAATAAAGCAGTCAAGGGGAGAAGGAAAGCATGCAGTGTGTTGTACCGTTTCCCCTAGTCTGTATGCACAGGACATACAAGTGTGCCAGGGAGACTGTGTGTACACACAGTAGAAACACACTCATGACTGAGTTTCCATGTGTGCCCCGGCACCCCTGAACACAGCTTAGCATGACAGAGAAAGAAAGGGGGGGGTGGGGGGGGGGGGCGTCCAACCTTCCTGCCCCCCTCTCCGGCCAGCCCTCCCTCTCCACCCTAAGCCCATCACCCCACCCCTGACTACCCCACCTGAGAATAGTCCCAGTACCTTGCGCTTTTTATCCCGTGAGCGACTCCTCTTTTTGACCCTCTCCTCCTCCTTCTCTTTGCGCTCCTGCTCTAGCTGGGCTTCTAAATCCTTGTTCTTGCGGAGATGTTTGGCGGCTTGTGCCATGGCGTTGGTAGTGGAGGTCTGGGCTGCGTTGGCGTGTCCCGATCCTACGGCGGTGGTCCGCGGGGCGACAGCGCTGGGACTTCTACCTGGTGCCGGCCAACACTCGCGCTGCCGCTGCTGCTCTGTGTTCCTCTATGGCCCTGCAGAGTCTGCGAGCGTGCTCACCCTCTGCCTCCGCCTCCTCCTCCTCTTCAGCAGTGCAGTCACACACACATCGGCAGTCCTCAGCCGTCTGCTGTGGGATGCTACTGCAACGCTGCTCTCTCTCTCTCTCTCTCTCTCTCTCTCTCTCTCTCTCTCTCTCTCTCTCTCTCTCTCTCTCTCTCTCTCTCACACTTCCCTCCTTCAATTTTTCTGCTGCCTTCCTCTCTGATCTCCCTCTTTCTCTGCGCAGAGGAAAAAGGTAAATAACAGTGAACAAACAGGTTTTCTTTCTTTTCGACTTGTTTTCATTCTCTGCATCTCTCTTCCCTTCACTGCTTTGACATTCTGTCAAACTGCTTCGACCCCCCCTTCCCTCCAACAAATTCAAGAGGGGATGAACTGACAGTCAATTGAGGAATAGCCTGAGCTGAGCAGCTTTGAATCAAAGTCAACTCTCCTTCTTTGCATTGATTTTGTTTCCTTTTCCTGTATTTCATTTCTCAGTATCTCATAGTCCTGCTGTGTGTCCATCTGTGGAGGATCGCTAGGCTGCACAGGGAACCCGTCATCACCACACTCACTCGCACACAGAGACCAGAGGAAATAAAAAAAAAAAAGCTAAAACATGCATGAGGAAAAAAAGAACCTGCCTCTTACTCGTGTACTCTCTCCCCCTCTCTCTGCTCCCTTCTCCCTCTCTACCGTTTAGGCGCTGCAGCAGACCGGATTGGTATCCGTGCAAAGATGTTGGTGCAGTGTGCTTGTGTTTATTAGAGTGAGGCTGTGTGCAATAAAAGGCTATTTCCACATCGCCCCCTGAACATCTATTGAAAAGGGTGATACAGTAACATTAAAAGCTTTGATTTATTGACTTCGTTTTCTGGCTTCCGACATTCGTATTCTTCTCCTTCCCTGATCCCGTTGTAGTTTTTCATACAATAAAAGACAATAGGTGGTAGAAATATATGCATTATAACATAAGTGGCATTTGTGTTACAGTGTTCATGTGTAATACATGTGTGTATATGTGCGCAGTGAGAAAGAGGTGCATAGGGGGAGAGGAGCTGATGGAGTCGGCACCTGTTTACTGGTATTGCTCTGCCTCCCTCCCTCCCTCCCTCCCTCCTTCTTCCTCCCCCCCCCTCTCCCCTCTCCCCTGCAATGCTGCTGACGCAGGCAAAAAATATCGTTTAACATCTCTCTTTGCCCAGCTCACTATACATCACATGTACAGTTCACACTGATACAGTAGACACACACACAGTCCACGCGTACTTCAGTGCACACACACACACACACGCACACACAGGTGGGACAGCTGGTGAATGATGGTTATTAGAGTATTCTGCAGCCACATCTTAATTTCTGGCTTATTTGTTCTCCCCCTCATTAGTAATTTTAGAGAATAACATAGGCAAATGTACAAAAGCAAGGAGGATATTATCACAACATCCTATTTTATCAATCTGTCATTTGTTTCCCATTTTAACAGCTAATTATCAGGTCTTTTCTGACAGTTATCAGTTGAATGACTCATGATATTGAACCCAATTTGAATGAAAAGTGCTCTTAAGAAAAATAAAATCAGGCTATTTCTTGGCTGTGCATATTATTTAAGAGAAAAATATGTTGACAAAATTAAGATAATTAATAATCTTTTAGGGCCATTCCTTGTACATTTTACTTATTATCTGCTGCTTCCTGTCCATATCTCTGTACTTATGTCTTTCCCTGTGTTTTTCCTCTGCACTCCTGCCAAGGCTTCCCCTGATCGGATAGCAGCTCTCTCTCTCTCTCTATACTGCAGCATACTAATGAATAGGACTGGTGATATTGCCTTCTGTCTGCAATGCTACTACACAAATCACTCACTCATGTGGCCCAGCTATGACACAAACAAACACAAATACTGACAGGCTGGCAGCTCTGTGGCAAGATATCCATCACAATATCGAACTCCTGGGAATGTGCCTAAATGATTCACCAGTTGGACCGACTGCACTGGTAATAAGGAGGTTTTTGCTTAGCCAACTAAATTGGTTTTGTTATGCTATATACTCTTGCTCAGCTAATGGAGGGGCAGATTTACAGTGGATTTTTAACACAGCCATTGGGACCACTTAGGTATAGTAGCTGGATCATCTGAGGCTGAACCTGGAGAGACCCAGTGGAGAAGAGGGCGTCCCACACCCATCACATACTGACAAGCAACATGGTTGCTGCTTTGACAGAAGGCCCCGTTTCAAACACCTGTTTCAATTTCTTTATGATGCTGCGTTATTTGGCTGCTAACCTTCAAACATGACATGAATTTCATTGGATGCAGCGACAAGGACGTGTTTTTAAAGTACGCACCGAATGCGACTGTATTACCGTGTATCAATGAAGTAACTTCTAATTACTGCTCCATACTGAAATGCAATGGAAACCAATGGCTAATAAGTCAATCAAAAAAACGTAGGTTTTGCTTTGGAAAACGGATGTTAGTAATATAACCCCAACATCAGCTACAAGAACCATGACATAAACCCACCAATCAACCAACAGCCCAGTGTACTTAACTTGTTATACTGTATTTAAACAGGATAAACATCAGAAGTGACCATAGTCTGTATACAAGAAGTGGACGTAGTCATGGTGACCCATGGTTTGTGGACTACAGTTTTGTCGTCTGGTGTACGGCATTTCGGCCGTCGTCATCTTGGCTTTTTGCAAACAGAAGTGTCACGAGAGGGTGGAGCTAAGTACAACCAAATGAAATCAAGTTTCTTAACAGAAATAGTTTTCAGACATGCTGAAACATGCTAAAATACTGGAATGGACTGTAAAACCACACACAAGCCTATTTTTGTGTTTTAGAGTGCACCCAGTGTACATTAACTGTCCCTGGGGTGGTCCTGCCTGGGACACAAAAGGGACAGGTTGTGTGGACCTGGGGGGAGAAAGAAACACACAGCTACTGCCCGGCTTCTCTTCAGTGTGACGGCCAGCACCCGCCAGCATGTTAGCCGCTCCAGTGCTCCTCTAAAAACAGTGACGAAATACGACAGAGCCACACACATACACCGTCGCACACCCACATGCAAACTCACCACAGTGAAAGGAGAAAGGGGCAGCCTATTCAACACATGGAAGCATACTGTACGTAACCCCACTATCAAATCCAGACCCTCTGGATAGAAACACAGACAGTCATGTAACAGTTCAAGAGCCACAGCAAAATACTTTTGTTAAATCAACTCAAAAAGAGCTAAGGGACACTCTGGCCCGGTGTTTACACAGGTCCACACGAGTCAGACTTGGGTTTACAGCACTCAATGTCATTTAACACCTTACAGTGCTTTTTAAACAATACATGGAGACATGTATTGCCACTTTACACCCCGAGTGTAAGCATGTACTCAATATTTTCGCATCTAGCACCAAGAGTCTGACTTTGATAAATCATTCTGAAGACCATTCTCTTTTAGCAAATAACCTATTGTTATAAGAACTGAAGAGGATCCATTTATCACATCTCGCATAAAATATTTTGTCTCTCCTAAAAATACGATGGGCACATTTATATATTAAAATATATAAATTCACAATAAGCAATGTAATTACAATGTAGGTTGGTAAAAACAAAAGGCACATTGTGTAGGCCACCATTTGAACCACTCTCAATGGAACTGCCAATGACAAGGTTCTCATTCTGCTTCACCAAGTTTGTTGAGAAAATAACTTTTTGCATGTTGACATTTGGCAATCTTGCTAGCATTTCACATCCATCCACATAACCAAGACTGAAATTGTTTTATTGCTCACATGTATGGCCTGGCAGGTGAAACCTAAACATCTGACCGTCAGTTCATAAACTCCAGTGGTCCCAGTTGCTGTTATATACAGTTGTCTGCACAAAGGTGCAGCATGGCAAGGGACTCTTCAAGGGACGGACTAGACATGAAGTGGGATTTAAATAGTTCATCAAAAGGCAGCTAAGGAGAAGTTTGTCCTCAACAATGTAGTATGTGTAGGTCCTGCGTAGGAGGTACAGCTGCTGACCCTCTCTTTCACTTAATGCTGCAGCAAAGCACAACATATCACAATGTGACAATAATGAGACCATTATATAAGAAAAAGGCAAACTACTTTTGCTACCCAACAGAGGTTTGTATAATTATGTACTTTTAAATATCTCCACACTAACTTATATCAAATTAATCTAGCCCTCATTCCCAAGATGTTGAGACAGTTAGTGTTGAGGACAAATAGCAAAGACATAAAAAGCTACCAGACCGTTTTAAAAAGGCACAAGTTTGTCCACAGTATCAGTGGGGCTTCTTTGGACCCTTCTGCGTCCAGCTGTAGGCAACAGAGAGTGACGCAGCAGCAGGGAGAACATATCTACTATCCCAGTCTGACAGGTAATAAAGGAGACAAAGTAATAAAGAGCATCAGTGCCAATGAGCTCCCATGAACATTAAAGTCACCCATGTATTCTTTCTGGTTTTAGTGTCATCATGTGGAAGCTTTTCAGCTGCTCTCACAAGCGAACGGCCGTCAGCTGATGAAGTCAAGTGTTTCGCCTCTTCAATGACCAAAGGCTTGCAGGATGTGTCCCACCTTTCAAGCATCTCTGAGGATGTTTCTGCACCAAACATCAGCTGCATGTCTTCAGCTGGTCTTCACCTGCCAGGCTAGAAATGCGGTACCCTTTTTAACATCTGTGATATTATATATATATATATCATATATTTGATAACTTTGAACAAACACATCAGTGTGCAGAAAGTTGCCCAATAGTCATATAAGTTAGCAATGTCTATTAGAGAGCAGCCAACACAATTTTGTTAGTTGATGGCAAAATTTAGATCAAGTCAATTCATTACAAGCGATTAACACTATGGCTAACCAATATTTTCAGCTAAAAGAATTACAAATTTCACCTGGCCAAAGCTAAGCCTCAAAATTTGGTATCTAGTTCTTAGCCAAGACAGCCATTCATTAAAAAGACCTGAAAAGACCAGAAGTTCAATTAACTCTAAACAAGTCCAATCAACTGCTTTAGAAAAGAAACGTTGCCTCCCTTTGACCAATAGCGTCCAGAAAAGGGTCCGACGGAGGAGATGGACCGGAGCCTGGAGTTTCGCAGCTAAAACCTTCTCCTTTGACAACAACCAACTCAAAGATGCACGCTACACCCAAAAAAATAACATCATGTTTAACACATTTGTTGTACGATTTACTGCCATGTCTCAGCTTGATCCTGAAGCTGCAACGGTTTCCTGGAAGCAGATAAGTTTCCTTGTCTTGAAATACCGCATTCTGTTGCTCAAGCGTGTGCTAACACTGTATGTACAGTACACTGTCCTTGGACTGAACTTTCTAGCCAGTCATTCTTGACAGTAAATGTCAGCTTTACAGAAAATGTACACCCACACCACAGGTAAAACCCTTGGGACAATATTCTCATTTCCTGCTCTAATTTAGTCAACCTCATCATCAGGGACAGGTCACAAGGATGCACAGGTCTGGAGAATATTTCTCAAACAAACACTTCATGAAATCAGTTTAGTCATAATGACAGGAAGCTAATGCCTCTTATTGCTTTGCATATTAACACATCAGCCGCAGCAGTAGCTCGTGTACTGATACAGCAGATGCTGCTGGTTTTTACTATGCCGCTCATGTTCAATCCTCCTCAATATTTGAGTCTCTAGTGTGTTTTCTGGCAGAAGTCCACAGCCTACAGTGAGATACAGTATTCTGCAGGCCTGTGCCATCCTCTGCACCATCAACTGTGGTTTATAGAGTTATTTTAACAGCAGCCGTGTTAGTCACTATCAGCCAAGATGAGATGATGGGATGAACTTAAAAAAAAAACCTTGTTGCTACTACAGTATGGATGAACACTGTGGACTATTTTATGATTTCAAGTGGATCAACGGATCATATCACTGCCCTTTTAACCACGTGAAACAGATTATGGTTGGTCGTCACCAAAGATCAATTGGAGAAACATTGAGGGAAGACTAGAAGTGAGGCAGCGCCCTCTATTGATTACTAGAGGGTACTGCGACAAAGAGAGACAGGAATATTTGCTGCATGAGTCTACAGTCAAACATGAAGGGTCTTGGTAATACCCTGCTGTTGAAATTTGTTCATGTCGGAGCCTTTAATCAACCAACAAAAATGAAAACAAGTTACCAGTTACAACAGCAAACATCTGTGATATTTTACAGGCGAAAATTACAAGACTAACCGGACAAATAGAACATGTGTGGTGGGACTAATCCATAATACTGAATACACCATGGATCACAGTGCCCCCCATAGGCTCATCTTGCGGTACTGCTAGTGGCTGTAGACACACACATACACGCACAGCAGAGCTCAACACTGCACTGCAGCACATAGCCAAGTAAGAGCAACACCACAGGACTGCACAGCTCAGTGTTGCTCCGACAAGAGAACACACCGTTCAGATATAATCACGTGTCCAAATGAGCAGGATTAAACTAATTCCATGTGAACATGAGCACTGAAATTTGTATTTAGCAGTGAATTTGTGTACACAAACCGTTTTGATAAGCTTTTAATCATGCAAGCTATTCATGAAGCAACAATGACAAACGTTCCCCGGTTCCAGTTACAGTTCCAGTAACGATTTGTGGCTTATATCTGGTTCATATCATTAGAAATAGAGAATTTGGGGGTTTTGGACAATCAAACATTAAACAAATTAAAGATGTCTTCTGGGAAAAAAATGGAATGGGCTCTCTTTCTTCTTTATTTTGTTAAAATTGTATTGACTAAACAATATTTAAAAAAAACTAACTGAAAGAGAATTGATACAAAACAAATTATGCAATGTGTCATATATATGTAAAAGTATTTCTGTTTAAGCCCAGGTCTCCGTCAATACAGGAGGTGAGAATTATGACAACAAACGTCTATTATGAGCGTAATGCAATCCAACAACTCAAACTACATTATCAGAAATTACCATAAAGTTGAATCAACACATCTCTGACAGAGTCAACTGCTCAGTCGTGTATTGCAACGCATTGTTGTTATTTTGTACACCCTCAGCAAGTGTAGTGTCTGGTGGACATTTTGCAGTCATCCTTCCCCTCCTGACACTTGGCTAGTAAAGCATGAAGGCAGGATAGAGCAGGTTAGCTCGGAGACCTGAAACGCTCCTTTGGAAAGATCTCTCCCTCTCCCTCCCTCTCTCTCTCTCTCTCTCTCTGCTGGCACTGCACCAGCAGAGAGAACACTGATTGGGAAAGCCATATGGCAGGTAACAGACCAAGGGCAGGCTTCATGTCCAAACTGTGTCGCGGCTCAGGCAGCCTGCCACCTCATCTGATTTGGCTCTGGATTCTAGGGAAGTACGTAGATCAGAGTTCAGTGTAAATATGCCACGAGTGTTACTGACGCTGCACCATCACCAGCTCGGTGGTGTGAACAGCAGTTCAGAGTGGTCTCAAAGCCGCAGAGTCAGCAGTGAATTTCACCGACACACCAACTGGGAATGGCAATGGCCTTAGGCAGATTGACAATCACTGCTGTTGTGTAAAGAGGATCTGTCAGAGCACAGCGCAGCAGTGCGAAGGCAAAGCCATGCTTTGTTCTCAACTGGCCATTTTAAGGGATTTTGTCCAGTGACTGTAACAAATACGTCACTCGAGTCTTGAGATAAAAAGATCCCAAACAAAGCTCTTGCTCAGCATAAAAATGTATTGATCATGCTAACGTTTCGGTCCCTCTGGATATTTGTTAAGAAACACATCATTACGTTTAGTGCAACCTTTACCCCCAACTGCCACAGACAGGGCATGGTTATTAAAAAAGAGGTACTGCACACTTGTCTTGTGTTTTTTTTTATGGACTGAAATGTGATGAAACACATTAATGCTTGTGTTAATATTGACATTTCTTACCAAATGTATTAAAAATCAGCATTTCATGGGTTTAAAATGGCTCAACACACCGTCTACTATTTTAAGTCAGCTGTGAGCCTTACACTGCAAATGCTGACGGACTCCACCGCTTATGTCATGAAATTTACATTAAAACATATTTTTTTTTGCATTTTTGGAAGATAAGATTACCCAGCAGTTCATTCCAATGACATGATATCTCATCTTTTAGGTGCCAGGGCATCGCAAAGGTGACTCTGCCAAAGAGAGGTGGCAACATCGATGAAATACTTGGATATTTAAGTTGCAAACTCTATCCCCCAAGAAGATTGAACATTGAGATACCATGGCATGTAATGCTCAACGGACTCTGGGGATTTTATAAACCTACTAATGATACTCAAGATGCAAGTAGTGCATACTATTACACCACTTTGAATGACTTGTAAAAGCTGGAAGGCCGATGCTTTAATTCATCAGTAATGCAATTTCTGTAACTTAAGTGTGTGTTTTGGTGTCTAACTCTCTTCTTTTAATATCATTTTTATTTAATTTATCCATATGTGAAACATAATCTGGCAGATTGTCAATTATTGAGAGACACTCCCACAGGAGGATAGCTGTCCCAAACCAGTGCAAACAGAGTGAGCGGACCATTATCTATTTGAGATCAATGTTGTAATAATTGTGTAAAACACTCGTGACGAAGCCAAATGTTAGTATGATCAATAAATTGTGATACGGAGCAAGAGCAGTGCTCTAAATATTCTCTCAAGACTAAAGTAATACTCTCTAACCAACCTGCATCAGAGATCTTTGGATGTGCAAATATCTCCTTTGAAAAAACAATTGGATAACTGCCACTATCTTTTTACTGTAAAGAGGAGATGTGATGAGTTTGCAGAATTTCCTGATCAGTTACAAAAGGAGGCTCAGCTTGAAATCCCTCGTCTTTGTAAACCATTTAGGGGAGTCTTCCTGACCACAAACAACAGAAACAGCCATCTATGAAGTACAACAGCTGTAGGTTGAGCACAGCAGGCAAACTGTCTGTGAAAACCCAGTTTGTATAGATGGCACTATTTCATCTCTCATTATGTAAACAAACTACAGTATGGGATTTTAAATCTCTGGAGAGAAATTCAGAGAAAAAAAAAAAAAAAAAAAAGCTTTGAGAAGTGACTCAGCTTGTAGTGCCCAAAATACAAATTCCACATGGTGCCTGACCAATGATTGAACATTCAGAGGATTCATTTGAAGAGGAAGCTGAGCGTGATTGTCAAAAACATGAAGAGGCAACCGCTGAGGGACTAACCCTTTATCCAGTTTATTTCTGCCATCTAGTGGCGTCATAGTGCACATGACTTCTGAATGAACATGGCTCTGATCAATGGATAACTCTGAGGTGCTAAGTGAGTCTGTCTGAACCTCTCTGATTGATAATCTACTAATGGGTAGAAACACTACAAGAGGTGATTGATGGAATTCAAGCATTTGTTATGGAACAACTGTGTCTTCATATCTTCTTTATTGTTTTCTTGTCACTGGTCTTCCAACTTAACGTATGTCCTAAGAAAAACCTGATTAATGGAATGTAAGAAATGCAAAATGCTGTGGTTTAATGTCTTTATGGTCAGAAACATACTAATTTGGTCACATACTATTTTTGTCCAATACATAAAAAAAAATGGAATCTATTTTGTCGAGGGTGAAAATATTTACTACCTTGATTGTTAGCTGGCACACACAGGGGAGATGATGGGAACACGAAGGGCATCCAATCAGGGAACACGATCTGGAGGGCCAGTGTTACTGTCAATCAAATCCAAACAACAAAACAGCTTTTCATTTCCTGAATAAACCATACTGGTGGATGTTTTAAATCCATTTACTATTTATGTAATTACATTACATTTAAAATGTGAAAGTTTTCACCAGACAGCCAATGCCTTCATGGTAGTATTGTGTGAAAATCTACTTGCACACACTTGGCACTAGCTTGAGATAGATAACTTCTATTTCTAGCATTTAAAACATCCCAACTGTGGGATGGTGGAATATTGAGTGGGATGGTGGACGCATAAACCACTACAAATGTACCAACCAGACACACGTTTTCGAAAGTGTCTTTTTGTACCTACATTGCTAAATGACAATAATGTAACTTTGACAATAGATAAATAGAATGTGGCTAAATGTTCAGTTTCATAAAGTGATGGCTTCCTGGACAAAAAAAAAAGCTTCAGGAAATGGTCAGCAATAATGTAAAGTCTAATTTATAAGCTTATGCACTAAAACTAAGCAAAAAAATCCTCCTCCTATGTTGTTTGATCATAATCATCTAGTATAAAGTTCTTGAACTGGATTTTTTTTCTTCTCTTAGCTCTTTGAATCAATAGAGCTTAACTGACCAGGCACAGTGTGTACATAGGTGTAGAGGTGACCTTAATGAAGAAAACAGGTAAGACTGACAAAAGTGAAAGGGGCAAAAAGGGAGAATTAAGAGAAGAAAGGAAATGGAACAGGAAGTGCAGGGGAGGAGGAGGAGGCCGGAGGCTGATGTCAGTCCCCCCCCCCCCCCGCCCCCCGAGTCCCTTTCCGTTCCCCTCGCTCCTCCCTCCTCTCATTCCTCATCTCCTCTCCTACTCTGTCTCTTTTCCTGTGTATTTATCTTCCCATGATTCCTTACACATAGCTTCCTCTGACCCCTTCATTAAAATAATTATTCCATCCTCCTCTCAGCTCCATCCATCTTTTCCTCACATGTGGCCAACCAACATTACAAAACACTCCCTGCACACATTGTCCCTCTGGAGCCTCTGAAACGTGTTCGTATTAATACTACACTTTTTTAAACATTATATTCCGTTTAGTTACATTAAAACAAAATACAAGAACATCTGGCAGTATTGTTCCAAACCTTGAAACCGCAGAGAACTAGAATACTCTCTGTGTGGACCGTTAGAGTAATTACTGGTTATCTTTTACAAGGTACAACCGGAGCCAAAACAGACAGGGACTCCCCTCCTGACACCCAGCGAGTCCTCACTTTGTCCCAATCTGTTCCTTTAGATGTACAGCCCGCCTCCTTCCACCTGTCTCCTATTCTTCCTTTCAAATCAGGCGTCACTGCCAATCAATTTGATTGCCATGACAACATTTCGCATGACGCCCCTCCAAACACCGCCACCACCCCTATAAACAAAAACAACACACACAAAAAGAAGCTGAATTCCGACAGCTCAGGATTGATGAGGGGGAGTCCTGTCAAAGGCCAGAGATTAGATTAGGAGTGACGCACGCACACTCACACAAACCACAACACAGCTCAGAGGCAGCAGGTGCTTTTGGTTAAACCTTAATTACATGATCTCTGATTTCTCTAATTGATATGGTAATGACTATGTAATTAATGCAAAAGCAGAAATACCAGCAGCTCTCCTAATGAATGGATTTATTTGATTAGATATCCTCCTGCATATTTATGCACACTGGTATACAGAGGACAGTGAGACATATAAAACGGTTGTTTGTGGTTGTTATCCCAATGTTGCAACCACTGGCCTGCCGGATGTGACAGAATTATACACACAGATACACAAATGAAGCCGCTCACAACAAATCACGCCGAGAGAGAAAAAAAAGAGACTAAAAGAGATGCTGTGCATTTGCATCTCTTACTATTCTGCTGAAGAACACAAACAGACAAACTTGCTCTTTTACAAGTAGGGGGCGCTATAGGGCTGCCTCAGACACACAGGAATCAAACTGTGCATGAATGAAGATGATGCTTTAACAGCACTGATGCACCGTCTGAAATTTAAACAATTACTGAAAAAAGTTGCCATTATAAGTCTGAATATATAATTTGGTTTGAAGGTAAACCACATCTGTTAAGAGCAGCAAAAAAAGGTGGAAACCCCTCTATACACAAGCACGCACACACACACACACACACACACACACACACACACACACAGAGCTATAACTTCATTGGCAAAGGGTCAACAGTGACAACTAGATGTGACCCAGCTGCAATTACTCTCTGCAACACTCACAGGGAGGGAGGAGGGCAGATATTTGTGGAGAGACTCCAGTATGATAAGTCACCTTCTGGGGATGAGAAATCATTTCTCCCTGCTTGCACCAAAACATCCTCTAATACGCGTCTCCATATGTCTTCTCTTGTGAGATATTTGGAGGGATGTGTGGTGAAGAAGTCAAGTGAAAGCACATGTGGACCCTGACCAGGCGTGTAGAGCAGAGACCTCAGGCCTTCTCCACCTTTCACTTAGCCGTAACCGCACCACCCAGACAGCTGATCTGGACCCTGCTGTACCTCTCTCTCCTATTCAGTCTATAGGTTTGCAAAAGAGAGGAAAGAAATCCCATAATAGAGAAGACTGACCGTCACCATACGGGCTAATGGGCTGTAATGGTTTCAGCAATTTTTATGGTAATGTATTCAGAATTTATAGTCCATCAGAAAAAGTGGTTATTTGCCACATTAGATTGATCTGGTTGTATTACTATAAGGTTGTTTTTGATGGAGCTTTGACTAAAAGGTCACTCATCTACATTTAAAGACAAGGGTGTAGCAGGTTTCTTTCTTGACTGGATGAAGACTACAAAACATCAGGTTTCTCCACTTTGAGGAGGAAATAAGGACTTCACTGCTGTCCAGGTTATTTTACAAAAAGGGAGTTTAATAAATGCTGAGTCTTTTAATGTCAGTTGAAAATCACATAAGTTACGTTTTAAACTTAAATGATTGCCTCAAATATTCCTATTTAAAAGCAAGAATACTGGCATCAAGGCTGTGTCGCGCGCGTGTTGGGAAAGACTGTCGTAGCTTATCCAAAAACATGAGACTCAAAATGGCGTGTTTACTGTATACTCTGGGCTTTGGCTGTAGTAGCTACTTCGCGGCCAAAATGTGTTCAACTCATGAAAACATCAATCAAAATCACAGTACGAAAAACAAAACACAACTTTCCACACGCTTGGTTTTGGTCATTTGATTTTGTGAAGCGCACATTTCACGTCGCGCTGGTTCGCATAAATAGACAGAGAGAGGCGCTAACTCCATTAATGAACGGTTGAGCGCTAGTTGGTTAACTAACTTACCTCTGAATAATGTGTTTCTTACGGGGCCACTCGGGCCACGCTTGATGGATGGCCTTACAGGAGCCGGGTCAATTAGCCAGGCTGGGTTTCCCTCCATGTCGGCTGCAGACAGCACCGGGGGAGCTCCCACCTCTGTCAGGCGGCCTGGCTGTAATTAATCACCAGTGTGGGGCCTTCTCACCTCACACCTAACAGCCAATACGTTCGTTTGGCCCAAATTACATCCCCACTCCTCTAATCTGGCTAATTGTCAATATTATACCCAGAGGAGGAGAAAGATCTTGACATAAAAACTCTTCCCTACCGACAGAAACCACTATCCTACATTATAGTCTGCATGCTGCATATTTTATTAGAATAATCTTGATGTTGGGCAAATTTACTAACAAGACAGGTACGACTTGAATAAAAAGTGAAATCATAAGAGACTTTTAGTAAAATTACTATAGCACAGTAAGCATAACTTGGGTGCCACAGACAGTATATTTGCACAACAGACAACACGACTATTGCTGTTAATGATTTGTACATACATATAGGAGTACAACTAATCCATATGTTCAGTTATAACCAAAAGTATGCAATTTATACAATTCCTATCTGTGTCTTCACTGTAATGTAGGCTACGTAAACTCATGTTAAAAATGAATAAAAACTTGTTAGGTTGGATAAAGTTGTCAATGAGCGATCAGGGAGAAGGAGGAACATACTTAATCTCTCACATCTCTCTCCCTCTCACCTCATGCAGCTGTTTCTCTGCAGTTGTGTGTCTCCCTCACTCACAAACACACAGGTACACAGAGCACAGATTGAGAGGCAGAGACAGAGACGTCACTCTGTGTTCACAGAACATACTCCTGTGGTCCGGACAAAAGCAGCAGGCTGACAGATGAGGTTTCTGTTGGGGGGGGGGCTATGTGTTGCTGCCTGTGCCGAGTGTGCGCACTTATGCATATGTGCATGCATGCATGTCTGAGCGAGCGTGCACCTAGATGTGTATGTGTGTGTGTGTATTTTGTTGGGGGGGGGGTGGTTGGGGGGTCCCATGGGGCAGCTCTGTGTCTGTCCCATCTGCCACCCCACTCTACTGACACCCAAGGGAATGGCAGAAAGGGTGGGGGATTCATTTTGGAAAAAGGAATCGGGGTCCAGTGGTCTAATGGGCAACAATGCCGGTTTTACTGACGGGCCAAAGGCAAAGGACACCGGCTGGGTGTGGAAGCCAATCTACCAATCTATTTGACAAAGCAGTGGGCCATCTCTGTAAAGCTCTGCCTCAATCTGCCTAATAAGGCACGCACACCCCTGAAATTGTGCCTCAAAAGAGAAAGGGGTGCACTGTATTTTACACACACACACACACACACACACACACACACACACACAGACGTTACATACACCCGGGGCTAATGTCAGCCTAATGCATGGCCATGCTGTGGCCGGAGGGCTAATTGGGTATATAAACACAAACATATCCCATGAGAGGCCAGGGAGGAAGGGTGTATTTTGTGCTATATGCTCCCTCTATTGTTTGGAAAACAATACTGTTACTTAAACATGGAAACTCGTCAGTACTTAAGCAGTATCAATAATGAAAGATGACATGGTGTTTGCTCTCATGTGCCCAGCAGCTAGATGCTCCTTTGAAGCTGTGCACGCAGTGTGATGTGGAACGACTTGGTGGCAGGTGGCATCTCATCCCGTCTTTATCCAAACTGTGATCAGATGACGGTAAACGGCGCCGCCGCAGCCTCAACAACAGCAACAACAAAACAGTCATGTGGAAGAAAACATATGGCTCTTGCACCACTGGGCAGAAGGAGCACTCTGCAAGATGAATGCTGAGGTGCTGGGAACAAAGCTGACTTTAACTTGTCAAATTAACAGCATATCAAAAGGGAGAGAGAGCGAGATGAGGAGGGGGAGGAGGAGGAGGAGGAGGCAGCCTGAGCTCTTTTGATATGTGCCACTTGATGGTGACAAAGACAGCACAGAGAGAAACAGTGACTTGCTGGCGAGGTCAGACCACAGACTGGGTCAGCAGTAGTTTGAAGTCCTCCTGTCTCTCACTGTGTCTGAGCTGAGTTGTTGATGCACTGTTTGTCCATACATCTATCATACAAACACACACACACACAGACGGGCATCCACTGGGTGCTACCCTGCCCCCTCACTGCTTTGAGCGCTATGTTAATGAAACAGTTGCTGTTTCCTGGCATAACATTAATTACCCGATCAAAATAGAGTGGGTAATTAACTGCCCTTCTCTACCAGTGCTAATTACATTAGCAGAGAAGGGCCATTTCAGGGGAGCACAAGAGAGGAGAGAAAGAAAGACAAGATGAAGCAGTACCAAACAAAGACCGAAACAACAAGGCTGTGGTGAGGCACATGTCTAGGCGTGTGTGTGTGTGTGTGTGTGTGTGTGTGTGTGTGTGTGTGTGTGTGTGTGTGTGTGTGTGTGTGTGTGTATGCGTGTGTGTGTTTTTAAGAGAGAGAAAGAGACATAGAGGAGGAGGCCACGTTGGAGGGAGACTCATGTGGTTCTCACTTGGGCCCCCAGAGGCTCAGTCCTCAGAGAAAAGCAGGCTTATTGAAGAGGAGAGAGATGGGGGGGTGTTGTTGTTTATCCTGACATGCTCTACTCAGTCTTTAACGCTCGCATCACAATTAAGATGCTGCGGCTCATCAGCTATGTATACAAAACAGTGTAGCAAGCTGCACGAGAACTCAGGTGACGGGCACAGTCAAAAATAGATCCAACCCTGAGATTTAGAGCCTTGTAGGAAAACCTTAATGTCTAGAAAATCATGTGTGCATCTGTGTGTGTGTGTGTGTGTGTGTGTGGGTGTGTGTGTGTGTGTGTGTGTGTGTTTGTGTGTGTGTGTGTGTGTGTGTTTGACCATACTTGTGTAATACTGTTTCTGCACACATGTAAAAAGTAACCGCCAAGACAATTCATAACGCAAGGCAACAAAAATAATTTAAACCAACATCAGTGACATTTTTACTTATTTTATTTTATTTGGAGCACAAAATATAATTACACCTTGAGATATACAAATCACATTTGCACCATTTTGTGTACCGTTTCAAAGGACGATGGCTTCAAAAAAACATAATATTAAATTGCTAATATTTTTTTTAAATAAATAAAATTAACCAAACTCTAAAAACAAATTTGCAAATGTCATCTACTCTTTGTGTTCTCTGTTTTCACGTCCTGAGAATGAAGTTTGTGTTGTGATGACACAAATCAATGGGTAAGAACAGCATGATATGGGTTCTTGAACACCTAATGCGCCCCGTTCTTTTCAAGCAGTTCAAGCAGCAGTTGTATGCTTTCATTTACTGTACTGCATAGTGACTAGAGACCTGTATTGGGTTGAGACATTTAAAATTAAACTGTAAAATTGTATAGTCATACAAATTCAAATTTGCAATGGGGAATGAAATAATATCAGGGCGTTGGTGTGACAAAGCATGCATTATAAGTGAAATTAAAAAGGATAAGGCTAACTAACATTTTTCCTTTACACAAGGACAATAACCTTCTTTAGATGCAGGCATAACATTACGATTTCGTTATGCAAGAACCTGAAAACTGGGGACATTTTATTCCAAAAAGTGTGCCGGAGTTTATCCTCTCCACCACAAAATCAACTCCCTATGATCATTTAGCAAATTAATTAGCAATTGTTGAGACAACTTAATTTCATTAACAGTTGGAAAAGGACCACTTTATAAAAACACGTTTATATTATTCCCTAAACTAACTATAATAAGTTAAATTGCTTGTTCTTAAATAAATCAATATATGAATTCCTTTAGTAATAACCCTTGAGACAAAGAGTTCTCCCTTGTAAAACCGTAGAGATCAGAAAAAAAAAATAAAGGGTCTATTTTTCTGGAATGTAAATTGTCATCAAAAAGTCTACTACAAAAAAAAAACTCTCGCTAACTCACGGACAGTGTACACTCATGCCATTTAAGGTGTCCATACACGGACAAACAGCACCCTGCTTCTCAGAGCTGCAATGTTATATCGGAGTTGTCCGCCTCTGGCCGAGGTTTAGGCAGGTTGTTGGAAGAATCAGATACTGCATGTGATAGCAGGCCAGAGGTAAATACAGATGCTTTTGAAGCTCGAGTTTTCCTTTTGTTTCCTTTCAGAATGCGAACGCTTCATGACACACACACACACACACACACACACACACACACACACACACAGCGATACCTGGTCCAGTCTGGTGCTGTTAGCTAAGGAGCTTTGTCTGTCTGTAGTTGTGGGTGAAGTAATGTGCTTTGCCTCTTAAGTAGATGGCTGTTCTTTGGACGTTATCGTACCCCATCCTTTTCATCCACTTGGATGAAAAAGGGACTAAGAAATGGCAGGTTGGGGGGCTCAGGAGGGAAAGTTAAACATGGTCGCTAGTGATCAATTTTCCATTCTCCCTTCCCTCTTAATGCCAAAAGAGGGGCTAAGTGAAGCAGTGGTCTGGGGTAGATTGGGGTGGGTGCTTTGCTACATCGGGGGAACAACCAGGCCCGTCATCGCTGGAGAGAAAAAAATATACAAAATCTATGATTCTAATCAATCAGGTCTTGCATTATTGTACATCCAGCAACTTTTCTTTCTGTCTTGTTCAGTCAAAGCTTTTTGAGCGGTTAGTACAGGGGGTTAGACTGCATTCGTGAGCTCAGACAGGGGGGTCAGATAGTGAGTTGGATGGCTACCTCTGAAGCTGTTCCCCCCTGAGGCAGGGCAGGCAGGGGAGGGAGAGCCCTGGGGCCTGAGGACGGGAGCAAAAGCACTCTTCTGTTTAGCAGCAGACGGGAAGGAGGAGAAAGGCAAGAGAGACGAGGATGAGCTGGAGCTCCCTGGTATAGTGGGGCTGGAGGGCATTACTGTGGAAGAGAGAGCAACAATCAGTCTCAAGTCTGAATATCACAGCGGACTTAGAAATGTATAGATTATTATAAGGTCTTACTGTAGGGAGAGCCTGTGGGAGAGGCACTGCTGAAACCAGGAGAGCCAGGTACTCCTAGACTGGTCATGGGAACTGTCCCATAGCCTCCAGTCATCCCTCCGCTGCCCCCGTAGCTTGAATGCTGAGGAGTGGAGGCTGATGGGTAACCCCTTGGAGACAAACTGCTGGAATTTCTAATGTAACCTGAAGTAACAATGAAAAGGTTTGGGTCAGTTGTTGGCTTCATTAGTGGGATAAAAAACAAAAATGAAGTATTAAATGGTTTATGTCTTATTCTGCTCACCTTGGCTGCTCTGTCCATGCTCCCCGATGCTGACGCCTAACTGAGAAGGATAGGAGCCCAGGCCCATGACACTGCCGTGGGCTGGTGAGCTGGGCAGCGCCTGCAGCTGACTGTGAGGACGGGGAACACTGTACAGCGCCTCGGCGATGTCCGCCGCACGTTTCAGCAGCATGTCCTGCAGGAGATACAAAGACATAGAAATTACGAACAGCTTGCGGTGTCACATTTACAGAAAGAGGCCAGATGCACTTTTTTATGCTGTTAAGATGTTACCTGTGTAAACTCACACATCTATAACCTGACAGGAAACAGGTGAGCATTAAAAAAGCTGAGTACTGTATGTCTGAGCAACGTCCAATTAGACTCCACTTTTTGACAGAAATGTCAAATCTCAGATGTTGACGCTTCCTCATACACTAACACTGAAAAACTTCTCAAACAGTCCCTGGTCAGAACTCTATTTTCACACAATTATGATCTGACAAAAAAATAAAGCCCTCTAAATAGTCACAATTATGGATTACCTAGCTCAAGCTTTAAATCCCTGCAAGTTAATGACTGAACACCAGCGGCGGCCTCAAAAGAAGGAATTTTATTAATTATGGTATGCTTTGGAAAATGTTCAGCAGTAATACAGAGTATACACAATTAATATTTAATTGGCTAAAACAAGCATATCACTGGTGTAGTGATATACCTTTTAAATATCTGCATGTTTCATATAGTAAACCAATTTGTCATTTAAAGTCTTTGGGATATTGGACCAAAGCGGCTGCTGTTTACCTGATTACTGTGTGGATTTCCGTAGAGGGCCTCCACAAGATCTGCTGCTCTCTTTAGGAGAATCTCCTGCAAAGAGCAGAATTTATTACGTTAATATCTTGGTAAGAGTGTAGCATGCACAGTTTCTTGAAAAGCAATTTTTTGAGCAATCTTTTATTTAGGAGTCTCTAACCTTGGCTAGTTTCTCTGGGTCACCAGGATGTCGAGGAATGACCTTTTGAAGGCGCTGGAAACCGTAGTCTATAGTTGGCTCATTTAGGGCTGAAATAGAATAAAAGAGAAACATGTAAATCAAATCGTATGCGTAAAGACCCTTAAACCACTGAAAGCCTGTGCACCATTGTGAAGTCCAAACAAAACACACAGTGTGTTGTCTAAATACCTGTGTAGATGAAGCGCCCAGGCGCTCCCTTGCAGAACTGTTTGGATTTATAAGACAGTGTGACCTCCACGACCCCGGGGATGTGTCGAGGAGGCGTCTGGACACGGATAGCGTGTGGCGTGATCAGCTGAGGAACAGGACGGAAATCGTGTCACAAGACAGCAACAAATTATCCCCCTCCATTGCTTGTAAATATTTAGGCTAACACAATACTGTGGAAAGATTAATTTGTGTAGACTGCCCATAAATCATTTGAATAATGAGACAAGCTACATGCTATATATATCATTTCAAAATACGTTTCAGACTGTACCATCATTAGTGAGATGCTTTGGAGACAATTCCTACCTCACTCCACACCAGCATGCTGCCAAACACCACCTGCAGGCCGTCAAAAAAGTTTTCCCCGATGACGATGACCATCGCCCCCCCGGTGGTCCAGCCCTCACTGGGACTGATGGCTTTGATACACGGGGTGGCTGGAAAGAAGAGCAAAGCAAGAGTTACTATGAGGGTTTCAATTTAGGATGTACACCAGTTATAAGAAGAGTGGATGGAGCATGATTCAAATCTAAATAAAGTATTCAGATCCTTTAATTAAGTAAAAGTAGCAGAACAACAGATGTAAAGAAACTCGGTCCTGCACTTAAAGCTTACTTATGGAAGTATTATCGGTAAAATGTACTAAAAGTTAAAGCACTAACATGCAGGAAATCAACCCTGTGAGAGTTGTGCTATTATTGGATTATAATTATTGATATTAATATTAAATTGGTATTTTAATGTTGAGGCTGAATGCTGTGGAGATATTACATCAACACATTAATACTACTTAACAAAGTACTGGGTAGCTATTCTGAAATATAAGATTTTTTTGTTTAAAATATTATTCAACAAAGTAACTAGTTACTACAGCTGTCAATAACTACTACAAAAAAGAGCAAGTAGGTCTACTTGAGTTTAGAGATAAATGTGATTTGTTGACTTAGAACTGTAAACCTATATTAAATTTACTTCTTCATGTTTAAATTTAAGATAATATTTTTTTTTATCGTCTGCTTTATGTGAGTCAAGTGTCTTAATTAATGCATTAATTAGCTCAGTTAATGACCTCAGTAGCACCCCTGGTTATGTTTGATGTATCACGGTGATTATAAATGGACATTAAGGAACTCAAGTAGCTGCTGTTACAGTATGTTTCTGAGTGTGAATGATGAAGTAGACATGTAATAAAAAATCTTTTTAAAAAAAGATAAATGGGGTGTAACATTGTAGTGTTGCAGTGTCAAAGTCTCACCATATTCCATAGTATTCTCCACAGACTCGCCTGGCTCCAGTCTGCGGGCCCTCCGGCCGTGTTTTGAGTTGTTGTGAACGAACATGTTGTCAGACACTGCTAGGACATGGCCGTCTACACTCACAGTGCTGGACAAGACCACCTGAGAGAAAGAAAGGAGGAAGATACATGAGTGTGAGTGCACAACTCAGACAGCCCGCTGCGAGTCACAATCTCCGGTTACAACAGCAAAGTCCCCGAGCGACAATCTGTTTGAGCATACAGGTGATAGTAATATTTCTCAATAGGCAATGTGACATCCCCGGGATCTTCATAATATGCGTGGTGATGACACTGCTCATACACCCCTCCACTCCTCCATCAGGTCTCCATATGGCCTCTCCACTGCCTCTTGCCTAACTTTTTGATTCATACAGCATGCAGCAGGCTCATTGCTGTCTCCTCCTGATCCTTCAATGACACAAAACATATGGACCAGATCTCCCATTTTTGCCGGCCGTTAAAACAGTGGATGATATATGGTGGCCCTAATTTGATTTTCTGGCCGCTGCATGTGTGTGTCCCTTCCCACATCTGCCTCGCATGGATGACACACATATAATTAATGAGAGGATACTTCTAGGTTTTTCTCTCTGGAGATGGAGTGTTGATGATGTTATGCTATTTCTGAAAGTGATAATGAGTTTGAGTGTGTTTTTAGGAACATGTTTTTTGAGAGTTAAAGGGAATGGGTCAGTGAGAAAAGGTCATTTTCAATTAAATAGTAAACTATCACTATTTAAAATGTGCATTTTTAGAACATCAGACAGTAAAGATAAAACCTTGCACTCCCTTCGCAATAAACACATGGCAGTCATTTTGCAGGTGAAGTAACATGAAAAAAGAAAAGGAGAAAAAGCATATGTGCTATAGGCGGTGGAAAGGGAGGGGAACCTAAAGGAAAATAACTGTAAATTATCGATCAAGCAGCAGACTCCTGTCCAGCTCTGATCACCTTTTAACCCAGAGATGAGAGTCTTGGAGCGCCCGTGTGCTCATAACTTCTCAGCATGTGTCACATCGCAGGAGTTAAAGCAAACATTGTGGAAGACAGAGGGAGCACGAAGAAGGGGAAGGTACGCAGGGTTTGCGGGGAGAAGGAGAATGCCAGACAGGGGCCGCTGGTGCTGAAAGACGGCAGAGGAAGTGGGGCGGGAGTGTCCCCTGTGACCACTTCCTGGGTCACGGAGCATGACCTCCTCCATCTGGAGCCAATCACTCAATTCTTGACAACTTCCTGAAACACCTCAACCTATTTCCTGCACCCCAACGACCAAGTCTCCCACATATCAAACTCCTTTCATTTGTCTTTCCATCTCTCAGAAATCCTAATTGATTTTTGATTTCCACCTCTTACTCCCTCCTCTATGTCTTCCATTGGGAAATCTTTTCCAGAGCTTTACTATGCCAGAGTTTGTGACATAAACTCTACTTAGAACAGAAAATAAACTGATTATTAAGTCTCCATATGCTAAGATGGAGGGGCATGAAGGGGGTATGTTTTGCAGACTGTAAAATATATTTTTTTACATAATTTGATTCCCATATTCAGTCCAACGTGTCACCACCCTCCCGCTTCCCACTCACACGCAAGCACACGCATGCATTTCTTTCCCCAGTCTTTTCGTACCTGAAATCTCCTCATATCCCTCGGGTTTCCTGCTGTCTTCAGACAATTCTGGTTACATTTTAGGAAAAACTTCAAGAAAAACCTGCAAAGGTAAATAAGAGGACACATGTTTGTACATCAGCAACGAAAAAAAATCACATGAAAGAATCGTGCTACCCTGCCACACTGAAGACATTCATTATTTTTCAGAGACAGGTCTTATGTATGGTGTGTGTGTGTGTGTGTGCGTGTCTACATGATTACAGCTCTGACATCAATCCCAGCTGTTTAGCTCACTATTAAAGTCAATGTTATTACACTTTAAATCAAGTGATGAGAATCTGAAGCACAGTCCAGTGAAAACGTGCTGCTGTGTTTCAAAGTAAACTGGAGACAGTGATGTATGCCAGGGGACTCAGGGGACCGTGGTATCCCGCAATGTCGTATTTGAACCCCCACATGGGAATGGTGAGGGAACGATGTAGAGACAACTACAGAGAAAGTGAAATGAGGAGCTGGAAAGAGAGAGGTAGTGATAGAGGCACAGGCACTGGTATGGACATGAATTTTGTTTTCAAGTATATGTGTCTCATTACGTATGTGAGTGTACTTTTGAGGGTGATAGGCTGTGGAGACTGAGAGAGGCTGAGAGAGAACGGGGTGCTGATAGCCTCTGCTATACCAAAGAAAACCTGAGAGAAAGGTGGAATAAATAGGAGAGAGGGAGACTTCGGAGAGAGACTCCAAATCCCAGGTGTACACAGTTCGGCAACACAGCCCGCTGCCATGGCAACGCAGCTCTGCCGCAATCCCAAAGTCCCCGTGCTGAGAGGCAAAGACAGCGATGGGAAAGAGAAGGCAACAACAAGAACACATTCCATCACTGAAATACAGCGAGAAGGGAGACTTGGCAAGGTGAGATGCAGGAAAGTATATATAAAGAGGGCAGGTGCAGACAAAGCCATGAAGATCCACACAAATCTCTTTAGGCAGAAGATGTGTGTTAAAGCAAAAGAAAAGAAAAATGAGCCTGGAAGTGATGCGGCGTAGTGATAGAATTATGGCAATTGGCAAATATATAGCCCTCCAACCAGATGTCCACTTCACTTTGTGAGAACAGTATTCTGTCTTGCCAATGTAAAACACATCCATTAGTGCTTCAATTAAACAAACAACAACAGTGCTGAAGAAAAATGCTGCAAAGGGAGGCAGCGGTTTGGGGCTACATGGTTTGCCCCAATGCCACCCACACTGTGATCCCTGCAAAAATAAGTCATCTTAATGGAGAGCGGTTGTTTGGAGAGGAACTTCATATTGGCCCCACAGCCCTGAACTCTCCCATCGAATACTAATCTCTCTCTCTCATTCTGTCAGCTTTAACTCGCTATTCTTCCATCACTCGCTCCAGCTTTCTCCCTTGTGAACAGGATCTGGCTTGAAACGGGCTCTCGGTTCCAACAGTGTGTCCAATATTTTTTGATTTGAGCTATTTTGTTCGGAGGACAATCAATATTGTTGTTGGCAGAGGGTGGTTATAATTTATCAGAGAGCTCGAACCTCCAACCTCAAAGCTGGACTAGACCTCCGTTTTGGGTGGAAACATGAAAAAGTGCACATTTGTACCTCTCCCATTTCCTTCTTCCATTTCTCCCCTCATCAGTCCTTTTTTACATGTGCTTGTTGGACATCATGACAGTATCAGTTTAACATGATTTGATATCACACTATATAGAGTACATTACACAAGGAAAGTTAAACGGTTTGTTTCCTCCCTCTGAAAAGAGACCATGATCAAAAGTGCTCTGTTTCATTTTACTGCCTCCTTTGAGGGTTGTGCTCTATGTATGTTTTATGCTGGGCAATGATTCTTACATTATGGCTCATTCTAAAGGCTATAGCTGTCATTTATAAGGAGATAAGTCATTTTTTGGTTTAATGTCCATGGTCTGGCTGTGGTTTAGCCACAATCGTTTTCTCGCCACTTGCTTGTCAACTACTTAATGTTCATCTAACCAGCAGTCATCATTCATTTGACTGACTGACATGATAAAACTTGCAGGGACGCCTCAGATAGCGATATCACAACCCTAATTGAGTGGTTGTCTACATCCATCTCAGGCTTTGTGCACTTTCTGAGGGTTCTTGACCTTGTTTGTTGACTTCTTCTCATCATTCCCTGTTTGTATGACACCAGATGCCTCACACACACAGAAACACACATTCACATGCATGCATGCACAACCTAATACACCGACACCCCCACCTTTGCCCCCCTCCTAAAAACCCATTGAGTCAACTTTTCACCCCCCTCAGTTCGGACGCACACAGCTGCAAATGCTGAAATTAAAGCGAGACATTGACGCATATATTAGCATGCATTAGCCGCTTCCCCCTGCCCACTTAACATGCAAATCTCCCAGCCCCGTCGCCTCGCACCTTCTGCCACACATTCATTTGCTGAATTATAATTAGACTAATCTTGCATAATTAATAAGAAGTCGAGGACCCTCTGTTTTTTATCCCCTCCTCTATTGTGGTTGCAAAAGTTTAATATTGCTGTTGTTTGTTTTTGTTTTGGTAATGTAATACACCCACACACCTCCCCATCCAGAGGGAAGAGATAAGGAGAACATGCAAAGAATTGGAGGTGATCTTCATGTCACAGGAAAATTGCAGAGAAAGGCTGTTTTCAAAGAAGTCCCCTAGCTTAAGCGTGTTTATTTTGAATGTGTGCCTTGTTCTTTACATTCACAGAATATTCTGTGTCATAAAGCAAGAGTAAAATGGTGATTTTGTTTGTTTAAAATACTGTTAAGTGAGTAACATAGTGCAAATAAAGCTAATTGGAAACATGTTACAACTTTTAAACTGCCATATATATCTGTAATTATGTGGTTTTCAATAAAGCTGAACAGACTGTAAGCTAAGAAATATCTTCCTGTGACATTAGTTTGCTTACAAATATGACAAAATATCGAAGCTTGATAAGCGCAAACTCCTCAATATTTTTGTTCGATGACAAATTTAAGAAGTAATTGAATTTCACAGACTTTACTGTGGCAAGCGATGGAGACCAAGTTGTATCTTCCACAACATCTACCCTCTACAGACACACTTAAGACAGGAAACACAAACAAAACATAGACCCAAGTCTTAAACCTTGGGATCATTTTCTACTGTGGCACCACAGGGAGTCTGCTTTTTCTTTTCTGTCTTCACTTCTGCATCTCTGTCAAGGCCTCCAATCCCTTTTGTCTGCATCTGCTTCAGTTCCCAAGACTAAACACAGGCCTCCCAGCATGAGGCGGCCATCCCAACGTTGACAACATGCTTTAATAAAACTAGTTCAACGACCAGCCAGCAAGTCGCAACGTTAAAAACACTAGCAGAAATGCAGTTTTTGCAAATATCTCACCCCTCAGTGTGGACTCTCAGTTTCACATTTCTCAGTCCATCGGGGCATCTGTTACACATAAGTGTTACACATTGGGCTTTACATATGGCCTTAATCATGCAACGAGCACCTAGGCAGCCCAGGACCCCTAACAAAAAATTTCATATGCGTTCATCAGCACTAATCACTGTTGACATAAACTGCCTTTTCACATAGACATAAAACACATCGCCCTCTGTGCTCATTGTAAATGAAGGTTTACTGGTAGCAGCGGTTCTTGAAGCATATGATGCACAAGACTGTAATGCAGAGTTCAAGTTAGTTAGCACCACAGCTAGAAAACGTTCTCTGCTTGTCTTCTCTTCAGGGATTTTGCTAAGGCCTTCCATTTCTGGGGTTACTGCACAAAAGATGACACATTTATGTTTTAATACAAAAATATAGGAGGGGAAACTTTAAGGAACATAATGAGGAGGAGCATGAGATTGTCATGATGTTTGCTCAGCACACATGCCTTGCTGCTCAGACATATAGGCAAAGATAAGAGGTAGAGATAACAGAAAAGTGCTGCTCCTCTTCATTTTCTTCATCCATGAAAATCTGACCCCCTCTATAAAGCTCAATAGGTATTGATTGTAAGAAATAAGCAGAGAGAGTGGAGCAATAGAGGAACAGAAAGGTGGAGAAAAGGGTAATCAAAGACAGAGGAAGAGAGGGAGAATGTTGATGTCCTGTATGCAGGGCCATCACTCATCAGACATCCCCACGTCCCCCCACCCCCTCAACACTGAAAAAACAAAACAGTGTCCTGACATCGCAGTGGAGGGGAGCTAAGGGGAGGGCAGGGAGGGTGGGAGGAAAATTAGGAAACCAGATGTGAAGCATTAAAACATACTGACATGCTGAGGGCCTTCCTCTGCCACACTCACACACAGAGAGCACTAACTCATACAGCAGGCCCAGATACGTGCACGTATGCATGCATATGTCCCACGCTGGCTGTACAAACCACACACACAATCATGCATGTTTTCACAGGATAATACACAAAGTCAAATAGCAACTGCAAACAACCATGTGTGCACAATCGATCGTGCAACAATATACACATTAGCAAAAAGGATGCCTTATTTATTATTTTGCACATGCAAGCTGATTTTTAATTGTAAAGTAATGGGTCAAAAAGATGCTGCAGCTCATGGCTATCTGCTAGGATTTGGACAAACCAGACCAGGGTCATCACGCATCAGTATATGGATATGCATCCAATTAGTACATATACCCAGGCAGAGGAATGACTGGGGGGGAGAGGAAGGTGTTTTGTTTTCCTCCATTGGGAGAGCTGTGTTTGGGGGATGGAGGAGGGGTGGGGGAGGGATAGTAATAAATACCCCTGGACCTGGGTCCCCTGGCAGACTGGAAGCTAGACTGGTCACCAGGGTTAACACCCGGGGCACATGACCTTTGACACTGCTAATGGGGCACAGAGAACCCTCCACGAACTGATACCCCCTCTGTCGCATACCACCACAGGACCTTTCACACCAGCCTCCCAGTACAACCCCCCTCATTCTCCTCCTAAAACATACAGGGATATCTGTGGCATCAGCTTCACTCGCCTTTCACCAGCAAACATCTCACAGCCAAACAGACTCCATGCTAGTCTTTTCTCCCTTTTTGTGACAGAGTGTAAAACACATATCCAGTCATCAATAAAACAGCTGCAGCTTTCCTGATTTTAACAATATTGTCACAGTTGAAACTTGTATCCACTGACCTATTAGCAAATGACTGGTTGCCACGTTACCCTGATGTCTAATAGCCTCTTAGTGACATCAGTATACTTATCCTGAATATCTTTAAACACCATCTGTACTCACATGCTGACATGCACCTCAAAACAGCCAAGTACAATGCAGTACAATAATGGCTAAATTATCAAAGTAACCAGTAACTACACCAGCAATATAAATGCAGTGGAGTAAAATGTACAATTTATACAAGTATTTGATTTCAATAAAATGGGAATACTCAAGTATTCCCATTTTCCCATTCTCAAGTATCTCAAAGCACAGTAGTTGAGTAGGACATACTTTATTGATCCCTGAGGGTGTCCAGGAGAACTGGCATCTCTCCAGCTGCCAGTCCATACTTGGTCCATACTGGGAATGGGTTCCCAAGACAAGTCTCAACGGACTGAGCTACATACCGCCAAAATACCCCCAAAGTTACTTTCCACCACTGGAGAAATACCACTTCACTGATCAGAAGGGTTGAGCATCACTTTTTGGTACCAACTACATCACTTAGTATCGAAAACTGTGAAGGTTGGAACCAAAAGCCACATCAGAATCATAGTCTTGTTTGCTTATTCAAATAATTACTAATTTATTTGATTTCTATTTTATTCAGGCAAAGTTATTGTCTGGCTGCTTGTGTGTAGACAAAATTCAGCATTTCAGAAGTTTAGAAGTTTGCAAAAGGATTTCGTAGAAAACATTACATTCCTTTAAGTAAAGAATTGGAAAAAGTATTGCTTATATATCAGTAAACGCAGCTAAAATAGCTTCACTATATATACAGGTAGTCTCAGGCAGACACCGAGCACATGGGGGAAGTCAACTCTTTATAAATTTTGCCTGGTGGATTGGCGGTGCCCCTCCTGGCCTCCTCTACGTTGCCTCCCAGGCTGGCTTCACCCCTGCAACCTCAGCCCCAGCCCACACCGCCTCTTAACTTGAGAACTGTGACAAAGCCAAACATTTAAACCACTAGTGCTGATTTATAGAGCTTGGTAGCGCTGTAAAACCTTCAGGCTTGCCGCCGCAAAACTGACTGAGGCACGGCGTAGCTGCGAGGAAAAGAGGGCTGAGGGGAGGAAAGCAGAATGATGGGAAGGGTACACAAGAGGCACTCGAGTGTTTCAACGAGGTTTCTCCTGGGCGTTAAAGTGTTTTACTGCATAACCTCTCGCAAGCTGCTAAATGTGCATCTCAACAATTTAAAATGAATTACTGTTTCGGTCTCTCAAGCTCAGCCAAAAGCAAAGATTGCATACAAAGCTTGGCCACACGGGACTGCGGTCAGCCTGCCAAATAGATGGATATGGATAGATATTCAGAGTCTGGAGAACATGAATTCACAACCAGGACAGGGAATAGAAGTCCCATCAGTGGCCTCACCTCTCCCAGCATGCTTGGGGTGTCCTGAGGGACAAGCATTCAAAATATACTCTCAACTGTCACATAGAGACACGGAGCACCCTCTACAGCTGAAGAGATCTCAAACATACCAGAAGGTAATCTGCAATACACCAACACTGATCTTGCTTTTTCAATACCCTTTCAATCAATCAGCCACTAAGTAGATTTACCAATAGCACATTTATATCAAAGCTCGACCTGAACCTCTCTTGGAGAACAACAATGAATTTAGGATTGATGCCACCAAGAGGGAGAGGAGAGGAGAGGAAAGAGAAGCAACAACAGAAGGAGAAGAGATGTCTTCTTAATTAGCCAGTAATGATAAGATCTGACAAACAACATCTGTTTCCAGAAAGAGAGAAGGGGAAGGGGGGGGGGGGGGGGGGGTAGGAGGAAGGAGGACGAAAGAGAGAGAGAGGAAGAAGCAGCGGAGAAACCTGTGAAGCCTAGACAACAGGGACTAGCTTGTAAGAAAGTAAAGGGGGAGCGGAGGGGATGTATAAGGGAGGGAACGCTGTGTAGCGTGACACAATAGAAGAACGGAGGAAGAGAAGTATAACAGAAGTGAGAGAAAGACAGAAAGGGGAGAGAAATCTGACAGGGTTGAGGGAGTCGAAATGCCAGGACGAATATGACAGACAGAGGGAGGAAAACAGATCAAAATGAGAGAAAAGGAGGGAGATAGACAGACACAAGAGAAGGTGAGCTGGATAATGGTGTTGCAGGAGGAGAGGAAGAACGTGTGAAGAGATGGGAATGGAATCACTCAGAGGTCCAGGGTGGTGTAATTTACTGTCCGTGGCTAATACACAGCAAATGTGTGGAGCCGAGGACTGGGAGAGGAGAATGGGGAGCCGGGTGGTGGGGAGGCTGAAGGGAGGGCACGCTGACTGTTGGGGCTCTCAGCATGCCTGCTGGGAGCCTGTCAGCAGTCACATCACCCCCTGCCCTCAGCCCTGACAGATTCATCAGGACCATTACACACACGCACACACACAAGCTTATACATGCATCCAAAGATTATAGTGACATTGCAATTGCTGTTCCTGTTTTCCTTTAACTTTTCCTCCATGATGAGGTAAACACAACATCTGCTGCAATAATGATTTAGCCAGCAAAACACAAACGAGCCAGCAAAAGATTCCTGCTTTGCTTTAACTTTATATACTGCAATTCAGTGCATAAGTCTATCCTGCACTCTGTACCATATTCTTCTGTTGGCATGGTGCTTTTAAAGTGCAGGTAGAAGCTAAAAAGGTGGATCTATTGTATGAAAACTGTATCTACACAATACCCTTGCCTTTTTTCGTATCCCACAGGAGGGATACGTTTTGCCTCACGCATTACAAGGATACTTAATCACATTGTATTTAAGAAATACTGCAGATGTGTAAATATTAGTGTTGGGAAATGTTTTCAAAAAGTGAAACGGTGGAGAATTTGTAGAGAAATCTAACTCCTTGGAGAAAAAAAGTATGTCCAGAATCTAGATAAATAGACAAACAAACAAACAAGGTGGCTAGTGGGGCCGGTCTAGCACCAGGGGGCATTGTTAAGTCATTAGTGAAATTTAAGACTTTACAGACCGATCCCCATCACACACACACACCCTAACAGCTCCACCCACAGCAGCAGCATCCAGCCAAAGAAAACAGCCCTTGTTCCTAAATACCACTGCTAACTGGCCTCTGACTCCGCACCCACACACACACACACACACACACACACACACACACACACACACACACGAGATCCTGATTATACTGATACAAGATCCCCTTACAAAATAAATGGCAAATGCAGGAATTTCACATGAAAAATAAACCCACAAATACAAATCTCACACACATAACCACACAGCGCTCACTTGCCTTGCGATCTGAAGTGCCTCTAAATCACACTAATCTGCCCCCTTCTGATCCTCTGAGTGCCCCTACTTAATCTCTACACTGCTCAACCAAAGGTGAACCCTATTAGTGGCCAGACAAATGAGAGGGTTTGCCCCAGCTACTCTGAGAGTGCGAGGCCTTTCAGAGTGCCATTGAGCTGCAACTCAAAACTTCTAATTTGCCCCCCTCCCATCCCCTCTGCATCCCACCCACACTAAAAGTCCCCCTGCTGTTCCTCCACATTAGCCCATTGGTAGTCCATTCCCATTTCCTGTCAAAACATTTCTCCACCGCTCTCTGTTTCCGACTGCCCCCTCTGTTGGCTCTCTCAAAGAAAACAAACCAGGCCTACTCCTCGTGTCAGGGTTCAAGCCACAACAGCTAACACTGGCCGAAGCGGAGCAAAGGTGACCAAACACAAACTCGGCTCATAACCTACTACTCATTATACACTTCCTGTGCACATTTGAGTCCAGGATCTTCCCAGTTCACATGAGACCACTTCGCAGAAAGCTTGAGCCCCACAAAAGGTCGATGAACTCGTTTTCCTCAGTCTAACTCTGAGTGAGACTCTCGCTGTTTGAAGCGGTACCTGTCAGTAAATTTGATATTCTAGACGTTGCATCGTCTCTCCCTGTCTGTCTTTGTGTCATTCTCCCCCTTGCATTGCCCCAAGGGAGGAGCCATCCCCGCGGTCCTGTGCCAGCTGCTCACTGGTCCAGCCTGTGTGCCGCTCCGCTGTGTGAGGCGGTGTGCACTGGAGCCTCAGGGCCCTGTCGCCACGCTGCTTGGCCCCCTGCCTGAGGGGCTCGCTGACAGGGGGTCTGGAGGGACTGGACAGTACTACCCCACCATGGAGAGACCTGTGACAGCGGACTGAAGGGGCCAGTGTGTCTGACTTTGTCTCTGTGCATGTATGTATGTGTGGCACACAGGTAATTTATACAAATATTAATACCCGCATCAGTGTGACGTGTCAGACTGTGAGTGCAATCCAGCTACACTACAATCTGATCAGTCTGTGGAGGGAATTCAACCACCTGAGGTCACTTACAACTCATAAGTCAGTATAATATCCAGTATAACATCGCACAGTAGTGCGAGTAGTGTTTCTGATTTGTGTATATATGTTAAATGTATATAACATAATGTGCAAGGTATAGTAAGCTTCAGTTTAGCAACACAATTAATGCTATACAGTAATACTTATATATCATGAAGTAAATCAAGACACTACATGGAGTATCCTTCAATATAGGATAGGTGGTAATGTAATGGTTTTTGATACTGCGTAAAATGACAATATATAGTAGTAGTTTTCCATTAACGCTTATATATTTAGTTCAATGAAGGGGGTTTGTAAGTGTCAGTTTGCAGCAGAATTTCTCTGGCCAGAAACTCAAATAAAAAAAGCACCTCCTCCACATCCGTCTTTTGTCTCAGCTTCTTCTCACATAAAGTCTCCTTTGCTGATGATTTGTTGCACCTCAACATCATCATCAAACATCCTGTTTCAGAGTAAAATACATATTTTTAAAAACAGAGGGGAAATTAAAAACTCAAATCCATTTAACTGGATTTTCTTTATTTCTTGGCTATAAGAAGCGATGGTTCACTGCCCCTCAGGACTTGGACCGTAAGAACGACTTTTAGACAAGCCATCTTTAAGAAAACGTGGTAGAGAAGATAATGGGAGTACAGGTATAGGGTGCCAGTATCAACAGAAAAAGCTACAGCATGAATTCCACTTTACAGCTAAAAAAGAATCTTGTATTGGGAGTATGAGAAACAATCTTCTAAAATGACATTGTTGTCTCACACATAAAACTCTCAAGTGCATATATGATGACCTAACAGGGCGACTTGGCGGTAGTGTATGAGTATGCATCTGGGAAAGGGGAGGAATTTGACCCCTGACACGGTCCAACAAATGTTACTGTATTTATTCTTTGGCTGATAGTTTAATGTTCTTTTCCCAAAGACTTGAAGCTTCTATTTTCTTTTTGGTTGGAGCTGAAGAATGAGGAGGCCGGCGTTCCCCTCCATTAGCAGTACAAGAATAAACTATCTGTCCTGCTGTAAGAACAGGCAGTGAAAAAGACCATTCAAAGGGACGTAGCCCGCGTCATCATATACTGTTATTTTTTTAATTAGTTGAAGACATGCAGACGCAAGCAGGTGGATGGACTACCATGGAAACAGATGGTGCCTCCCTGAGACACCAGAGACATTTACATACACCAACAAATGATATCTGAATAGTTTATTGTCAAACCGTCCAGACAGTGTTAATCCGTAAAGAACTATTAAAAAAAAGACATACAGTTTTACTGCACTGCAGAATGGAGCGTGCATGTGAGGACGTCTTTTAGCAGATTATAAATGATAAACATTCAGCCATGGAAACTAAAACTATCTACTACACACCGATTACGACCGAAAACAAAACCCTGCTCTGACTAGTTGAAAACAAAGCTGTGTTACATGCACATAACTAGAAGCAAGACTACAAACAGATCGATAAAACCCACAACCTAAGATTAACAATAATGGATTCCTCTTGGAGCTGAGCGTCTGAAGTCGCCCAGGACAAGAAATAATTGTTCAAAAAAGATCACCTCAGAAAGCAAAATTAAGTACAACATCTATGGTGCTTGTGCATTCCAGATGGAGGGTTTGTTTTTTAGTTCAGCATTCAAAAATCAAAGGCTGATATGCACAATGTATGTTTAGTCTTTGTGAGTTCATTTTGAGTCTAGGGGAGGGAAGAGCCATATTGACAACATTGGAAAATTCCTATTGATTATTCTTCTTTTCTCTGAGCGCCAGCTTGTTAAAAAAGACCCCTCTTGGAAACACGATCAATTAGTGAGATAGTGCTTGCCATTGATCAGCCCCTCTCCAACCCCCCCACCTCACAAGGCTCTTGCCTTTCGATGGATCCCTCCACACACTCCTTATGACCAACTATTGATCTCAGCTTCTTAGCCAAATATAAAAGCACACACTCACACTGAGCACTGACCCCTCCCATCCAAACCGCACAGTCTCATACTAATACTGACATCTGCTTGTCTCCATTGTAAACCCATGGTTCACTCATAAATACAGAGGCCAGCTTTGGCCCAGAACCAATATAGTTCCTCTGAGGTCAGAGGTCAGCATGGCAATAATGCCGCCATTAACAGATCTGCCTGGGTTAATACTTTTCAGAAGAGAGATGCTCTAAGTAATGAAAGGATTTGGGGGAAAATATAAATATTATAGGGCTGATTATATATTATATTTTCATTTGATTGGGTTAAACAACAGAGAAAATGCAGCATATTTTCACTTTAAGGCTGAACTGGAACTTTTTTTTTGCTTGATAAATGACCTACACAATTTATTATCAAAATTGTTGTGAATTTTCTGAAACATCAACTGAAACATCAACTGCATGAGTTTGACGAGTTAGTGAAGATTTATGGTGATGAGCTCGGAGGAATCAATCAATCTATCTGTCCATTGATCGATTATCAAACCAATCAGTGAACACGCCAGTCCATCAGTCAAAGATAACACACTCCAAACAGAAAAGTCACATCAGGCCTGAGTGTAGCAGTTCACCAGTGTTAAGATTAGACAATTGTAAAACTATTAGACACAGCAGGCAGCGGGGTATTAGATAATTCTCTCCCATCGGCAACTTAAGAGTCATTTCTTTGTCAACGACTGCCCTTGCCCTCTTCATCCCTCGGTCCCTCCACCCTCTATCCCTTCACCCTCCCTATGGATCAGCTGTGATCTCCTCTTTCTCTTTTCACTCAAATCAGGATTAGGGGGAAGAGGAGGTGGCGGGGGATGCAGCAGCAGCAGAAGGAGAAGGGGGAGAGAAAACTGAAACAATATGGAAAGGAGATTAGAAAAGAGGGGGTTTGGGCCGTTTGGGGAATTGCAAACTCCCTTGTGCTTGGCTAGGTGTCCTAATGACACCGCCTAATTATGGCAAAATTAGACAGGCTAAAGGGAAGGTGGTGGGGGGGGGTGGGGGGTGGTGGTGGAGGAGATGGCTACGTGAAGGGAGAAGAAGAGGACTGGGGGAACTAAGCAATTGGGAGTGAAGAAGTAAGCGCACAGTAGGAGCATGTGAGAGTGAACGGAAAAGAGCGAGAGGGGTGTGCAGAAGTACAGATACGAGGCAAGGCGGGGAAGAAGGGAGCGCGGGGCTGAGAGTGAGAGAAAAAAAGAGAACAGGAGAAAGAAAAGGAGTAGAAAGCAGTGGCTGGTGCGATAGCAGCGAGTGGGCCCCAGCACGCTGCATGTTAATTGGAGAACAGGTGTTGGGGCTGGGAGCAGGAGGCTGATTACTGGAGCCACAGAAACAGACCGTCTCCTCCACACACACACACACACACACACACACACACACACACACACACACACACACACACACACAAACACACAACTGCAGGCACACACATGCACAAATGCACATAGGCTGCACACACACATGAATAATTTAAGACCCAAGCAGGGACTGGGGAAAAAGGTCAAAGAAGGGGTCACAAAGACACATAGACAATCGCACATACATCCATATACATACATAAATAAACGTGCAAGGATCCCCACACATGAAAATATACATCCGTCTGTGTGCACACAAACAGTCTATACATGCTCTGAACACACACACACACACACATCTGTCAATCTTTTGACCTTTTCAGTGTGTGGTGTACATACATGCAGTCAAAAGAGACAGTGCACATAAAGTGGGATAAAAGGGCACAGGGCCATGCAAAAATCCCGTTGGCTTATCAGAAATTAACTGGCTGCTAATAGGCAGCTCCCTGAGGAGAGGATTTTGCAGGCCAGTCAAGAGAGAGAAGCAAGCCCCCATCAGGACGGGATATGCCCAGTGTGATTAGAGAGTACAGTAGGTCAATGATTCCATTTAAAGCAATCCTCACAGCCTCACACCAGCCTTCAAACACACACACAAGGAGTTACAAAGAGATATGTAACACACTACCTTCATCAGCCTGCCGCCGAGCTGCTTACAAACTAATTTTGAGGAGGTTTATCCATGTTAGGAGGTATAAAGTGGGTGCGGAGGGGGTTATTGAGAGAGTAATGTGCTACAGTAAATGGGAAAAGCAGCTGTTCCAAAAGTATTCTGGGAAAATTCAACAGACAACAGCCCGATTTTCTCCTTTATATGAAAACTATCTTCGGCGGAGATCCTTCGAGACACACTGTCAACAGCCAGCCAGCTTGAACTGAGGAGGGGAAAGAAAAGGGTCCTTGACGTATATGAAGTGAGTGTTTTCTAGACAGACGATTGCTGGGAAGGAGAGAGGGAAGGAGAGGGAAAAGGAGGGAGAGGAGATGAAGGTTACGTCTATGACATCACAGAGAAAGTATTTCACATGCGGTCTGCTTATGAGCATTCATCACACTGGTTAACGCCAGGCAGACAGCGAGAGACCTCCAAAATCCCTCGGACGTGAAGGCCCTCACACACGCTGATTACTGAGAGGGTCACCCGCCTTTAAACCTGATAACTGGCTGTCAGGGTGAACATTTACCACATATGGGAGCCTGCCTGGTGCTATGGAAGATCCACATGCTTCTGATAAAAAGAAATATACGCTTTCGGCAGGTTTCAGGTGCAATGTCGGCCGTTAAACGTAATGAGTGACCAAACTGAAACAAATCCCAGCAGGCTGAAGATAGATCAACAGAGAACAGAAAGCTGAAGAGAAAGAAACACATGGGGGACAGACATGGACACATATGTTGTACTGTATATCGCAACCTCCTTGCATTGCTGCAGTGTAAACTGATGTAGTAGAAAAAAATATTTGTATGTTGTGAATATTAGTATTTATATGTGAGGCAGGCATGCACATATTAATATTGATATGTGAAATACACACACAAACATTAACACCAGTGTACACATACATCCAGCCCCCACTTTTTTTAAATGAATGTGTTGTAATTGGGGCTTCTACTCTGCTATGTAGCTACTCCTCTCATTTGGTTTGTGTAAATGCAACAGCTGCTTGGTGAGATCTCACCACAACCCGCAATCTCTCTCTCTCTGTCTCTGTGAGTGTGTAGGTGCATATATATACAAAGAAAGGGCAACCTGAACATTTAGTATGAAGAGGTGCTTGTTCAAGGCAGTGGACACTGTGTGGGACGTGTTTTGATCTCATTACCTGTCAATGATGACTGGGTCAGAGGGCGTCTCGTTTCGGTTGCCACAACTTTTCTTCTCACAACAGCGGCTGAGTGGGCAGTTAAAAGAGACAGAAAAGAGGAAAAAGTCAGTGGAGGAAAAAAAAACAAATTAAACAGGAGGAGCCATTATTTGTCTGGCCCATCCACATCCACGGGCCCAGACTACTCTGCCGCAGTTGGGGCCAAGATCCAGGAGCACACAAAGGAGGCATGAGAGGGGAGGGGAGGAGTAGACAAAAGAATAAAAGAGGAAGAAAAGGTACAACAACACACCCTACAAACAGTGAGAGACCATTCAAAAGTGAAAAGCCAGCCCGGCAATCTGTCACATTGATTTCGAAATCAAACTCAACCCCCACGCAGCCTCATTGCGCACACACACACACACACACACACACACACACACACACACACACACACACACACACACACATCGTCCCACAACATCCTACCATTCGTCAGCAGTCCTGTCCGAGGAGCCTGCTGGCCACCCAGCCCCCCCTCCCCAAAGTCCCCTTCACTGCATAACAAAAGTGCCCCCACCCCTAGCCATCTGCCACCCCTACACCTCGCCTCACCCCTCTCGTGTCCCAGCTTGGCCCTGCCCTGCCCCCCTCCGCCCCCCTGTCAGACGGCCTCACTCCCCAGCTGTGACGCTTGCCCTCTGCCTCTTCGGCTCTGTTATTAGCCAGCTGTGAGTCACATTCGGGCATCTGCTGGCTACACAATGGCAAAGCCCACTCCGTCTTAGCCCCTCTCCCCACGTCCCAGCCCCCTATCCTTCCCCCTGCTGCCCTCGAATCCTGGGTCACTGCCCCACTTCCAGACCGATCTCTTCGGCTTCTTCTCCATCCATAACCCCATATTCACCTATTTTCTCTATTCACCAAACACTAACCCAAAACCTTCTGGTCCCTAAGTCATGACTGGACTCTTTAATAAACTCGCTACACTGAGACACTGAAAATATACCACTGGACCTGTCATCACATGTTGACAAAGTTCAAACGTGATGTCTTGGCTAAATAGAAGTGCTGGAGTTACATTTCAATGAGGGAAAGACAGATTGTTCCCCAAAAGTGTGTCAGCTGCAGAACTCCAGGCCAGAGAGTGAGGAGCGCCAGGAAGAAACAGGAGCTGGCAAGGGGACATGCAGCGTTACAGCAGAAAGCAGCAGGGGGTTACCACTGTAACAAGGATGATGACAGACAGGCTAGATTTATAGTTCAACCATCGCAAAGTTTAAAAAAAAAAAGTGGAGCCCCAAGCGTCATCCCAAAACCACATTTCAAGCTGACTGAAACAAGGAGGGAGGATGGAGGGTAATGATATTCATCCTGTGGGTGAAGGTTTGAATGGCGGGGCGGGTGTGTGTCTGTGTGTGGTAGACTCACCTGCACATAACCTCGTGTGTGAGCAGAACTCTGCACATTTCTGGATTCTTGTTTTGTCCTTCATATGCTATGGGCTGAGAGGAGGAAACAAGGGGCAGATTCAATCTCATGTTGAATCAGTTAAACTCCTAACTGCGTAGCTGAAAGTTTACCAACCTGTTTAGTGACAGAGTCAATAAGTCGTGCATAAAGATCCTGCTCCGTGCGAACCCCTGCAAAAAGAAAACAGAAATTGATTGTTATCAATAACTTACAAACGCCATTTCAGGCATAAGGGATATTTTACTGAGGAAAGAAAATGAATATCTCTTGCCCTCAGTGCTATAGATAAGTGGAAACTGGGAAAAGAGATCAAGCTAGAGGCTCAACCCCAATTACAAAATACTACATAACCATAAATGAAGGAACTGAAACTGCACGTAAACTCTTAAACCCCCTAAAAACATACATGGTGCTGGGGATTCTCAAGATAAAATGGAAAGATTTATTTATAAATATATATATATAATATTTTTTTATCGCAAACTCTGGACAAGCTCTCAGAAAAAGTATTGAACTCTGTCCAGCCAACATAAGATTGGCATGCAGTTCTAATTTTTTCTCTGATGGTTTCTGAGGGGATTGAGAGTTATTTGATGTTTGATGATTCTCAGTCATGTTCAGCTTTGAGGCCAAAATGTATGACCAAGTTCTCACGATTTGTCAAGCTGTTCTTTTTTTATGTGGTTCTCAGTTAACTTCTGATTTATTCCCAAGTTTACATGAGTGACAGGTAAAATGGCAGCTGATCAAGTAAAGTGGCACCTGATCAGTGTTGTTATTTAATTGAAGAGTGAATGTCCTTTTAACATTGTCTCTCGCTTCTATTTAATCAGGTGTGTCTCTGAGTGAGATTTCCAGAAACACCTGAGTCTCTGGATGCTTCAAATCCTCCGCTGTAAATCACACAAAATAGGGAAACGACATGTAATGAATTGCTTCTTGAGAAAAGAGCGTATTACCCAAGGATTTTTTTTCAGAGACTTTGGAGAGTATCGCTTTCAAAATGTGTTCCTCTCATCAAAGTCTCGATTGAGATGCCTTTGATATCGCTTGGGGGAAGGGGATGAGAGGAGGGATGCAGAGGAAGTGCTTTTGGTGTGCTTGTATGTACATGTGTGTGTGTGTGTGTGTGTGTGTGTGTGTGTGTGTGTGTGTGTGTGTGTGTGTGTGTGTGTGTGTGTATGGTGGGTGTATAAGGGGGTTGCTCTGGAACATGTCTTTTATCTTCTCTCCCATGGGTGCCACTGCGATGGCAGAGTAGGGGCAGCAGTGGCTCATGGGAACCAAATTTCTCTGTGTATCCCCGATCTGATGTGAAAGCACCATGGGGGGTTGGAGGAGTTGGGGAGTGAGAGGGGGTTGGGGGTGGGTGGGGGGGTGGCAACATGTACCTCATTTCTCCCTTCGTGCACCAAGAAGTAGCTCCTCGAAGAGCCAAAACATTGAATTGTACAAACTCAGTGATTAGACGATGAGCAGAAGGTAATTTATGAGTTCAGAGAGTAGAGGCGAGGTGAGGATGTGGAGGAAGATTACTTAAGTGGAAAGGTGTGTGTCATGTTAGCGCGCTGGTGTCACCGCTGACCTCGTTCAACTCCTGTTACATGCAGGGCTCCACACCGACGTCTAGATGATCAAATCAGACACCTCAAAGGGTAAAGAATCAGCCCATAATCTTAGAACTCGTGTTTGACTCTACTCACCGTTGCTGTAGAGGAGCTGTAGCTTGTAGTGAGTGCCGTTGTTCGTCTTTTCTCCCGTCTGCTCCTTGGAAAGAGACACGCGGACAAAAGCAGGGCATGCAGTTAAGCACTTTTGAGGCACAGATAAGTACAGCTGAGCATCCCCACGCCGTGTTAAGCACAGCGAGTCTCTCCTAATCCTGCAGCTCGCCCTTCCCTGACAGCAGCATCGAGATCAGAGGGTTGTAGGCTCAGAGCCCATGTGGGACCTTTCGTTGTGTTCAAGAGCTGAGCTCTTAACCTTGAGTCGGATGTTCTTTGTAGAGGTTGAACTATCATGTCTGATGCAAACTTCTAAAACCTTAAGATCAAATGCAGTAGTCCTCCTCGCAATGAGGTAGCACAGGCATGGTTATACGCGCATGTGTGCTGCAAACTGTGGAAAGTACTGTATGTGAGACTGAGCAGCAGTCGACCTTGACAGAAAAAACTTCCCTTCCGCTATCCCTCCCTCCCCCAGGCACTCCACTAGCTTCTCACTTCTTCCTTCTCTCCCCCTTCTCTGTCTCTGGTTCCCCCTCTTTCTTTCTCTTCTTCTACCTCTACTGGTCTTTCTAAGTGGTCTCAAAGGAATGCTCTCTGGTCCAATAACCCAGGAGGCTGGCATCACAGAGACGAGCACCAGAGAAGAGGAGAGAGAACGAGGAGTTTGGAGGAGAAGAGAAACTGGGAAGAGGAGACAGTTGTGAGGAGGGAAGAAGAAGTGAGGGGAATTAAGATGCATGAAGATAAGTTTGAAAGTAAAAGTTGTCCAAACATAATATCAAAAGCGAGATTGAGACTCAACGTCAGGAGATAGATGGATGCCTAGCTTCATAAGTTTTGTGAATATACACAGAGGAACATTTATTTTGCCTTGCCATCACTCTACCTCTGCATAATTGCAAAGCAAAAACAGATGCCAGGTTAACCATGCAGAAAATGAACTCCTCCACTGCCGTCATATTGCTCTGCGTTGGCCTGGGTGGCACAAAGGGGAGCACACTGACAGCTTTCAGCCCTGGCTGTAAGCACTGCCTCCATCCCTCCCTGGCCATGAAATTCATAGTAAAACTATGTTTGAACTTCAGCTGACAGGACGGTGTCCTCTTGTCTTTCTCACAGGGGAGATCTGTTGCCAGTTTAGGAGGCTCTCGCTCCCCTCACCACAAGGCAGAAACATCCATCAACACGAGGCATAAGGCTCCCACTCCCGGCAGTCTCTTTCTAACTGTGTCTCTACACTGTACCCTTCCTTATTTTTGGTCTTGTCCAACCTGAGGAATCCAGTTCCCCCCCCCCCTCCCCAATTTAGAGTATAGGAGGGGGGCATGAAGGAAAAGAGACTTTGATGATTAGTTCACTGTATAACTTAACAGGAGCAAGTATAATTTGCATTTTAAAAAGTAGTGATGTCCTACTAATGAGGCAAGCTGCTAATTAGTCATTAGATATTCTTTTTCAATCCCACATCATCAGCTCATTGAGGGTAGAGCTTGTGTAAACATGTAGCCGTCAGCTGTTCGATATGCTTGGCTTTACTGGGGATGTGGAGGATCAAGTTGAGCACCTGGTTACAGCTGAAATGCAGTATATTACTAATACATTTGGTTGTTGTTGTTGTTCTTCGCAGTTTTTCAGACGATACTGAGCTAGATGAATGGTTTTAGATGTTAAAAATGTCCCTGAAATAACTGTAAAGATGATATAGTGAATCGATGACATCTTCAAATAATTAATGAGGAAGACAGGCATTCAGAAACATTAACACACCTTGTCATGTTCAACAAAGTCCACAAAGGCAGTCCTCTCCACCTCCACAGGTTGGCCGTGTCTGTCATAGAGCGCCAGGACAAAGTGGAAGAAGTTGGACTTGCGGAGATTTGAGGGCGGCTGCTTCTCAAAATGAGCTCTTGACAAAGCTACTCCACTGAGGACACAAGAGGAACAGACAGTCAGCTCCACAGACATTCACATTGTGTTAGAATAAACTGCTTTATACTGATCAATGTAAAGGTTAGTTCTAATTAAATTAAATTAACATTTAACATAGTATTCATTGTTGGTGGAAAATAGTTATCAAATTAAAAAAAATAAAACTGCATACAGTAAATCATGAGAACTCAATATAACATTATTTCTTTTTTTAAATCATTTAATTTCCCATTGGTTACACCGTTTTTTCAAATTCTAAGGCCTTCAGTTTATCCATACAATAATTAGTAATAGTTTGCAAAAAAAACATACATATCGTTTATAAATATTTTGTTTTCCCATAACTTGAAGGCCACTTTACTTGTCTAGATTAGAAACCAATGTGACTTACAAACACACACACACACACACACACACACACACACACACACACACACACACACACACACACACAAAAGAAGCCAAAGAAGAAGAATAGGAAAAGCAAAGCTTGTTGAAACTATGTTTTAGCTTGAAAACTGAAAAGTCAAAAATAAAATCATCACTTTTGACTTTGGAACTGATGGTGGAGCATCTTGGTAAAAAATACTGCAGTAAGTGTACATAGACTACTGAATTTAAATAACTTTAAAATATAGGCATATTCCGTCTGCAGGTGTGTTTTTCTGTAAATTACTTCTGTCTAAAATTGGCAATTTTATGTTTTCAGATAAATCAAAACTTGAGTAGTTCTTTCGTGTGTTTTTTTAACGTTTCGTTTAAAAAAGGAAAACCGAGCCCATTATAAGTTTTTTAGTTTTTTTTGTTTGTTGTTTTTTGTGGGGATACAATATTACAATCGAGTTGTTTATAATTAGGCTATACATAACGTTAAACAAAATACTGCATGATATCAAATAACCTAAATACAGTTCTTAAAGCGCCATTGTTGTATCACTTACTAATTACTATTTATACGCCTATTCTATGGCTACTAAGACGTATGTGTTATACTAATTAACTTGTTCTATTTCCTTGAAATCGCTGTTGCCGCTTTACTGACATAAAAAACTGTTTTCTAAACTTTGGACACCATCGGAGAGCACTGATGTGTGTTTGTATTGGTAAAAAAAAATAAAAAAAATATGAAGATGGTGATTGAACATGTTGGGGAATGTGCAAGACAAAGATGATTCAACAATCCAAACAACGTTTACTTCTACGGATGAAAACCATAAATAGAATGCGTGGCCGCTGAGGATACAAGTGTTTCAGATAGATCAGCTAAAATATCTGGTTTAGGAAATTCAGCTTTAGTCACGTACAGGTTTTCAGAAATTATCTGAAATTGAATTGTATGAATTAAGTATGTAAATTGACCTTTTACGCTAGAGTAAATTATCTGAACAGTTGCTCCTTGAGTGTGACATTATGTTTAAGTCTAATCGTTCTGATTATGAGTTTTACGTTTTGGCAATATGGGCCTTCTTTGCTTTTGTGCACATAACATCGTATTACTTTAAAAACAACTACAATAATAGAGTGTAGTTCTTATGCCATAATTAAAGACAATTTATGAGTTGGGGGCAAACAGTTTTGAAGGAGACTCCTGTCATCTTTTGCAACAAGTAGTTTGTAAGGACGCCTGCTCGTATATGTTAAATATTCACTCGTTATAAACTATATTGTGCTCGTGATGCTGATTCTGAAAATAAATGCGGTGACGTTGATAACTGAACGCAACTGATGAAATTAACTGGTGAGGAGTTGATTGCTGTCAGTAGATCAGCTGGCTTTGTACTGTACCTTTGCGCCGCTACGTTCGCATCCACAACCCCGACATTACGCACCCACGACCGGACCGGATCCATCTCCTCTGCAAGACTTCTCTCTTTTAATCCGCTCACTTCTCGCATCAGATGCTCCTGGATCCCGAACATTTAAGCCAACGTCCTGCGCGTTTCGGTGCACTTTTGTTTAACTTAAGAAAAAATAAAGCTGGAGCTGGAGAGCTAAAGCACTTTGGCAAACAACAGAAGGTCCACCCAAGGCGCTGCGCTTCTCCACAGCTTTGCAGAACAAGTGACCGACGCTGTGTGATGATGTTTCAGAAGGCGCCCGCAGTTAAAAATCCACGCACACTTTCTTTCAAGGCTGAAACGATGATAACAGATATATTCCCACACTAATTGCAAGCATTGTCCAAGCGCAAATCTCCAGCGTCAGTTCGAGCGCAAATGATTACCTGCTGGTTGCGTTAACTCCTCACACAGTTCAGCGAGAGTCCGTTTGGCGATATTCTTTCAAATATGTGTGTGCAGAAAGTCTCCCTTTGTCAGAGGGCCAGATCGGATCAAAACAGTTCATCCGAGGGCCAGGAAGCTTGCAGTGAACCGCTGCTTCGAAGCATGAATGAGACCCTCTGCCGGGATAGAGCGTGGAGGAGGGGCCTTAGTGCCATATGGGGGACCGATTGTTGAAATGGATGCTCTCATTGGTGTAAAGTGCATCCGTTGTTTGGACTTCTGCCAGACTCAGCATCCAACCAGTGACTCGTGCATCAAACTTTTCACACATCAAGTTGGACCAGGATGACGATGAAGGGAAAACGTACAATTTGACATTTGTTATAGCAGAAGCTGCTCGCATCTGTTGATAGTTTACGTATAAATGCACGGCTTTTAATTGTGGTGAGCTTGAAATTGCCGTTTCTCTTTTTCTGTGCGTGGGCGACGAGAGAGAGGAGGGACCTTTACTATCAATATTATTCACCCTCAAAATTGTGGACAAATGTTAACAAAAGCTTAAATGTTTTATCTTTGTTGATCTCTGAGTGTTTTATACTTGTTGAAATGGGGGTTTCCGTTCTCCTTCACGTGCTGCCCTGAATAGTCGGTACAGCAAATCCTGTTTGGTCTATTCATTCAAAGTCGAAATCTAACACAAGTGCGCTCTCGACATGCGCGTATTCAGTAGCTCGGCCGTCTGCTCCTTTGAACGCAGTGATTCCGCTGAGGAGGCATCGCATCAGTGTCAGCCGCAACAATGGCCGTCTGGTTGGTCCATCAATCTCCGCCGGCAGCAGACAAGGCTGCGCTCTGATTGGCGTTTGGACCTCTGCCTGACAGTGCCCGAAAAGAGTTCTTAATCAATACAACAGAATGTCTTGTCAAAGTGGTCATGAAATCAGTTTAGAAATAACGCCGGTAAAAAGAAGAAGCTGCCTTCAAGAATGATTTGTTGCAAGTTATAATCGAAACAACGATTTCCTGGATATAAGAGTGGTAATTTTGGATCTGACAAAGTTTCTTAAGCTGCTTATTTGTGTGATTTTCAGCTTTAGAAGGCTCTTATAAGCTGTAACGAACCTTTAAAGTTAAATGCATGAAGTACATTTTTCTGTCAATAAAAGCTCTGCATTGTACATTAATCATATTATTGTATAAATAATTCTCAGTTCCAAAATGGGTTTTATTTTTAGGCCCAACAAAACGAATATATCATGTTCTAGAGCAATTCTTTTTATTTGTTTGCACACAAAAAAAATATTTCTGCTCCTGATCATCTGGCATTGAAAAGAAAAGTTTTGTTTTTTTTCAAACCCTGCTTCTTTGCCCCTTACCGATACTATTGTCTCTGTGCAGAGTTTGTGCGCCTGGACAATGGAAGTAAATCTCCCCCCTTGGATCCCGCCTCAACCCACCATCTGCCAGCGCGGGACAAAGTCAGATGTTCCCCCAATTCTGAGAGCAGTCTTGGGGAATCCTGCTGCCGAGTCTCCGCCCTGTCGCCGTGTCCCTCACACACTTCCCCTGACATGATTGGCAGCTCTACTTAAGCATGAACAATCCGTATATGATGACACACTTTAATTAAATTCCTCTACTGAAATGCAGGGAGGTGCGCTCTTTAAAATACGTTGCTTTTATCGATGTATTGGTTCTTCGACTGCTCAAAAGAAGCACTATTGCAGGAGTTTGTTTCAGTGCCTTGTTAAAAAAACTCAGGTGATCGACTCAGAAAGATTGCTTATGTGCAGGAAAGCAAAGCTTCTGACGGTTCTAATCCAAGGATAACATAATAATGAAAAACTTACTGCACTTTAATTGCTCAGGGATGCGTCAGTTATCATGCAAGCATACTTTGAGCTGTTAGACTAAAATGTTGGGAGGTAGCAGAATGGTGAGATTACAAACCATCAAAACACATTGTAGTCTGTCATTAGTCAGTCAACAGGTTTCTGATGTCATCGCAGGGGAACATTTTGTTGAATCAGGTGATGCTTTCACCGAACATAACCTTTGTTCACTCACATGACATAGGCGTATTTACTAATGTACTGTGTTCATTTAGTTGAGAAGGAATACATAATCACAACGATCCCGCCTTGACTCGAGAGTGCATCGTTCAAATTTCCCTATAATGAATATATCACGCTTCACCTCGCTGCATGTTTACCTTAGGTTGTACGCTTTAGCCTATATCTATCATTAATGTATTTATTTGTTGAGAAAGTCAAGCTGGCTGAACGCTGTGCATTTATCAGAGAAACAGATTAAGTCGATGGAAACTCCTCATCATGATATCCATGATATTATAAGACGTCTGTCCACTTCTGCCCCACAGGTGCGACAGGCTCGGCCGTGATTATCATCACAACCCGCAGGACTTGTCTAAATGTGGCTTTTCTAAATTGGTGAAGCGGAGAGTCGGGGCGAAAATGGGGGATTAGTCCAACCACAAACGTCTTTCTAATCAATTTAACCCGCTGAGACGGTCAGCCCGTGTGTTTTAGGGAGGAGGTGAGGGGGGGAATCAGTGACTGCTAAACTAAACAATGGGGTATCGTGTGCCGCTCGTCCTCTCCAGCATTCCCCCGCTCCCATGGGACACCCACAGCCCCTCTGTGTGGATGGCACTGTGTCCACGGAGGTCAGAAGGGGCGTGGTCGTGTGTGCGTGTGTGTGTGTGTGTGTGTGTGTGTGTGTGTGTGTGTGTGTGTGTGTGTGTGTGTGTGTGTGTGTGTGAAGACACAGCAGCTGGTTCCCGTCCCTCTTCTCCACTGTGCAGAAAACAACGCAGGCTAATGCGACCTACCAGGTCTCCCATCGATCGCCAAATATTGTGCTCGTTTTTGTTTGTTTGTTTACTTATTTAGGATTGGATACAGATCCCCCCGGGAAGTGTCGGCAAACGCAATTAAGGTTGAGTGACCACCTTTAGCCTCATTTCTTAACATCAAAACCCATTAAACATTTGCATCCGTCTCTATATAAGCCCTGTTGTGATTTAGTGTTTAATAATTTCTTTAAAGAAAAGAAAATCGAATGTGATTTATTCTAGAAGTATTCAAAGCAACTAGGCGTGGTATATTTATGATAAAAAAATACATATTGAAAGTTCACAGGTTGGTTCTGAATATCGTAATATTTCTGTACCCTCCATATCACTGTTATCTGTCTGATCAAATTTGATGCTTTTGGTTTTGGTGAATTGGATGAATATTACATGGACAAGACACCAACACTTTGGAAAGTACATTTGTCAGACAAAACCAAGCATCTTAAATAGATTTAATTACAAACAAAGAACTTTGAGTTCTCTTTCAAGGTAATGCCAGGGAGCCAGCTTGCACAATACCAAGGTATTCAAACTGGCCCAAATCCAAGTTCCTTTAACAATAAACAATTATTTAGTACACACCAATGCCAGCGCACATCAAATGAATTCTTAGAATTCTTTTCAAGTCAATAGCTTGCATTGCACAATGACATGTATTTTTAACTGGCAGGGTTAAAACAGGTAGGGTAGTTGGTTCTTCAAAGAGGATGCTTCATCTGCAAGTGATGAAGAGCTGAGCATGAATTCACTCCACTTAATAACTCATATTGCACACTGGCTTGCAGCAGTAGAGATGCACTGCAGGTGAAACACACCTAAACTCACTTCATCATCTGTTTGCTGAACTTTTTACCTGTTTTTAAACTGATAGCACTGTAAATAATTTGTACACAAGCATTTGCTATTGAACATCACTGAAAGATAGCATGGTTTTGATGATCGCCATGATTTGTTATTACTGTAATATAAACTTTTCTTTAGAGAATGGTGTTGCATTGCACACTTGCCAAACCACCAACCACTGAACTGAGGTCAAGTTGGTCTTTCCAATTCATGTGAAGAGGTTTAAGGGAAACTGTTGTTGTCAGTTGTTACATTTAGAGATTGTAGGTACAACATAAATAAATATCCCTTCTGAACAATCTTCTCTTTAATTAGTTCCAAGCGATCAACTTATTTTGATTCTTTGCTTTCACTTATACAAAGTTTAAAGTGCATGTATTTAAAGCACAGATTCACCTCTATGATTTATCAAGATTTGAATGATAACAGTAAGCTACATCTACAAATTAATGGTTAATTTCCAAAACTATTAAGTCCTCAAGATGAACAGAGCAGGACTTCAGTTCATCCAAAACCACAGGTTGGTAAGGCTTTCATGACTTAAAAGATTGTATGTCAGGGCCATCTACTGGTTTGGTGAAGAACATCATCAACTGTGGTTTTCTGGGCATGCAAACTAAGGTGTTGAGATCCTCTGAAGTTGTTGAGTATCATCAAAAAAATCATTCAGAGGCAGTGGTTAATTTGTATAACAATTTGTTTATTATTGTTAAACTAAAGGTGACTTTCACATTGGTTACAAATGACAGCTATTGCGTTTGTATCTTATTTGAGGATTACATGTTTGTAAATTGTACAATATGTTACAACTTTTAGAAAAGAGGGAAAGACAATAAACTGAATAATTCAAAAGAAAAGTAGGGGAAAATATAATATCTTAAGTCAAGTAGTTTTCACATTCTTTTTTACAGTAGTTCATTTTACAACAAAAGAAAAAGAGTAGAATAAGCTATGCCCTTCATGTAACAATACTAGTATCAGTGTGTTAAAAATATCCCTTCATCCAATATAAAATCTTTTATAACAATAAAATAATGCTTTTCTTTCAGCAAAGGTTCACTCCAACAAAATGTCTATTTTAAGATGTTATTTTGTCTTTAATTAAAGTCTCAGCATAGCTCTGCTCCTGAGAAAAGGTCAAACCAGAATAATTCTTAGCACTTGTGTTGCCTCAAATTCTAGTGCAATGCAGGAAACTGCACTGGAAAGTGCGATTATCTCACCCTATTGGCAGCAACTAAGAGGTATATTAGACTAAATAACTGGTCAAAACAGATTTCCTTTTGCAGCGTTTTAGGGATGCTGTTAGTCAAAAGCTGTTTCAAGAGCAGCCTCCTACTCAGTGAACAGAAAATGCCCTGAGAAGTAACCGTCTTTGGTCAAACCGTTGCCTTCGTGGTTGGCCACCAGATAGACATGGTCTCCGTTGCTAAGCTTAATGTAGGTGTGGCCACTGGCTGTGATGTAACCGTTCTGCCGGGTGGTGTATGAGTGCACGATCAGATCATCGTTACGCATCAGGTCTATACTGCCATCCTTTTGGAAGATGGTGCAGTCGAACTGGAATTCATAGACACCTGGATGCTGACATGTAAACATCCCTGTCTCTGTGTCATAGCTGTTCTGTCCATTGTAGATGATCTCACTGAAGGTGAGGGGCATACCAGGTTGGGGCATGTCGTTGCCAAGTCGCACAGAGAAAGCAACTTTTTCAAAGGTGCCAGGAGGTCCAGGAGGTCCAGGAGGTCCAGGAGGTCCTGTATGAAAAAAAGACATACAATTAGAAAATACAATTATATCAAGAGGACCTTCCCATTACAGTATTTTCAAGTAATATTTTTCAATTTAAGTATTTATGGATGAGTTGTGGATTTACCTGTTGGTTCCAGGGGTCCATGTGGGTCTTGTGCTAGTAAAAAATTAAAAGGAAAATCAGTATATTCAAAATATTCTAATGTCGGAAATGATTGACTTTGGTCAACTGTGTCAGATGGGATTTCAGGACATCAACTCACCATTCTCCTTCCATGGACTGAGATCAAAGGCAGGGATGTTCTCACACTGGGTGTAACCGTAGCCACGAGGTCGGTACAGAAAGGGTTTTTCCGGTACTTCAGTGATACCAGTGTTGTCACAGATAATGCGAGCGAGCGAAGTTTTCCTCAGGGATTCCCTCTGGGCCTCAGTAAATACGCCATCATTCTCCCACCAAAGTCTGAAATTGGACAGTTTGGTAACATTTAAAGTCTATGAATCTCTCAATCTCTCAATAATGTAAACGTGCAGGTAACACAAATATCTCCACATCTTTAGCAATGTCAGTTATGAAACATACCGGTCTCCCTGGCGGATCCGCTGGAACTGAGTGGCAATCAGGCAGGCAAACAAAGGTCCCACTCTTCCTCCATTGACAAACGGCTCAGCCACTCCTCCCAGCCACACATCGATGTTGTCAGGTGTTTTGTAGAGATCCAGCAGTTTCTTGGCCAAATCTGTGTTCTTCAGCACTTTAGCCAACTCTTCCAGATTTTGTGGTTGTGTCAGCCCACAGAACTTGCGCCATTTGTTGTAGCCTAAAAATGACATACAGGGTGTAAATATGCTGCAACGTTTTAGGAGTGTGATCTTTAATGCCTGCAAAATCCGAGATATATAAGTAAAATTGACTCTCTATATAAAGAACACATAGGTATGAAGACTAAATAACTACCAGGGAGTCCATGGTCTCTTCCTCTCTGCATGTTGAGGGCAGCCAGATCCAGTGCCAAATCACTGGTGAATTTAAACAGCCTGTCCCTGAGCTCATCAGACATCATGTGATCCTGTGTGTTCAGCTTGGCCGGACGACCCACCAGGCCCCTGATGATTGGGTCCACACCACCTAAGGAACACAAGAGATAATTTAATTTTGGTCAATTGTATTCATTCTCTGTTTAGGGAACGACTAACAAGTTAAAGACCTTGGCATTACCTTCAAAGACGACCCTCCACGATGTGAAGAAGGCTTTGTGCAGCAATGGGCTGGGGAAATCAGGGTGCTCCTCGTATGTCTCATTAAGACGAAACATTATAGGCTGAACCATCAGGTGAGCGAATCGGTAGGCAGCTGTGGCAAACACATTGGTGATCGAGGGGTCCACGTCTTCATCATAACCAGGGTAGGTAGACAGATAACGGGCAATGAAGTCTGGACCAACAATGTGAAGTAAGTAGTCTCTGAAAGTGAGAACCTAAAAGACAGAAAATACACTGAGTTGATTGAACCATCTGAAGACATACCAATATTTCTGTAATCCACTCAGCTAAACCTGTCTCTAACCTGCAAATATCCTCCCATGATTTTACGTCCTTCTTGATAGAGTCTCTCTCCATCCCAGTGAGGATTGAGGTCTGCCAGACGATCAACCAGACGGTTGTGCTCACGCATGAACAGTGTGTGTAAAGAGGTCAGACCACCGTGCTCATTGGACCGCTCGTCACCTTTAAAGTCAGATAAAATGAGGTCAAAAGTGCTATCAGCCCCTGTGATGGATTTAACATTTTTAAGATTTGTACATCAGTGTTTTTGCTGCCACTCACCAGCCACAAAGCACGGCACCTCCTTTGCATATTGGTCATCAGTAATGCGGACTCGGTTGGCACACACGTTGGTAACCATGGAGGAGAAGGGCAGGAGCTCACGGCTGTTGTCAGTGTACTGTTCGTTAACTCTCAGCCGGCCCTTATCTGAGGTGAGGTCTCGTAGGAAACGAGCTTTGTTGTCCTCTGCACCGTAGACCTGACCTCCATCAAGGTACGCTGTGAGACCATTCATCTGCTGACGGACAGTGCTTGCACCAAACATGTGGCCGAAGTTGCCAGAACCACAAGCTGCTGCTGAGCGGAAGAAGGGGATGCACTTGTCTGAGTTACTGCCAAAGCGAGAGTCATCCTTGGGAATCTGTTTAGATCACAATAATCAGTTAACATTTGGTGTGTGTGTGTGTGTGTGTATGTTTTTTAGATTAATTCATGTCTTTTCTTGTGTAATGCAGCAAACACTGACATCAATGGGGAAGCAGGGCTCTGTGTTTTCACAGCTCTTGTCACAGTCAATCCCATTACTGAACGAGTTGATCGAAGGAGAGTGAGGAGTGAAGGTCAGGTCATGATCAGTCCACTGGCCGAAGATTGTTACCAAGTGACTGTAGAGTGGGTCGCTCTCCACATCAGAGTTTGCTGTTCGCAGAATTTTGTTGGACACATCTCTGACCTGAGGACAGGATGTGGACAATGAGCACCTTGGTGAAAAGGACTGCAAGTGTTTTTCTTTCCATGGTCAGTGAAGATGATATTCTGAAGTATGTTACCAAGGGAAGAAGATGGTTGTTGATTCTGTGCTCAGGGTCCCAGCCTCTGGGCTGAGAGGTTTTATCCTGATACTCATCAGGGAGGGAGCGGGTGAAAGGCGTGTTGGAGGATCCCCAGCGGGTGTTTTTCCTACACAAGTATAAAAAAATTCCCTTACTCTGTTAATCTTCTCTGTTTTGAAGATGACTCTCTTTGCATTTGTTGAATTTTACTGAGCAAAAGGAATACAGGGAAAGGGATAAGGGACTACTTGCATTAAAAGTCCCAAGTCAAACCCAAAATCAGAGCCATCATAAAAATGTTCCTGAACTAAGTGATAGATGTGCAGTAAAGGGTATATAAAATGTTGCCATTGAATCGTTGCCTCACTTGTTGTTGCAGACGCTGCTTGCAGTGCGAAATTTGTCTAAATTGGCAATTGTACTGCAAGAAGGGTCACGATGTTGGGGAGAGCAGCCGGTCAGTTTAGCAATTAACTGCAGATCCTCCTCAGAGATCAGATCTAATTAACAGAGACAAGAAATAAGCATCTCAGCTGCAACCGATTTACAAATGTTTGAAAGAAATTTCGGTGAAGCTGTAAAGGATAGATACCTGTGGCATTGATGGAGCGTTTTAGACGTCTTTGCAAAGACCTCTGGATCAGTTCAACGGCATTATGCATATAGTCAGCAGCCCGCACAGCATTACGGGTTTGCCCAACAGGCTGCTTCAACAACCGCAGGATGTCTGACGGACTCACTGCATTCCTCCTCACGCGTTCAACGCTCCTGTATTGTGTGGAGAGGTCACATTTATGATTTCAGTCAGAATGTCTTCAATAGCAATTTCATACACCTTTGTTGAACAACTTTTTGTTCAATCAAAGTAGGCGAAGAATGTGTTCAGCAGGCTACACACTCACACTCTCCTGGAGTACTCATAGGCTGAGTCTACTGTGGCCTTGGCTTCAATCACAGCCCTTTCAATGGCACTCCTGCTCAAATGGGATTCTGAAAAAGAATAAAACACAATTTGTTTCATTTATTTTCTTGTTCATACTTAATACTGACGTTTTTGTGCAGTGCATTTCTGAGATGATAATTTTTCATCCATACCACACAGTTACAGCATTTTACAAAATATGTATTGTCTCACAACGAACAAACAAACTCAAACATTTTGACTGAGATCTGATCAAATTGATACCAAAAATAAGAGACTAAAATGTAGTTGGAATCAAACAAATAATGAATGCATTTAATGCTATGTGTAGCTATTCTAAATGGGAGGATAGAGATATTACTCACCAGCGTTCACCTGGCATTGCAAGCTCAGGTAAAGAACTGCAGCCAGTAGGCACAGAAAGCGATTCATCTCTGTAAAAAAGACAGATATTCTCCAGTCAGTAAGGCACTGGTCAAATCACTTAAACTAACTAAAGTTCTAACCAAATACTTGAAAGTATAAAACAAATAGAATCCAATCTAATACATGATTTACTTACTAATAATCGTTAGTTATTGGCCATAGAATATTTACTGCATCTATTAAGTCAAAGTAAATAGAATATAGAAAGTTGAAAATAAAAGTAAAGCAACCTTTGAGAAGTGAAAGGTCGTGTCGTTGGATTATTTGTAGCTGCAGTCCTTTTTTATTCTCTGGATGGACGCGTCATGTAACGCCCATGTTTGTCAGGAATGTTTTTCAGACAATGGATTATTTTTTTTCCTCCTAGTTCCGCATCTGCAGCAGGATTCCTGTTAAGCAACTTCAAGTGTGCCATTTACGGTAAATAGAGCAACGAGGAAGACTATCCTCTCACTGAAGATCAGTTGCGGTACAAGGCCAAAGTTTGTGTGACGATACGTTAATCTTGTTTGATCTAGTTTATTCTTAAAGACAAAGTTCAGGTCCGGCAGAGGAAGACATTGCTAGGAATAATTAACAACGTTATTATTGGTAAATGAGAAAGAGAAAATAATCTCACATAGTGACACATTTTGCTTTATAATTTATTGTTTCATTTTTGTCATGCATTTATGTCTTTCTTTGTAAATTCTTCAAATCTGTACAAAATAAAATGTAATCATTTAGGACTAAACTGCTGTGGCGCTATAGATTGTTCTCTCAAATGCATTTTATAGATATAGCTTTTGCACAACAAAAACATTTAAATAATACCGCAGTTACGTGATTTTCGTCAACTGTTCTTGTTTCGGTGTATTTTAAAAACTAATTTAAATTTCACATTTTTGAAAAGACCTACGTGAATATTGTATAGTTCTAAAAAATATAAATAATAATGTAAGCCATTATAATAGGTTACATCATAATAACGCTATCGTTTTCGGGAAAGTCAAATATGTCAGATGTCTGTCAAGATGCCAATAACTTCCTGGAATGGAAACATCAACGGAATGTTTGACACGCTGGCATGAAAGTCCATTGCGTGCGAGGGAGACAAAAACATACAAACAAAATATGTATGCGCCAAAGCATTTGGTGACTTAGATCATTCGCTAATTTAAAAATGCCGTGCGCCTATGGGTATTCTGATGAAATTAAGAGGATTCCAGCTTTTTAATGAACGAAAACGTAATTATGCTTCTCTTATTGGATTCCAAACAAATCTGAAATATAGATATCACCTACATCTAGAGTGAAACATAAAAGCATTGTATTATTTGTCCAAACAAATTCACTTTTTATATTTATGTTAGCCAGGCCATGTTTATGTTCCACAATTACCAAACAACCTGTTCTTTTCTGCGACAACAAGGTAATAATATAATTAAATGTATTACATTTATGCGCATATTCCACGCGGGTGTCTTGGGTTTCGGTATATAATGTGTTCTTTGGATATAGGCAACGTGTTGTTGGAGCACTTGATGGGAGGAAGGCCTTTCAATGTGATGATAGCCCGCCATTATGACGCACAAACACACAAACACACACACACACACACACACACACAAACACACACACACACACACACAGGTGCGAGTGAGCGTGCACAGTGTTGCTCATGCGGGTCAATGTCAAACTGGGACGCTGGAATAAAACAGAGCCATCGTTAGTTAGTGTTATTAGTGACATGTGTTCTTTTCCTATGACAAGTACAACTGTCTCCTATATGATCTTAAAAACAGCCACAGCCGATCCAGCTGTGTGGACGGATAGTGCATAGTCTATTTTTTCCAAGTTTCAATTTGATTTTAGCACATTTAAATTGACCCCAGTCTGAGGGCATATGACAACTCGCATATGACAACAAAGTATGAGTAAGCAGGCCGAAATTGAACAAGGTGTGGTTGACGGTAAGCCACAATGCTATGCCTCAAGGAGACACCATTTCAAAATGATTGATGAGTATTATGTAGTCTGAGCTTGTTTCTCCTATTAGGGCTTTCTAATACAGGTCCATGCCTTTTTGGCAGGACCTATATAGTTCCATTTTATATGATCTAAACTATTTTGGACCTAAATCGTGTAGATATTTGTGTACCTTTGTTTTATGGTGTTTGGTAGTCCACAGCAATTTAATGAGACCCAAATTTCCAAGTTGTATGCAGGATATAGGCTACAGGGTGGCCTTTAAATTCTTCTCCACAAGTAAGTTTAATAAAGTCAGGAACCTTCCATAAATAAACAAAAAACTAATTGTATCACAATAACAAAATCTACAGAAGTAAAGTAATACAAATAAAGTAATAAAGTAAAAGAAAACAAGGTTAATTTGGCAGACACTTCAGTATGTTGTCTGTGGTTATAAAGTGTGTTTTGGCAACATTTTGTAGCAATTATCAAGGAAACAAATAAATAGATTGTTGGCTGGAAGGGTGTGTGGGATATTAAAGAGTAATGATATGCTGAAAAATGAAGCACTCCCACCTATCAACTCAAATTGTAACAATTTAGTTCAAAGGGACTTTACAGGCATGAAAGCTTCAAGAACAATGTTGCCAAAGTATCAAAATACAAAAAGTCCTTGTAGCAGTTGGTAAATCTAAACTAAGTGCACTTCTGTCTGGCCAACATAAAGTATCCTGAATATGCGTATAGATTCTTTAATTAAAGAAAAATACCATGACAAAAGATTTCATAAAAACATGCTTGATTTTGATCACATGGTTGGATGCTGGTTGTTTTCGAAGAACTGTAAAAGGGGCAGTGTGTTGTATTTGGCAACATCTAACAGTGACAAGAGCGTATAGGAACACTAGTCTAACTCTCACCACATCAACGGTTGGTCAGTGCCGCTCGGTGTCTGATACGATTCACCGAGCTAAGTATTCATTTGTTGGTTAAAGGTACTATCCACTAACTTTTATTTGACTTCATACATGTAAACCAAACTGCAAACACTGTTAACACATTTGGAGTTCACAGTCGCAAAATGTCATCTTATTAAAAATGATTCAAGCTTTCTAAACACACCAAAAACACACACTAATTTATGGTTTCAAGGTCCCGCAGACACAATTTGTAAGAATGTAAGCTGTGGCACGCAGCATGATCAAATAACTTGATCACTGGATTAATTTATTGTGATTTGACTTGTACATGTGATTATTGTATATTATCTTCTTCAAATGTTATATATTTAAACATGGTATATACCAAGCCAGCGTGAACCCTGTGCTGTGCAGTAGATGTATTGTCTCATGGTCCAATGTTGCACAAGCACCAGAGATCTTGAAACTATTAGAAAAATTATAGTCATAATTCAAATAACACTTATTTATTACACTTAAGATGATGTAAATTGTCAACTCTTAAAACAAACAATACTATATTTCACATAATTCTTTTTGTAAAATAGACACCTTGTAAAGTATTTTGAAATTATCAGAGAGGTCACATTCATTGGTCAGGAATAAAAATCTACATTTTAAAGAGAAGAAAATCAAATAAAAAGGAACTAAGAAAATATTACATTTCAACTGATAGCTAGCACTCAGATTTATATCCGGCAGAAATTTGATGTATAATTTCCCTTACATTTAAACACACAGTAAAGTAAAATCAGATGCCCTGCGATGTAGCTGTCTTTAGTCAGACTGCTGGATGGGGGACTTCTACTCAATATTCTCCTTCCATGGACTGAGGTCAAAGGCAGGGATGTCCCAACATTCAGTGTAACTGGACCTTGTGGAGTACTGGAAGGGCTGTGCTGGTACATTTGTGATACCAGTGTTGTCACAGATGATACGGGCGAGCGAGGTGTTCCTCAGGGAGTCCCTCTGGGCCTCAGTGAAAACTCCCTTGTTCTCCCACCAAAGTCTGAAATTGGTAGTTCATATTTAAAAGTGCGGGTAAGACTATCTGCACATCTTTAGTACATGTCAGCCAATAATGCATTTTCAGTGCTTACCGGTCTCCCTGGCGGATCCGCTGGAACTGAGTGGCAATCAGGCAGGCAAACAAAGGTCCCACTCTTCCTCCAGGGACAAACGGCTCAGCCACTCCTCCCAGCCACACATCGATGTTGTCAGGTGTTTTGTAGAGTTTCAGCAGTTGCTGGGCCAGCTTCTTATTTTTCAGCACTTTTGACAGCTGTTTCTTATTTTTTGGCTGCGTCAGCCCACAGAACTTACGCCATTTGTTGTAGCCTAAAAAGGGGCACAAAGGGTGAAAATGTAGCCATGTTTAAGATAAAGTATGATCAGTAATGCCTGCAAAGTTGCAGATACAATTCTAGAGATCCACGAAAATAAATAGAAAGACTCATTGAGAGTTATACCAGGGAGTCCATGGTCTCTTCCTCTCTGCATGTTGAGGGAAGCCAGATCCAGTGCCAAATCACTGGTGAATTTAAACAGCCTGTCCCTGAGCTCATCAGACATCATGTGATCCTGTGTGTTCAGCTTAGCCTTATGACCCACCAGGCCTCTGATGATTGGGTCCACACCACCTGAAGAACACGAGGGAACATTTTAAGTGTATATGCTACTGCTGCTGATTCCACTGAGAATCATGACCTCATGCATGCACTCTGCAACTCATTGTGGTTTTTAACTGCTTTAATGATAATGATAATAACAGTAGTAATAATAATAATGTATACAAAAATATGAAGAAGAAGAAGAAGCTACTATCTGCACTTTGAGATCATTTTTCAGTGTTGTCATGTAAGAACCCATCTAACTGTTTCATTGGAGACTCGATCGTGAGGAACGTCAGGAGAAAAGCGGCGGCAACTTTTTTGCTTTCCGGGGCGCAAAGGTAACTGACATCCTGGAAAAGTTTTCCAGCATCTTGGCCAAACGCCCACTTGCCCTGGACTTGGTTGTGCATGTGCGAGGCAATGACATTTCCAACCAGTCCTCTATAACGACTCCCTTGAGGTCCATGGTAAACGGGTCTTTATCAGCGAAACCCCACTCACACAACCGTGGCGTGGGTCGGTTAAGCCGCTCTACACCAAGTCAACCTCCGCAGCCCGAAACGTGGCTTTTATTTATCATTTGAATCGTTCCTGGAAAGGTCCTGCCTTTATCCACCCTGACGGCGTCCACCTAAATGGCTTAGGGTCACGCACTCTAACTGACAATATTGTCTACTCCACCTTGACCTCACCGTCGCACTGACTACCCCACATCGCATTTCCTCACCTGGCAATCGCCTGTCAACGCATGCATAACCCTCCGTTCCCTACAAGCAACACTAGCTCCTCCTGGCGGCTTGGTGGGTGTCCTACTACTCTCTCCCGAGTCTCCACCTTAACTTCAACTCCCGCGACCCATGAACATACCCGTCAGAAACAACAATCTGCATATCAATGATGCCACGAATTGTGTAGCGTCTGAATTTCTTAATATTACTGAATCTTTAAATTTCACGCAACATGTTTCTGGTGCCACTCACAGGGGTGGTCACACCTTGGACCTTGTGCTCTCTCTGGGTCTTGCTATTGACCCATTGTGAGGACATACTGATCAGTGATCATACATGTATTTTCTTTGATCTTTCTGTAAATGCTGACCCCTTGGGTCTTTAAAGAAACATTGCGTTCCCGCAGTATTACTCAGAGTACAGCTGACAATGATGTCATCAATTTCATGAATTGATATGGTTTAATCAGGAGGAGGTTTACTTCGTATGTGGTTTGAGAAAGTAAAGGTTGAAGGCGGACTTAGAACGTGTCTTGTATTAGAGCGCTCTGTGTCCGAGTGCTTTGTGTTCATTGTTTATCATTTGATAGTCTATACATCTTGGCACCAACAGTTCATTGTAAGTAGGCAATTGTTTGGTTATACGGTAACTATAACAATGAGCCGGTTTCATATAACACACTTGGTTACACACAGGAGGCAATGCTCCTAGTCAGTATTATTGCAATAAGCCTCCAGCCATCAGTGGCAGCACAGATTGCAGAGCAGAGCTCTGAGCAAGTAAGAAAATATACACCCTACTGCAGTAGTTCTCAAACTTTCCTATCTTAAGGCCCACTTCTGTTTGATTACAAATCTCAGGGAATCACTTCCCAAATCATGAGAAAAACAGATAACATGACAAAAAGGAGAACAAAATAAACGGGGCTTTTAATAGGCTAAGTGCTCCACTTTCTGCTCTAATGACCAAAATAAATATTCAGCTCTACCATCACTGCCTGCCATTACAAACCCAAATATGTTGTATTCATGGTCACCTTTACACATGCTTTGAAACATTTACTTTATTAATTACTATGTTTTTAATTATGTGAATTCTTGAGCACATTCAGATGTATAAAAAAATTATTAATTACCATAGCTTTTTTTTTTTTAATCTAACAATTTGGCAGTACCTCCACAGGCCACTAGATAGACCTCTCAGACCCACCAGTGGACCCCGACCAAGTTTTTTACATTCAGGGAAATCATCTGCACTCCACTGGAATAAGCCATACATTCTCTCCTGGCTGTTGACCTTTCCTTTAATAATGTGAACATCAGTGATTTCATATTTTCAATTAAGGTGAAAAGACCTTGGCATTACCTTCAAAGACGATCCTCCACGGTGTGAAGAAGGCTTTGTGCAGCAATGGGCTGGGGAAATCAGGGTGCTCCTCGTATGTCTCATTAAGACGAAACATTATAGGCTGAACCATCAGGTGAGCGAATCGGTAGGCAGCTGTGGCGAACACATTGGAGATCGAGGGGTCCACGTCTTCATCATAACCAGGGTAGGTAGACAGATAACGGGCAATGAAGTCTGGACCAACAATGTGAAGTAAGTAGTCTCTGAAAGTGAGAACCTAAAAGACAGAAAATACACTGAGTTGATTGAACCATCTGAAGACATACCAATATTTCTGTATTCCATTCAGCTAAACCTGTCTCTAACCTGCAAATATCCTCCCATGATTTTACGTCCTTCTTGATAGAGTCTCTCTCCATCCCAGTGAGGATTGAGGTCTGCCAGACGATCAACCAGACGGTTGTGCTCACGCATGAACAGTGTGTGTAAAGAGGTCAGACCACCGTGCTCATTGGACCGCTCGTCACCTTTAAAGTCAGATAAAATGAGGTCAAAAGTGCTATCAGCCCCTGTGATGGATTTAACATTTTTAAGATTTGTACATCAGTGTTTTTGCTGCCACTCACCAGCCACAAAGCACGGCACCTCCTTTGCATATTGGTCATTAGTGATGCGCTTTCGGGTGGCACACATGTTGGTAACCATGGAGGAGAAGGGCAGGAGCTCACGGCTGTTGTCAGTGTACTGTTTGTTAACTCTCAGCCGGCCCTTATCTGAGGTGAGGTCTCGTAAACTGAAACGAGCATTGATGTCCTCTGCACCACAAGCTTTGCTGTCCTCTGCACCGTACACCTGACCTACATCGAGGAACGCTGTGAGAGAGTTTATCTGCTGACGGACGGTGTGGCCGAAGTTGCCAGAACCACAAGCTGCTGCTGAGCGGAAGAAGGGGATGCACTTCTCTGACTTCCTGCCAAAGCGAGGGTCTTTCTTGGGAATCTGTTTAGATCACAATAATCAGTTAACATTTGGTGTGTGTGTGTGTGTTTTAGATGAATTCATGTCTTTTCTTGTGTAATGCAGCAAACACTGACGTCAATGGGGAAGCAGGGCTCTGTGTTTTCACAGCTCTTGTCACAGTCAATCCCGCTACTGTACGAGCGGATCGAAGGAGAGTGAGGAGTGAAGGTCAGGTCATGATCAGTCCACTGGCCGAAGATTGTTACCAAGTGACTGTAGAGTGGGTCGCTCTCCACATCAGAGTTTGCTGTTTGCAAAATTCTGTTGGACACATCTCTGACCTAAGGACAGGATGTGGACAATGAGCACCTTGGTGAAAAGAACTTGTACAACTGCAAGTGGGTTTTTCTTTCCATGGTCAGTGAAGATGATATTCTGAAGTATGTTACCAAGGGAAGAAGATGTCCGTTGATTCTGTGCTCAGGGTCCCAGCCTTTTGGCAGAGAGATTTGATCCTGATACTCAGCAGGGAGCCAGCGGGTGAAAGGCGTGTTGGAGGATCCCAAGCGGGTGTTTTTTCTAGACAAGAAAAAAGTCATTATTTTTCTTTGTTTCACACATAGGTGCACCATGCACAGCGTGTACCAGAGACTGACAATTATGCCGGCAATTATACTCCAACTATCTACTCCCATTGTTAACATCTTTATGTCGGATATGAAAGGAAGAAAACAAGAGACCTGGGAGGAGTTTCAATTTGTCCACAGAGGCAAACAAATAGTCAATTAGCTGTGGACATATTTGTCAGTTGTTCTTTTCCTTCACCCATCAATCTTAAAATTGCTAGTTGCCACACCTGTTGTTACAGACGCTGCTTGCAGTGCGAAACCTGCCTAAATTGGGAGTAGTCTTGCAAGAAGGGGCACGATGTCGGGTAGAGCAGCCTGTCCCATCAGCAATGAACTGCAGATCCTCCTTAGAGATCAGATCTAATTAACAGAGACAAGAAATAGACATAGCTGTGACTTGCAGCCACCTGTATAGAAAATTCAAAGAACCTTTTTTGGATAAACACCTGTGGCATTGAGGAAAGCTTTTTGAAGTAGGCCTTTTTGCAAAGACCTCTGGATCAGTTCAACGGCATTATGCATATTGTCAGCAGCCCGCACAGCATTACGGGTTTGCCCAACAGGCTGCTTCAACAACCACAGGGTGTCTGCCGGACTCACTGCATCCCTCCTCACGTGTTCAACGCTCCTGTATTGTGTGGAGAGGTCAAAGTTATAAACACTGAGATGTCATTGCTTCTGACGCCATACAACTTCCAGTTGAAAGTATTTTACACTTTCATACTGTGCCATTTGTTTTTCTATCACTGCAGAACTTGTGTAGCAGTTCAGTAGGTTTGTTCACTCACACTTTTCTGGAGTACTCATAAGCTGAGTCCACCATGGTCTTGGTGTCAATCACAGCTTTTTCAATGACACTTCTGCTCAAATGTGGTTCTGAAGGCACAAAACAGCTTTCAGTTAGTCTGCTCTCTGTTTTCTTACAATACAGTCACCTTTCACTCTATAGCTTCTTTATTTGGAAATTCTCTTTTATTATTGTTTTACCCCAATGGATTTCTGGAGCTATTACACAGGTTTCTTTCATGTAATTACAGCTAAACACTATAGTAGAAACTCATGTTCATCTGGGATTGTCTGTATTTAGATTTGATCTAAATTAAATAAATTAACTCTGTATTTAATTTAATTCAATTTGATAGAGGTCATACTCACCAGCATTCACGTGGTTTTTCAAACACAGGTAAAGACCTGCAGTGATCAGGCACAAAACCCCCCTCATCTCTGAAAAAGATGAACATGGTCCTGTTATATACACACTAATCAACTGATAATACTAAATATACAAGAGGGCATGGTTGCCTGAAAGCGAAATACATCTGCTATTTGCAAGTGTGAAGAAAGAAAAACAATAAGAAAGTTAAAAAGTTAGACAAGAAGCTTGACCGCAACCTGTTATATTTTGGATGTCCTACTCTCTCCAGCTGCAGTTTGGAGTTGGCGTCTGTATTTATAGGTCTCCATGTTTCATAAGCTGGAGACACCGCTTTGCCACACCTAAGTAATCTTCGTTTGAGCAGGTTCCACAAAAGATGACCATGCGGTTTAGCAGGAAACTAAATAACATCACTACATGTCTTGCACTATGTTATTAAACAAAAATGTTTTAATGTAGGACTGAAGGCCAATTTAATTCTCTGCAATTAGCTTTTGAGTTCTGCAGGACAGGATTTAAACCCTAATTTAAGCAGGTTTTAGCTCTTTTAGCTCCAAGCTCCAAGTCTGACCAGCCTGCTCACCGATGTGAAGGTGGCTGAAAATTCTTTATACACAGTAAACCTATATAACAGACGTTATCTATTGAGTTTTTTTTTCTTTTACCCAGATGTTCTATTGTTTTTAACTAATTACATTTTATTTGTTAATTTCAATATAACATCTTTGGGATTTTTCTTATTTATGTGTATTTTAATATTTCTAATCAGAGTTCCACCCTTTCAAGATCATTTTCCATGACTTTTTCAGTGATGATCTGGCCGGCCTAGCTTAGCCATACACTAATATGTTTCTCTGTGTAGAAGTTTAGAGACATGCAGTCTATGGCTATTGTCCAGGCTCTTGTCATCTCCCGCCTGGACTACTGCAACTCACTACTTGCCTGAGCCCCGGCGTTGGCCATCAGACCTCTGGAGCTCGTCTGGTGTTCAATCGCCCCAAGTTCTCCCACACAACTTCCTTTCTCCGTTCTCTACACTGGCTCCCTGTAAGAGCTCGCATCCAGTTTAAGACTCTGGTGCTAGCCTACAGGGCAGTGAAAGGAACAGCTCCTTCCAACCTCCAGGCCATGGTCAAGCCCTACACCCCTGCCCGACCACTTCACTCTGCTGCCTCGGGGCGATTGGTCGCTCAGAGGTCCTGGCGGCCGATCGACTCGGTCACGGCTGTTTTCTGTCCTGGCCTCACAGTGGTGGAATGAACTCCCCACTGACGTCAAGACAGCGGAGTCGCTGCCCATCTTTCGGCGCAGGCTGAAAACTCACCTCTTCAAGAAGTACTACCCTGAGCCTTCCACTTAGCACTTATTGTATTCATACTAGTTTGTTGCACTTATTTTATTCGTATTAGTTTGTTTCTGCACTGTACTTTTGCTCTGGTTTATGCTCTTAGATGCTTGTTTAAAAAAGGAGATGCACTTATGACTTCTGGTGACTAGTAGTTCTCTTGAATATGTTGAATACACTTATTGTAAGTCGCTTTGGATAAAAGTAAATGACTGTAATGTAATGTAATGTAAATGTAATGTAATGTATTACTTATCTATGAAATCATATCTCACATGCTTAGAAACTATGAATAGAATAATGCAAAAATACCTGCAGATGTATAGTACTTCACTTGATCGTGATGCCACAAATGTAAAACAATTTGGGAAGAAAGCAATATTATGCAAAGTCATCAAACCTGCACCTGCTACCATGAAATGTGACTTGGGGTTGCATTTACTATGTTGCCACAGCATAACCGACAGCAGCCTATGAAAATACTCTCGTCCATGAACTAATTGTTGACGGTGTAAAACAAAATGTAATATCTTTAAATTGTATTAACTGTATTCTTTTATATTGCCTATGTATTCCTGCCAGCTCTGTCTGTAACAGTAACCTCTGTGCAGACAGAAACTATTTACATTAATGAACAAACCTCTGTGAGTAAAACCTTTTGGTGTAGTGTGAAGAGAGCCCAGACCAGGACTGTAAGAGGTTACACCTTAATGTATCATCACCTTATGCTTTGTAAAACAGACCTGTATTGTACTACTACAGACTTGTGAGTTGGGATCTCAGACCTAACTCACCCCGTGCTGATAGTTTCAAGGTCTCTTGTCCTTTCTGAGAACTCCAGCCCACACCTTTTGTTTAACAGTTATTTCCTGTAACCCTGTATATAATCATGGTCAGAACTCACTCTGGTCAGAGAGAATTCTACGGTTAATATGATCCTGAACATAACATAACCTTTCAGATGTTTCGTGGAGCACCGATAGAAAGGTTATCCTTGTAGTTCATTCTCAGAGAGGACAATGTTGAAATTATTTCTCCAGGACATTTCACTTTTTCTGTCAATTTCCACGTGTTTTCAAAAACTGGAAAATTGTTCAACACCTTCTCAACACAGAATCTATAAACAATGCAGGTGTTATTGTTGTGTTGTGTTTTAGCGATGTTTCTGAGATCCGTGAGCTTCAGTGGTCATTACCCTCGACAAGACACAGATTGTGTTGTTTAAATAATCTTTAGAGACCAGAAAAAGTTCACAATATCTAGTAATTCACAAACTGAGAGAATAGATTGAGAGAACTGAGAGAATAAATTGACATCAGTGTGATATTAACATATGTGATATTCTGTCGTTTTCAGAATATCTGTATACTGTACTGTAAGATGGGAAGTGTTACTTATTGTAATTTTTTGGTCTGGGAAAGTCATGTGAGTAGAGCATTACAATCCCTATACCAACTTCCAAAACACTAAAAACAACCACTGACAAGAAAAACACATTTCAATTCAAATCGGAGGGTAACTTAACAAAATTATATACATAAACTAGTTTGACTACTATATATTATTAGCACTGACTCTAAAAATCAATATTATAGCATTATAGCACTGTAACAAAACAAGACATCTTACAAAAAGTAGAATAACATTAGCTTACAGATTGTTTTTATAAGCTTGTCATACAGTCAAGCAACAAAACCAGAAAGGTCACGTGCCTGAACAAAAAGTCATGTCAGCCTATTGCTTCTGAATACTTATCTTTTTTTAGCTTTGAGGAAACCAGTTAATCTGTCCTGTCACGCCCTTGCAGAGCAAGGAAATGACTGTCTGTTTATTTTATATGTCATTATTATTGAATGATAATGACTGAACTTGAGCTTCATTTGAGTGACATATACAGTACATACAGGTTAGTGCTTAGTGCTTTACAGGTGTTTGGCACACTGATAGGGAAGTGGAAATATAAAACAGTAAAACAATGGCAGACTATGGCACGCAATGTTTGAGGTGCGGCGTTAAAAGGGAGCTAGAATGTACCAATTAACAGGGTTCGTACACAATGTCTAGGTGGAAACTTTGTTTCATTAAGTGGTAGAAATTACCTCATGAGTTGTCCCAGCTGAAGCCTATGAGCTATTATTTTCTGTTGAATACCTTATTAACAAGATCACTGAGCCACCAGGCTCATATGTATATTTAGTTTGGCCAGTGAACAACATAGCGCCTTACACTTTGCATTAAATAATCTTTGCGGGTCTGGTGTTTGTATCCAAATATTATAACTGCAGTGACCAATCTGCATCAATTGCAGAATGCAGCAGAAAGGTGTCTGGAAAACTCTAAACACAGATAGTGTTGGTCCCGGCTGGATTACATTGGTTTCCTATTTGTTGTAGAATTCAGTTTAGAAATCTTTGAATTCCTTGTAAATATTTCAGATCATTTTACACCTCATTCTGCACCAAGACCCCTCAACCAAATGTTGTCCAGACTCAGGACACGGCCATATCTGGTTTATTTTTAGCTTTTAGCTCCAACAAAATATCATATCAGTTCAATGGAAGACATTTAAATCTCTCGCAGTTCATGTAGGTCAAACCCCATCAGATTCCTTTAAGCAGACAACATTTGAATTCCCCTAATCTACAAAGATGATTGATATAGTGCAGCCTGGGAGGAGTGCAGTTCCATTGTGTTTGAATAGTGAATGCCAAGCATTTTTTAATAGTGACATATACACAAGAGACAACAACTTCCTGGCTTACCCCCCTTCAAAAAAAAATCTAAATCAAAACTTCTTTCATCATATCTTTCAACCACTTGGAGCTGCTGGTAATAATACTGGCTGAACAAAGTAAACATATCTCCTGTGACAGAACAACTCCCATTTAAAACAACAAGTAACATAACTTAGTTTCTTTAGTATCTAATGTCTAACTATCTCAAGGAAGTACAGTAACAGTGAGGGATAGACTGTCTGTCGCCGGTCAGACAGCTGATGACTTTCCAATTTCAGTGCACTCCAGGATAAAACGCCTGCTTGCAGTCAAGTACATTTAGAGGAGGAGATTAGGCTTTATATGGGGGCTTTTACTCCAAACTGTTGTGAAGCACAGTGATTTAGTATTTAAGTATAAAAGTTAAAAAGCTTTTATTATTGTGGCTTAATGATTATAAACCTAGTTTTATGGATAATACATGGAGATGGGTATGGCATTGTGTGTTGATGTATTTCATCCATGTAGGCTGGTATATAATTACATAGTTTCTGACCATGACTAGTGTGTGCTGGAATTTTGTATAATTGTGTTTGCGTGTGTGTTTGTACACCTGTGGACTCTGTCAGTCAGCAGGTTTGTCACACCTTAGTAATTTTCTTGGCCTCTTTTGTCTGAGGTGTGTTTTTCTTTCAGCTACACTGTAGATGTAACAATAAGGAAAGTAATCTAGTTTGTAGTGGTTATTTCCTCATTCAGTTATATCTGCCTTCATGCAGTAAATACTTGTATCTACAAAGAAGTGACAAATAACTGATAACTGACTGTTTGCTTTCTTAAGATTTAAGAATAACCTGCTAACCCTGTGTTTGCTGGCAGAGACAATGCTGATTTTTTTTATGTAGATGCACACAATCATAATTTGCATATGAAGTTTTATTGCAAGATACATGCAAACTGATTATAAGTTAACATTCGTAGAATTCATTCACTTAAATTTAGTTTGGTTTGCACATTTGGGACAGGATGGAGCAAATTGTCTGATTAGTGCAGGTTGATTCTGTTAAAATCCTTCATGTATTATGTAATAGTCTGCTAGTGTTTCCTCATGAATTCATGTTTTTCAATATCTTTGGAAATAATCCGTGACCAAAACCATTTTTATGTAGGTTCATAATTAAAATTTGCATATGATGTTCTATTGCAAAATATGTACACAAATTTGATTAGAAGTAAACATTTGAGGAATTCATTAATTTCAGCTTTGTTTGTTTTGCTCATTTGGTACAGCACGTCGCCAATTATGTGGATCAGTGCTAAACAGCTTTTCCAGTGCAGGTTGATTCTTTGTATGTAATGCTGATTTTGCATTATCATTAAAAAACTTACATGAAATGACACAATTGAATTGTCTGTAGCTTGTAGTCATATCGACCTACAGCTCAAACATGACGGATGCAACCACTAGTGATTCTTGAAGAAATGGCACCAGAAGGATGAGAAGAGACTGGAGGCAAACGTAAAAGAAGCAGAATGAGAGGAGCTGTTTCACAGTGCAAGCAGAGGAAGCTCTCACCTCTGGCTCACAGAGAAGGATGTGTATTTATAAATAATGGAAACCTATATGATAGTATATATATACGTATATAAATATATATATAATTCCATTTGAAATTTGAAATTTTGTAATTTTTAGGCTGTCTTCAAACATCTGGCCAGGGACAGCAGATGAAAACTAGCCTCTCTGGCTAACTCAGGCTCACTTACAGTTTCACTGTTGATTGGTGTGCATTGTCCCTGCAAAAATAAATAAACAAACAAACAATATATATAGCAAAAAGTACAATATCTACCTCTGTAGTGGAGTATAAAGTACATTATTTACCTCTGAGGTGTAGTGGAGTAAAAAGTACATTATTTAACTCTGAGTAGTGGAGTAAAAAGTACATTATTTAACTCTGAGTAGTGGAATAAAAAGTACATTGTTTACTACTGAGTAGTGGAATAAAAAGTACATTGTTTACTACTGAGTAGTGGAATAAAAAGTACATTATTTACCTCTGAGATGTAGTGGAGTAAAAAGTACATTATTTACCTCTGAGTAGTAGAATAAAAAGTACAATATTTACCTCTGAGGTGTAGTGGAGTATAAAGTACAATATTTATGGATTTTGACATTGATTTGCCTTCATAATAGTGATAGAGATGGTCAGGTAAGGGGGAGAGAGAGTGGAGGACATGCAGCAGAGGTCCACAGACTGGACTCAACCCCAAGCTGGGGTAAGAACTCAACATGGTACACCCTCTCCACCATTTGAAACAACATTTCTTTGCGGCCTCTTATTAATCCCTTTGGCCACGACAAACAAATGATGCTGAGTTAAACTGATCATTTAAATATCATTGTTGTTTCTTATTTCTATGAGAACAGGTTTTCAGGTGTTTAGAGCCAGAACTTGGAGATTTGGCGATTGGCTCCACTTCCTGACAATAATCGAGGTAGCTGCCTTAAGTTAGCTCTGCTGAATACTATTAAATATCACCAACTGTATGATGTTTGGTTAGTTATTGATAACAACGTTGCTCTACTACAATCAAATACATGTAGAATGGAGTTCAGTGATATAATGACCCATCATTCATGTTCTATATTCCTTGGTTTTAGGATTCATTCCTGCAGCACACTATCTGTGTCCTGCCATACTATTTAGTATGTCACAAAAAGATTGCAGTATGTCACAATTGCATACTGCATGCAACAGTACAGTATTATATGGACTCGTGTCTGGAAATAAAAAGTTGATAGTACGTACTTTGTACGGGCAGCAGGAGGCAGTATGTACTAACTAACCGGTCCAGTGGATCAGGAAGTCCACGTTCAGAAGCAGGGGGTGGCGCTGATGCACCCATAGGTTGCGTCTAATACGCTTTTTGTTAACCGCCGAGAAGAAGAACAGCAGCACGGATGTAATTACCAATGGTTATAATAAACCAGTAAACAAAATAATCTGCGCATCATATCGCTTTGGGCACCTTCACACCATGTCAGCATCTGGTTTTATCCTGGTGGTCCTCGCGGTGTCTCTGTGGCCCGGTAAGATGGACATGTACTGCATCACTGTCACCTGACATGTTTTTATTAATTATGATGCCAAAGATCGGGGTGTTATCGTGGGATTTATGACCACTTACATTTAAAAAGGGTGTAGCGTTAGCTGTATACTGACCAGAGCTAAAGTATTGAACAGAATTGTACGTTTTCTGTTTTAAAGGAGACTGCAGGTTCATCATAGACCCGTTTTCACTCATCAAACAGAAATCACTGGTAAGACTTTTATTCTCGATATTTTCACCATTTTGTTTCAAAGGCCACCATACCAACACTAGATTCATTCTAAAAAAGAACACATCACAAATAGACGTACTGTCCACACTGAACTGTGCAAGAACAATGCTAAAGCATCTGTGTGTGTAAAATAGTTATTCATTAAAGGTGATGTTATTGACACATAGTCACTGGGCTTCAGAAACAAACATTTCTTTGCAATCATTTTTTTTTTAAAGTGCCGTCTTTGACAGTTGCTTTATGTTTAAACGAAATATTCAAGGCCAAATAAATAATCGCACTGTGGCTTCTCCTTATTAGACATTAGATATGTGTTCAGAGTGCAGCCAGGTCATCCAGCTGTCCGCCAACATGATTTCCAGCAGAGATGCCAAGGTGAGGATGTTGATGGCTTACTCGGTGTAGTTTCACTTTACTTTCACTTCCTGTTACTGGACACTCCTGCTAGGTTTCGGGAATTGGTTAATCAGGAAACTGGCAAAAACACCCTGTAATCCCTGTAATGTCTGTAAAACTTAAAACTTAAAATGAAAGTTTATATTGAGGTAGTCGCCTGTTTCAAGAAAATATTCAATGAAAGAAATGCCGACCTTCGAATGCCAGGGCGTTGAAATGTGCCATCACTAATGTTTACGTTTGTCAAGCTATTTTGTACACGCTTGCTTGTACTGTTACTTTACACTTTGCCAAGTCGACACTCCGTACTCTTGCCACAACATAGACAATACACTAACTACTCTGCCTTTGCAGGAGACTGTGTATGAAACCTTGCATGCTCTGTGCCAACGCCTCCCAAGAGAACAGGCCTCAGAGTGTGATTCACAGGTGAAGGTGTATTTGCCGAAAGTCCTGCAGCAGACACCTGGTCACCTGGTAAGTTTACCCGCTATTTAGGCTTCTTCATAGACACATGGAAAAAGAATTAACACTTTGGCCTTCAGTGATCACATTTTAAACAAGATAATGTGTTTCTGTAGAAACCAGGAGAAACCTGTATGGTTTTTGGACTTTGTGCTGCCCACAAGGAGGAAGTGCTGAAACTTTCCCACCACGCCACCAACACAGGCGTGTCCGGCTCTAAACTCGGCTCAGCCACCGGAACCCACTTTAGTGTGAGAAAGCAGAAGTTGATGTTAAAATGAAAGTTTGAAATTAAAACTTTGTATTTTCATACTTCAAATGTCCCTCTTATCAGAGTATTCTCTCTCTCTCTAGGGGCAGTTCAACCCAGCTTGCAGCCTGTGTTTGTTTGTTATCAATAAACTGGAGACCCTGTTGCCCAAGAATATGACTGAGGTGACGCTTTTATTTCTATCACTTTGTTTTAAATCAGGCACATATCCCTCACCGTACACCACATCATGTAAATATCTTCTCTGCCCTGCAGGATGCTTTGATGAAGATCATGGAAGAGGTCTGTCATCTCCTACCACAGAGCTATAAGGATCAATGTGATGATTTTGTCGACAAATATGGGACGCAGATAGTCGAATTCCTCTTATCGTCTGCAGCACCTCACACAATATGTGTTCTTTTGCACGTCTGTCTGTTCAAGGAGCAGCCTGTTCCAGGTCAGTCGCATGTTTATAATTAGTACATTAGGCCAGCATTTGCTCATGGTTTGATGTGAAAATCAACCCTCCACCAACAAGTCTAACGCTCTGCTGATTCCCCAGAGTTGTCCCTCCCCTCGGATTGTGAGTTTTGCCGCACGCTAGCTGTGCTGAGCCGCCTTCACCTCGGTCTCAACGCCACCGAACCTCAGACTTCCTCTTTCCTCCAGTCTGTGTGTGTCCTTCACCCAAATGCTATCCCCAAGGTCTGACCATCAGCCCCCACTCACTCTAAATATCCCTCAGCACTCAAAAACTAACTAAAATCATTCACAAATCACTATAACTAAAGAATGTATGACCATTCCTCGTTTATTCCTTAAATTCAAGTGATTTTGGCAGTTTGAATAAGGTAGACTAAGCAAAAATGTCTTTGTCACATAGCATAAAATTATGCAACTGTTGTGCTCTTTTCAGTGTGAGGCTTTCATCAAAATCTACAGCTCCAGACTGCAGAAGGTTTTGGGAAACCAGATGGATGCCCAACATGCTTGTGAAGTAAGATTAAACACTTTTAACAATCTTTCTCACTGCAGGGACAAAGAGTTAACTCCCATATCCACAAGTCACACAGTCCTACAGATCCATTAGAGGATTAGTCTGCAGTAAATGGTGGAGCAGTCAAGGTCAGCAGGTCTACACACCTTCACCGGGGCTGAAATTAGCTCACTGACTGACGTGAATTTTACGAATATTTATCCCTTGCAGCAGCGCACTTCTTATGGTGGCTTAAAAAAATGCATAAACTTTTGTTGATTTACTAACATAATTTACAACTGTATGATGGGCTCTGGTCCACGCAACACTAATCACAGTGAAGCCACTTGAATGCTCATGAACACACGTTCTTTCGGCCCATCCGTCCCGCAGAGAGCTGATCTGTGTGTTGCAAAGAAGAAGTTGGAGCCGCTGGGAAAGAATCGTTGTACTTGGGGGCCGAGCTACTGGTGCAAAGACATTCAAACTGCTCAGAAGTGTGGCGTAAGTTAAATTCAAGAAAATTGCAGTGTACAACATGCGTAATGGATTTGCCATTTGTAGCAGTGGTAAACCAAATCATCACACATATTGAGAAGGATATTTCACAACACATCAAACCTGCCCCAGGCTTTTCTCACCTGCAGGACTTGATAAACTCTCGGCTGTTCTTCCTATTATGTTGAGTCTACTGTATGATTGTTTTCAAAATTGAGTTCCATGATGAATAACTAAGTCATACTGTATTTATAGTAATCTGGCGCTAGAACTACTCTGGTCTAAAGAGACACCATATAAGCACACATGGGTCTCTTCCCCCACTATGCCGACCAGCTGACTACTTGAAACAGTTTAAAGTATTAATGTGATTTTGTGAATAATTCAATTTCTGTTTCACATCCTATTTCTGTTTTTATCTGCAGAACCAGGCCTTCTGTGAGAAGTACATGTGGAAGGAGTGAACCAAACTGCCAGCACAAATATAACTACTTTCTTTTTACAAATGTATTGCACTGATCAACTCTTCTTTTTGGGGAAATTCATGTCATGCTATTTTGTTCAATAAGCATAAATATTGATCCTGAAATGATTCGGTTTGTATGAAGACTGAGGGCTGGGTTTCAGTCTGAAACATCAGTTTGTGCAGTGATTAACGGTTTCATGAGCAGTACTAATCTGTAGATTGCTAAATATATCATTATGAATGTGAAATTGCAAAAACCTTTCATGACATAGGATGAGCTGTCAGTATGTATGAAAGACTATTATTCTATTACAATATTACCCTATGATCCCTGGTGCAAATATGCACATACAAATGACAATTCCTAAACCTTCATTAAAAGTCAACAGACACACGTGTCCTGGAGTTTGTTTATTTGGAAACATCCACATGGTGAAAACATAAAACAGTGAAAAAAATCATGGGAGTCATTTACATTTATTTGCTTTTTGTGGTGATAAAGACTACATCTTGATGCTCTTTTACCACTCTCTCTAGAATCTGTTGTTATCTTTAATCACTTAAATAGCCAGTTCATTTCCAAAATGAGGACAACACCTGTGGCCATTCACACTGAGGAGATTACTGCCTCACTTACACCCCTGTGTGGTTGTTTGTGTCATCGTCTGTCTCTTGTCTCTTCCAGATCTAAGAGAGAAAGAAAAAACAACCCTCGTTACGTTCTAAGACAATGTTTTACTTGATTTAAAACTGCAATGTGGTATGAAAAAAAGGATTCAACTGATACAGGTTTTTGAACGCTAGGGTATATTTGTATCCTTTTACAAAAACTCATAATACTTTTTCCCTAATAATTATCAGCAAAAATCCCCACTGAAACACCAGATTAATTAAATTCTCTTCAGCAGCTCTTTAGGGAGGTATGGTATTGAAGATATAGTTACATGACTCTTTCATATGAATAGCTTTACAAAAACCCATCGCACAACAGTTAAATTCATATATGCAAAGAACAAAACTGAATTGAAGTTGAAAGGAGTAATATGATTTATTCATTATTTTTGTTCGTATCACTACTATTACTCCCCAGGATTACAAGTTCAATGCACCTTAAACAGTGCATGCGAGTGCCATCAGATGAAAAGGTGATGAATTTTTGATGTCACTTCATATTGCACAGAGACATATGGAGCCACGCCTCTGCAACAATTACATTTGCGACATGCTCAGAATGCGTTGGAAGACTTGCCTGGATGTAGGCCTCCGACAGTGTAATCATCTGGGGCAGAATGTCAGTCACCTGCAGATCCTGCATCTCATACCACTTCCCGGTTCCCTGATTAAACACAAAAGGAGATTATTTGAACGTGTAACAACACAACACTCCCTTGGCCAGATAGAATTTGATACATTGTTTGATACTAATGCCACCAGAGATCATTTCAGAAATATCTGGCTGCAACCTACATGATGCAGAACATGTATTCTGTACGCTCCCTCGGTGGGCTTCCCATCATGCACTACGTTGGCAACAAGGTCATAAGTTGTGTTTTTCTCTGTAAGTTGAGCTTCTTCTGTCAAGTACTCACGGAGGTCTACGTTCCTGTCGAAGCAAATACAAAGTGACAACATAAACAAAGTGCATATTCATACGGAGGACAAAATACACATGTCCTCGGCATCTCACAAGAGTTACATTACACAATAATAAAAACAACCATTCATTACTACTATCAACATGCACTTCATGGTTCTGTTCGGCACTTTGATCGATGCTATTTATTTCGTCTTACAGTATAGAACAACACTTACGTGATAGGGAAATTGACAATCGTGGGGTTCTTTTCCACAAAGAAGTTGTTCTTGGTGAATCTTTTGATGCAAAAGACGAGGTACGGAGGCAGTTTGGTCAGCTGGAACCTTTTGAGAAAATTCTCTTTGTAGGTTTTGTACTCCTGAATGTAAATGAGACGGGAGAGCATGCACGGGTGCTCAGTAAAAAAACAAACAAAAATGAGAGTGGATGGCACAGATTTGATGTGTGGCTGATCGCCACACTGCAATTTGATTGTCTTTTTGCAAAGCACTGTTGTAGTTATTTGTTGGTAATTGTCAGAAGTTAGTATTGTTTTTTTTAAGAAGATAGCAACTGTGGACACCATCAACGATGTGAATTCTCTTCTACAGCACACATGTGAAAGTGTGCCTTTTGAAGAAAAACTCAAATCACAGATTTAACGTGGAGTTGTTCTCCAGGAGAAATAATAGCTCGTCAGAGAAATAGCTTCTTTTGATTCTTGCGTGGGCTGATATGAGGGGATGGTACCCGGCCAGAGAAGCATCTTTCTGAGAGGATTATCAAACATGAAACCAAAAGGACAACATGGTAAAATTGGGCTTGCTCAGCAGACGACATATAGTTATCCAAACTGACAGCATAATGAGCCGTTAACAGCAAATTCAAGAGAACAGATGTATATGATTCCGATGTACCCAGTCAGATTATCAGCTGTGCTAAACTGTGTGTGAAGTGTGACACAGTGCGTTACGTAAATTTGTAATTTTCTTTTTGTTGCATTTGTCCAAAGTAGTTTTTTTTTGCCTAAAAAACACCACAGGGTATGACGATGTCAAAATGTATTCATCCAGTTTTGGGCCAACAATATTCAGAGACACCACATCGTTCTGTTTAGATTACTGCTTTGCAACATTGCTTTAAAACATTTTTACGATTTTTTAAATTGTATATTCCTCATTATATTTAAGAAAATCAGTACCTTCTCTGTGTTGCCATTGAACTTGCCCAGGATGTTGAAGAGAGGGACCTGCGGGATAATGAGCTGCTCCTTCTCATCCTTGTACAGTGGAGCTGTTGGGAGGTCAAGGGTGAGAAACAGGAAGGTGGACTCAGACATCTGCTCCTGGTACTCCTCTGTCACGAGCAATGCCTGTTTCTCCTCTGGTGTCTGGGAAATAAAAACAACAAAGGACTTAAAATCATGTTTTCACCTGAAATAGTACACACAGTAAATCACTAATTGTCTGTTTGCAAAGTAAGTAAAATATGTTTTTTTTAACCTTCATTTGAAAAGAAAATCAATTCAGAAGGAAAAGAGGCCTTTAAAAAAGTATCATTATTATTATATAACAAAACTGGTGAAATAATTTAATAAACCATATCATTCATATTCCAGATGTCAATAAATGATTTCCTAACACAAGCAGTAAACTCACTAAATCTGGATGTGGAAGTTTCTTCGAGAAGATCCGCATGGAGCCTTGAAATGCTTTTGCGATGATTGCTATGAGGGCAGAAAGACAAATGTGGGCAGAGGTTAATTCACATCTTAACAATCAATAATACATGAAACATTTGACATGCTAAGACTAACTAAATTCGACCCAGGAGAAATTTGAAGAAAAAAAAAAAATACCATTCACATTTGGTATAAAACTGTATCAGTGTTTTTTTTCTTTCTTCATCTCAGAAACATTTACCATTATCATACCAAATAGCGATCTAAATATCACATTAAAGACTTTAATTGCATATATTATGACCTAACTATTGGGGATAAGGCCATTTAGATTCTCTTCCGACTCACATTTTTTTTTCTTTGTGCCTCCAAGAGCACCATGCAGAGCATTCAAGAACCACGTCATGAAGTCCACAGCATCTCCTGCACAACAGAAAACAATCAATCAGCAGCACAACCTAGTTTCCAGAGAGCAGAATGTGTTAAAAGCCTATCTGAGATCTGCAGAAGCGTCATACAGTACTGCAGTTTCAGTTTATGGCAACTAAAGCATTACCTTGCTTGGTAATTTGGAAGTTCTTCTTGCTGCACAGCACAACAGCCTGCAGCATCTCATGTGGAGACACATGAGCCTTGAAGTTTCTTGGATTCCACAGTTTGCGCATCAGTTCACCAAACCTCTGCACCAAGAGGAACATGATGTCCCCCGGTGGCCTGCGGATTTCTTTGTAGTTTTCCTCCTCCAGGAAGTAGTTTCGCAACGGTGGAACATTGGAAAAAGCCTTGTGTAGAAGAGGCAAACATGAAATGGTTGGGATCGATTAAAACCTTTATGACAAAGTCCAGAGACGGTCCACTGTGGCAGCTATTCATACCTGTAAGACCACGTTGGCGTAGTCATTGGCTTTGATGTTGTTCAGGCCCACAATGCCTGGCAGGTAGGTCGTACCATCGTAGGCTCGGTATAGTTTACCCTGTTTGTCCAGCCCTCCAATGTGCTGCTTGGTGAAAGTTGGTTTCAGCACATACTGTAGAGAGGAAGTGTCAACAGATTACAAATACAAAAGTACAGTACAGTATTTTTGATGCAGCACCTCAATACTGACAATGTGATACTGAGTATGACCCTCTGTGGTTTCAAAAAATATATATATTTTATGCTGTCAGAGCATGATGCTGTCTCATGCAAAGAAGATATGAATATTGTACGACTTGACTATAGTGCAATTGTTTGAACCAGGATCAGATGACCCCAATACAAAATATCAACAACTCCTAAATATATATCGTATTTTCCGCACTATAAGGCGCACCGGATTATAAGGCGCACCTTCAATGAATGGCCTATTTTAGAACTGTTTTATATATAGGGCGCACCGGATTATAAGGCGCATAGAATAGAAGCCACTACAGCACAGTACCGGTGTTTACCGCTATTACTTCGGCGACGCCCCTGACTACGGTAGCCGTAATGCTGCAAGCGGTGCGGCTTTGTAGTTTACCAGTCGTACTGAAACATTTTGACAGAGCGCCGTGTACAACCAGTATGGATCAACCAATTAACCAATTGATCCATATATAAGGCGCTCCGGATTACAAGGCGCACTGTCGTTTTTTGAGAAAATTAAAGGCTTTTAAGTGCGCCTTATAGTGCGGAAAATACGGTAGTGTTACAACACAATATCAATATTATAGTGATTATTTACCTCTCAGCTCTACCAAAAATAACAGTAAGAGTGGGATGTAAATTTGGCTTTTTATTTGTGAGGGTGCTGAGCATAAAAATGAATTAAACGTAGTATGATAATGACATGCCATCGTCTTGTAACAGCACGACTTTACTTACGGTGATGTCTTCTAGTGAAGAGTCAATGATCTCGTAGTTGTCCGGCAGACAGTAAAACTTGAGAGTGTGCAGATTGAGGAACACGTGATGGGTGAACTGCACACTGTGCGTGTAGGCATGGGACTTCAAACCTCTACCTACAAGGACACATACATGTTTAAATCTGTCAAAGGACAACAAGGTGTTTGATCCCTGGTTGAATGTCAGATCTTTCACCTACCTTGAAAGTATTTCCCACATATAAGGCAGGCATAGACATTGATGTGGGAGAGAGAGATGGAGCAGAGTTTCTCAAAGTCAAAGTCCAGCACACTCCTGGTGGATAGACAGAAAAGCCTGGGAATCAGCTGAAGAGCTATAGGAGGACAGGGCTAACTAGCATTTAGCACTGACATTAGCTATGCACATTCAACTGTATCTTGCCTGTTTATGGTGTCAAGGTAAGGACAGTGGCGGCTTCTCCGGTCTTCTATTACACGTCCTCGGCCCATTTTGGCTGCCACTGCAACATCAAGTGAAACAAAACGAACAGAGTCGGACCAGATTGTGTTCAACCGGTTGAATGTAAACTAGCTAAACAGGCTAACCAACATAGCACTCAGGTTGTTTGCAGATGATGGGTTTTATATTTACAGTGATATTAGGACGGTTCGTTTGTTTTAGTTAGTTAAATATGTATACTGTAGTGGTGCTTGTTGGCCTGTGTGACTGAACAGACCCGTGAATAGAATCGAACTAACTTTTATCTGGCTCCTGGTAGCAGTAGTGGGCTACCTGCTAACCAAACGTAGCACAGACGTTACCAGTAAATACACGCAACGTTACCTCTGCCTTCGTCGTCATCATCGTCCTCCTCCACTTCAGCCTCTCTCTCTCGCTTCAGAGAAACCATCATTGCAGCTAGCGAGCGAGCGTAATGTCAAAACAGCGAAGAAGACACACGTTTATTTGGAAGAGATGAATGGGTCGAGCACCGTGCGCGTCGAAACTCGCGGTGGTTGAGCGGCTTTACGTCGAACTACCAAACAGGAGACTAAAAAGTATCCCGGAGTTTAAAGCTAGCTACATCGAAAACAATACCAATGTGATAACAAGCATATATATATATATTCATATTTAATTTCTGTTAATGTTCTGTCTGGGTCTGTCCAAAAAATGTTTTCTCTATTAAAACAATGTGTATTTTTTTTATCTATTATTCATTGGCAAACTCCGGGATTGTTACATTTGGACAACAATTTACAATTAGCTAGCATGTTACGTTAGCTTTTTGTCAGTTGGTGCCTGTGGGTCTGCATGTTGCAATCAAAAGCTCACACATACTGTCACCGAGCTGGAACTGTTTGTTAAAATGGATATTTTAGGAGACGATGATCAGAATGAGCTGAAATACAAACGTAGCGGCCGCTTGGACATGAGCCACGGCTTCCTGCACCATATCCGGAGGAACCAGATTGCTAGGTGATTGCCTCAACTACCGTTAGCCAAAGCTAGTCACGTTAGCTAGCACGTTAGCCAGGTTATATCATCCAGCCTCAGTCTTCAGAGTTGCAACTACTCAATTATGTGTAGAAGTTGATCTGTTGGTGAAGGAAAGGCCAGTGGTGGTAACTTATTCTCTTACGCTCCAAACAAAAATACAAAGAAATGTCGCATTGGTCAAAGTTATACTTGGTTTAATACACTGGAGGAAATATCATATATTTAGTTAACTGCGTATTGCAAAGAATCCAGTTAGTACACGGGTTGAGTCAGTGCTGCATACTGTTATCAGATGAAAGTTAGCATTAACTATCAAAAGAACAGGCGATTCGGCTGGACCTGTTTTTCAGACAGGACCCTCATGATTCATGATAAATGGATAAATAAATACAAAGTACAAAGCACCTTTTACCTCACATTCTGGTATTTAACACTCTGCCTGATATTGATTCCTTATATTTGCTGTCTCTACTGGTTGGTGATAGTGTAAGATTTGTACGGGTACGTAATGCATGACCGTGAGAAAGAATAAAGCCTTTTCCTTTGCTGCTAACCATTCACACATCATAGATGTATGCAAAGATAAATGCAATTGGGGAATGCCAAAATTCGTTTGTTTCTGAAATGCATTTCACTAAAGAAGAAAATATAGAAGAAATTATGAGACATCAAATTGATTGACTCTGACCATACTTTCTTGATGGTAGAAAAAGAATAGAGTTGCAGTGAAGCAACTTCCTGCATGTATCCTTAGACTTATTGATCTATTGAATAGTTTTTTGTTTGTTTTTCGGGAGACAGGATTGCTACTTATAATCCTTATACAAACTGCAGTAAAACAATAACAGGACCTTATTTCTGTTTAACAAACTAGGTTAGAAGTTCAGAGATATGTTAAACTGCATGTTGTTGAAAGTCATATGATATTTTGTACATTTCAAAGCAATAAAATTGATTTCTTGGCTTCTCAAGAGACGACTATGATAGAGAGGTGAAGCAAGCCAAAGAAGTAAAGCAAGCCAAAGAGCTTCAGCGGCGGAGGAACACCACCACCCCGAGACGACCCCGGCGGCCTGATATCCAAGTGTACCATCCTCGACGCAGACGTAAGTTTGATGCACTTTGTTATTATGCATTTGCCAACAGTAAATCCAGTAAATAACATGCATGTGTGTGCGCTCATTTTCCAGATGAATCAGAGCCAGGGGCCGGTGCTGAGGCTGAAGAGTCGAATGAGAGTGGGTCAAGCACAGAGACAGAGACCCATGGTACTGAACTCTTCTGGCTCGACTATCAGGCGGACTCTGGTACCCTTACCTCCATCCTGGTGCACAAGGTTAATGCGGATCCCTTTGACTGATATTTCTGTCTCTTTGATCTATTTGATTTTGGGCTTAATTACCTCATGCTCTCTCTGTTTCTACAGGAGGATAAGCCTGAGAAGGTGGTGGATCGTGTCGCAGAGAAGAACATCCTGGATTCAGCCATGAGGGCAGCTCTAGAGGCTCGAATTCGGAAGGAAATTGACAAAAGACGAGACAAACGTTGAGTGATATTCTCAAACAGTTGACTATGATGACAGAGGGGCAATTGGCAAAGAGGAGCAATACTTTTTTCTGCACCTCTGCATAGCGTTAACGCTGTTGACAGTGTTGGGGACATATCGAGGACTCTGGGATCATGTACAGTGACTATCAACAGAGATCCAACTGGATGACCCACAGTGAATCCGTCCTTTGTTTTTGAAGGAGAAGGAACAGCACTTATCAAAGACAGTGTGGTTGGGAGTTGACTGTCAGGTTCATATTTACTACATGTTTCTCACCTTGTATTGTTACCTCACACCCTCATTCATAAGTTTAAGGACACATTGTACACCTTCAAGTTGGACTGGACCTATGAAATTATATTGTTGCTTTGTAACAGTTAAATCCAGAAAAGGAATATGTACTCTTTGACAGAGAGCACTGATAACCTCCCTCCTCTGTTGAACATGTCCTGTGTTTTTTTTTGTGTTTACAAAGATCTAGCTTTTATAAATAAGATTAATCCTTTTTTTGGTAAAATGCTGTGAACGGAACATCGGTCTGTCAGTGATTATATGTTTAGAAATGTGAGAATATAGATTTGTTTCCAGTGTGGCTGTAGCCATGATAATGTGTTTGTGTGGCAACTGTGTTCCATTGTTTTGAGTATTCTAATTTATTTTGGATTTTTGAAATACTTTTATTTTTGATACTGAATATTTTTTGAGGACATGAGTCTTTACTTACAAAACAAATGACACGTATATATAAAAGCCATTTATTACTGTCCAATTGTGTCTGGATGTGCACTTGTGGAATTGAACAGCCATAAAATGTGAATGCTTTTTCTTAGTGTCTTGATGTGTTGTAAAAACAGTATTGGGGATACAACACAATACTATTGTCAAATGCAGTTGACTGAAGTGTTTCACATCATGTCCTCAGCAGGTGGCAGTATGAATCAGCGTTTCAAATCTGCAGGCCTATCATCTGTGTGTCTCAACTTTTGTCTAAATCCTTCATCAAATTAGATTTTTGGCAATAAGTAGTGCATAGTAACAGTGTGTTATAATTATGAGGGAAAACATAGCCAAACTCATTTTCTATTCACAAGACATTACCAGTTATTGTCAATTATTCTGAAATGTCACAAGGACACTTCAGGCACTACTTGTTTTTTCGAAAAGTATAAAGAAACTGGAGAGCTAAATCTTGGAACTCTATTTTGGTGTCAGCCATTATTTCATTGCTTTCACTACCTTCCAACCTGTAGCCTTGCTAACCTGTTTTCCCTGCTGGGACCAACCCAGCAAGTTAGAACAAGCCAGGGGTGTAGCCCCCCTCTACTGAAATTCTTTGACTATGTGAAACTGACATGCCTGTCATCTACTACAAAATGTATGTAAAGGAGAGGACTGTCTAGTTTGGCGAGATCACAAATACTGACAGAACGGCCCGGGGACACACAGATAACCAAAAATGAGTTCTTAAAAAGGGCAGCATTCCCCTTTCAAATGTAGACACCAGCAGTTGTGCACAAGCTAAATGCATCGCTGTCTCATCAGACAGATACAGTTGTGGTCAAAAGTTTACATACACTTGTAAAGAACATAATGTCATGGCTCTCTTGAGTTTCCAGTTATTTCTACAACTCTGATTTTTCTCTGATAGAGTGATTGGAACAGATACTTCTTTGTCACAAAAAACATTCATGAAGTTTGGTTCTTTCATGACTTTATTATGGGTTAACAGAAAAAGTGACAAAATCTGCTGGGTCAAAAATATACATACAGCAACATGAATTAGCAATTTTGGTGACTTAGAAAGTTGTGTCAATGAAATGAGCTTCATAGCATGGCCTCTTAACTTCTTGTGAGTGATTATGAGTGACTACAGCTGGTGACTTCTCTGAGGCCATTTAAATAGGGCTCATTGGATACAAACGCCCACAAACGCTACAATGGGAAAGTCAAAGGAGCTCAGCATGGATCTGAAAAAGCGAATCATTGACTTGAACAAGTCAGGAAAGTCACTTGGAGCCATTTCAAAGCAGCTGCAGGTCCCAAGAGCAACAGTGCAAACAATTGTTTGTAAGTATAAAGTGCATGGCACTGTTTTGTCACTGCCACGATCAGGAAGAAAACGCAAGCTATCACCTGCTGCTGACAGAAAATTGGTCAGGAGGGTGAAGAGTCAACCGAGAACCACCAAAAAGCAGATCTGCCAAGAATAAGAAGCTGCTGGAACACAGGTGTCAGTGTCCACAGTCAAGCGTGTTTTGCATCTCCATGGACTGAGAGGCTGCCGTGCAAGAAGGAAGCCCTTGCTCCAAAAGCGGCACCTTAAGGCTCGACTGAAGTTTGCTGCTGATCACATGGACAAAGATAAGACCTTCTGGAGGAAAGTTCTGTGGTCAGACGAAACAAAAATCAAGTTGTTTGGCCACAATGCCCAGCAATATGTTTGGAGGAGAAAAGTTGAGGCCTTTAACCCCAAGAACACCATGCCTACCGTCAAGCACGGTGGTGGTAGTATTATGCTGTGGGGCTGTTTTGCTGCCAATGGAACTGGTGCTTTACAGAGAGGAAATGGGATAATGAAGAAGGAGGATTACCTTCAAATTCTTCAAGATAACCTAAAATCATCAGCCCGAAGGTTGGGTCTTGGGCGCAGTTGTGTGTTCCAACAGGACAATGACCCCAAACACACATCAAAAGTGGTAATGGAATGGCTAAATCAGGCTAGAATTAGGGTTTTAGAATGGCCTTCCCAAAGTCCTGACTTAAATCCCATTGAGAACATGTGGACAATGCTGAAGAAACAAGTCCATGTCAGAAAGCCATCAAATTTAACTGAACTGCACCAATTCTGTCAAGAGGAGTGGTCAAAGATTCAACGAGAAGCTTGCCAGAAGCTTGTGGATGGCTACCAAAAGCGCCTAATTGAAGTGAAAATGGCCAAGGGACATGTAACCAAATATTAGCACTGCTGTATGTATATTTTTGACCCAGCAGATTTGATCACTTTTTCTGTTAACCCATAATAAAGTCATGAAAGAACCAAACTTCATGAATGTTTTTTTTGTGACAAAGAAGTATCTGTTCCAATCACTCTGAGGAAAAATCAGAGTTGTAGAAATAACTGGAAACTCAAGAGAGCCATGACATTATGTTCTTTACAAGTGTATGTAAACTTTTGACCACAACTGTACATGGCTGACAAGTACTCCCCATCCCCATGATGAAACGTTGAAAAACAAAGTTCCACTACCACCCCAGGCTTGTTGAGTTGACAATGGGACAGACAAGCTGGCGATCCACACCGTACTAGGGGATTAATTCATTGTTTTCATGAATGCATAAAAATATGCAAACTTCATCCTGTGACCACATGGCGGGCCAAGTCCCCACAGTGTTATGCAAAGCCTAGTCAAGGAGCAGCCTCTGCTATGCTATTGGTGAAACAGAGACACTCCCCTTTAGGTTGTCTACACCCTTCTCCAGCTCACTTTTCATCTTCCTGTCATCATGTGACTGAGGTTATTAGAGGGGAGACACATTCCCATGTGACAGATTATCTCCAGTTTCACCACTTTTCAATTGGCTGAAAATGACCAATCACAACTCACACCTTCACACCTTCCCCTCTCAGTGCAGATTCATATAAACAATGTTATATAAGCACAACTTGTCATGCAGTTATACACGCCCAGGAAACAATAGTGGGATGTTTTGAAAGCCTGAAAATTTGCAATTTACTGAACCTGAACATGTACGGTAGCTGTTGTGACAGGCAGGCTGGCAGTTATGTATGGCAATATGTGAATATTGTGTAATATGTTAGATCTTACATAAAACATTTTTCCAGTTAGACAACATGTGCAACGAAACATACATTAGGGAGTTTTTAAAAGGATCAACATGTATAAACACGTTGATTTGGACCGTTTTTGTAAGTGGCTTTTAAATTTACTCAACCAGGTGAAGTAATCTCCAAGAAGGACGTTTCGTAACATTGTACAGACGGTAGTCTGGGCTGGGTTCAATGACAAATGAAGTGTAATGTAATTTAAAAACAGTCTAGATCCAATTTTGGAATCTCTCCAGGACTACACAATTGCATGACTGTGGAGTTGACAATGACAAAGGTTGATTCAAAGGGTGTAATCCGATGCACCTTTGTAACAGAAGATCGTTATGATACGGTGTAATTTTTTAACACACCCAAATCACATATACAGTGTTAAGAAACTCAGAATATACTTAACATGTAGATGGTTATGGTTCATTTTTTATTGGATATTTGACATTGTTAAAACATGTAGGCTATGCAAAAAGGCAGTATGAATGAAAAAGCTATTGCTATAATTAGGGCAAGTTGGAAGGAATTTATAAAATGTTTGCATAGCACTATTTTAACTAAATTTCATCATTAGACTATAAAAATAGTCAAATACAGTAAAAGCGAATGTATAAACCCTTTAGACCCAATGTAAAAAAACACTAAAAAGACAAGTTGTGAAAAAACAGTTTTCAGACAACATTGTTTGCCTTCTCTTAAGTCTACATTTTCACTTTAAGAAAGCCTGCTAAACCAACAGCAGTTTTAAGTGCACCAACGTTAAAAACTAGGTGAGAAATGGGATCGTAGTAAAAAAAACTTAAAGAGCAATGTGTGGCTTTAATTTCACTTTCCTGCAAAAGTACAGTAGAGCAACAGCAGACTCACACAGATATAGCATCAGCTGTCACCCAACCCTTGAAAGAAACTCCACTGACCTCAACTAAGTGCTGACCTGCTTCTGCCCTTTACACCATGACCACTCTCTACACTGTTGGGCTCCTTATTAGTGTGTGTTGGCTGTGAGAAAAATCTCTCAGTCTAGAACAAGTGCTTGGTCTCACTGCCATGCTGTGTTTAGGTGTCCGTATAGTGCTTTGTTTTGGTCCCAGATGTGAGCAGGTGGTGTCCTCTCAGCTCTTTGTTGTGGGAATAATTGTCTGTCTGATTTTGTTAAGGAGAAACAAAAATAAACTAGAAATTTGCATCTAACCTGTATGTGCCACAAAAAGGTGTTTTTCAGCCCAAATGACTTATGCTGCAGTTCTTGTGCAAGTTAAAGTTTGATGCCTTGTCAGCACGTGGTTACCTTGGAGAGCGAGTGTAGTGCAATGCTCTTGAGGAACAGTTTCCCAGAGTTTTATTACAGTTGCCTCTGTCAGTACTGGGATACTGGTGCACTTGTGAATGATCGTGCCCATTCAAGGCTGTGGAAGACTAACGTCCCCTGACCATTCAGAGTTAAATATAGACGTTTGACTGAGCAAATGTGGTAGTGAAAATGCACAGCTGCAGTGGTCAAACTGCAGACAGGACTTGAGGTCTAAATTTGATGATGTTACTTGAGCATGAACACAGCTTGATATACTATAACTTTATTGACGTACTTTTTGAAATGAGCCGGGCCAGCTCTCCGAGACCAGAAGTACTTCCAGACATTATTTCTGAAGCCAGCTTGCATAGACGTATGTTGAGTTTGTAATTCAACTGCCAAAAGCAGAATGCAATAACTGGCAGATTCAGTGATGATAATCTAATCACACAAAAAGCTCACTGAGTCAAACGGGTAGACAGATACAGCTAGCAGATACAGGCAAACAAAAAATCCTTTCAACAACCAACATCGAAACCAAAAAAGAACAAAGTAAATCAGGTGGTATGAATAGTGACTGACTAACAAGGGAATTGAGGACAGGTGAGCAGGAGGCGAGGCAGTGCAGGACTAATGAGGGACAGGTGAAACTGATCAGGGCAGACAATCAAAAATGTTGGAAAAATAAAAAAGGAAGTAAAATCAAACATGATACATGAGGAGTGAATTTCAACAACAGGAGACTAAACAATAAACCCAAGACCATGACAACTTATGAATGAAAATAAAACAATACAATCAAAGTAAGCGTGTTTCATCCTATCTGTGTCCTTGGTGTTGCCATGGGAGCTAAAGGTTCCTGTAAGTATGCAGGTCTCCATAGCACTAAAACGAATGCTTACGGGGCGGCGATCAGATGTGCAGACCCCAAAATCAGCCGCTCATTGATTTACAAAGCTGCAAGATTTATGTATCACAGTAATAAAACTAATTCTAGTGAAAAAGCTCACTGGCTCAACTTCTTTGTATGCACTGGAAATTTTACTAATGTGCATTACTATTGGCTAATATTTTCCAAAAAAAATTAAACTCTGCTTAAGCAAACATAGCTTCAAATCCTGTTGGAACAAACCAGACCCGTTCTAAATGACCTAAGATTAGTAGGATTTAATTTAAGGCCACACAAGCATTTGAGAAATGTATCTCAGAGTTAAGAAGAGCGGCAGCATGTTCTTTGTTAAAGTTCAAGTAGCAGTCTTTTGAATTAGCTGCTGGCCTATAAGGGTTTAACTATGCACACCAGAATACCGTGCAGTACCTTGTGTTTATTGTATCTGTCAATTTAGTATTTTAGGGACCATCTCAACTATTGTTAATATTCAATTTAGTCCAGGAATGTGTTGATCGTAAAACAAAATGCCCACTGGCATCTGACATTGTTCATGCTGCCCAGCTGTATATAATAATTGTAGTGTCTGTCATGAATGGAGTGTACCAACTACCAACAAGCACCAAATATTTATAAATATTTTATGAATTTATGTGTCTGCACTTCTGATGCCATTTAAGTACACTGCTATGCTGCTGCCGGGTTCATCTGTGTGAAAGATTTTAAATAGCAGAGATCTTCTGAAAATGCTTTACCGCTACATGTTTGAGGAGACTCCAGCAGTTTGCTGAAAGTGTGAAGTCATTTTTATTTGACATTTTCTCTGCTTAGCATCTACCTTGAGAAACTGCTTAGTCACACTCTGCCATTTGCTCTATTTCCTCCACCCATATTTTTTATTGTTATGTTACATGACTGTTTGCTTACACCAAGGCCTCCGAGAGCCCTTTGTACTTATAGGTTACAATATTAAAATGGCAATGGGCCAAATGTCCTTGATGAAGAACTGTGAACTGCAAATGGCCACAAAGTGTGTGTGATCTCCGTTATCAGTCAAGGTTCACTTTTGTCCCATTTGAATTCCTCTATTAATCTAGATAAAGGTCACTTAAGAATCCTGTCCAGTCATCCCTGTTGTTAGCTGCATTCACCTTTCAAGATCCTTTGAATAACTTACCTATTACCATATCTGCTGGCATCTGCAGGTTGGCTTGGTATGCCACGGGCCTATAAAATCTACATGTACGTCTGATTATATGATTCTTTATTGACCGCATGCCATTCTGTGAGATGAGTATCTAACTTGTCAGTTTGAGCTTTTTCTTTTTAAAGTCATTTTAAAAATGTGATCAGAGAAAAAATACTGGTTCAAATCAGGCATCTAATTAGGCATCTGTGAAACACGAGCCACATGTTAACCTTGTTACTGAAAACAGTTGTATATCACTAATGTCACACAATGTTTGACTTAAGAAATGAATGGGACAAAAAAAGATAAAACATGTTTAATCATGTAATCAATGTGTGTTTTGAAAGCTGGGTATTTGGTGTCACATAAAGAGCATTAATGCTGACTCATTATTGGAAGCAGAGACTAGGCCTCGTCTCAAAAGGGGGATGTTGAATGAAAAAGGGCTGTTGGTAAAGAGTGCAACAATAAATGGACTCCTAACGTCTGTCCCAGTCACATTCTAATTAACTAATTGCGGTGCTCAATTCATACTGGGAAAAACAAAAAAGACCTGGGAGCCAACCTTGAGAGCAACCTCAACTTTTACAATACAATTTGAGAAAACTAATTCAACGGGAAAAGCCTTCTTTGAACACAAAGCCAACTGGCTGTGCTGTTAATCTCCAGGAGCTTGTATACCTATCACACTAAAAGTATACTGACCTTTTCATTATAGGGTCAAGCAGCTGCTCAGGAGGGAAAGAAGCTTACCCGACCTACAACCCTGAAACCTTCTTCCAACTATTCCCCTCCGGCAAGACACACCAAGGCCTCAATAATGGCCCGGCTGATGATTGCAAAACAACTGTTACATAAACCCTTTCACCTTACATACCAGAGAGTAGCGCACGCATTCTGCAAAAATCCCCACCTTTTAGACTCACGAAGCAGAAAAGCTTCTCAAGAATATCTAGCGGCTGCATGTCATTTTTTTATGAACGCCATTATGGAGAAAAATGGGGAGTTTCCAGTGTTTGATCTTATGCGTAACAGTATCCTCGGGGAAATTACACTTCAAAGTCATTTTGTATGGAAATTAATGTTTCTAAAATAGTTTAGCAACAACTTGAACACATGTTGGTGAATAACAATTCAGTTCATGGGACACACTTGAGATTAAGCAAAGTAACTTGGGACTAAAGCACAGCGAAGTGCCAATATATTCACTTATTTTCATGAAATCTAAAGCCTAATTTCAAAGGGGAGACTAAACTGTAAGCCAGCAGCAGTAATAGCTTTCTCAGTTTTAGTACACAGAGCAGACATTAAGTTGTTCTTTTAAAATTCAGAACTGATAACATTGTAATGTATGTGATTTAACAGACAAAACCAAATACTTTTATGGCGCAATATGCTTTATGTCCATGTAAGACCATTCGTTACAGTAGGGACAATTTACAGATCACCTCCGTCTTCAATATACGATCATCGAATTCTTGCCAGGTAAAACAGACACTGCATTCTAAGTTGCATACTTTATCTTGCAACTGGATGCAGTAGGACATCCTTGCTGCTTGCAACTTAATAATTTCCCCTCGCGGGGATCAATAAAGTCACTATCTATCTACCTACCTACCTACCTACCTACCCTGGCATTGCATCATTTAAAACTCTAGCTATTGGGATATACCAGCTTTTTTTCTGGTATGCTAAACAGTAAGGTCGCCAGGGTTTTGGAACACAGCTGTCTGATAACTCCAACTAGAGGCGTCTCAAATCTTTGATTTATTTTGACACCTACTTGTATGTCTTTGTCCATTAACCTTGACACACAATATTTAAAAAGCAGAATGTTTGCCCAAACATAAAGGTGTTATGTTAGGAGCATAGACTGTCTAAGAGATTTGGAGGGATACCACCACATTCACAAAAAGTATTTCAAGCAGTGGCATTTCTTATTACAGGTGGGCTATAAGCCATATCTGCAGTATGCTCATAGAGTAGTAAAGAGTACAGTAATAAAGGCACACTTCTCTCTACCTCAGGTGCAAAATGGAGACAGGTAATCTCACCATTTATAGGGCGGTATATTTGCCATTATTGTAGAGATACATGGTGTTTGAGCTACCAAACTGTCTTATTACTGATAAATATAGAAACTTATGGGAACTTTAGAGAAACTTAATAAGTAAATAGTTAAAACAAAGACTATCACATTTTTTCCCCCTGGAAAACTAAATTTTATGACAACAAAAAAAAACATCAATGACAGACATTTGAAAGGAGTAGTTGTTTATTACAGAGCATAAAGAAACTACCCAGTCTAGACATTAAGCACAATACAGTATGAGCTACTTGTTCCTCTGGAAGTTGAGCGCATGTTGGCAGGAAGGGAGAAAAGCAAATTGGAGTAGAGGAAATAGAAAAGGCACTCCTACACTTACGGAAGCCAACGGGGTGACCTCAAGGTGGTAAAGGGGAACAAAACCAAAACTTGAACCTATCTCACAGATGGGATGGCTGCGTAAACAAGGCTGGTTTCTCTGTACAACACCAGCCAAATGTTGCCATTCCACTGAGGATAGGTAAGAGCTAAAGAATTGCACCAGAGATTTTAATTGGATTTCAAAACCAACCCACTTAAAAATAGGATCTGTCGTCCAAAAATGATATATATATATATAAAAAAAAAAGGTTGTAAAATAGTCACCAACAGTAGCCAGTGACACTTTCGGATTGAGGCGGCCCAAAGCTTTTCTGTAGAACACTCTGGGCCTCAAGCCAAACACTGAAACGTGATCAAGTCAAAAGGAATTCAAGACTCAATAGCCAAGTATGTTTAAAGCTGCCTTCTGAAACATCTGCTTCTCTGTATCCACGCAGAGTTTCAGAGAACAAATAAATAGTGTTGAGGTTTGACTTCAAGTTAATAAGACTCTGTGGCAAAGAACACTCCATTAAGGACAAAGACGGAGACCAGGTTTCTCTGTAGCTACACCTGCCATCCATATACTTAAGGAGTAAAAGGGCCATTCGTCACCTCAAACCATAAAAAGCTAGTGAAACTACATTTAAAAACAGGACTCGTTTTAAAATTTAATTTAAATGCATAATCATCCAATTTTGCCATTATTTTCAAGTATGACAAAAACCTCTGCAGACCAGAGCAGTGATATAGCAGCTTCTGACTTTTCTGTATGACGTCAGAAAACAGCAACGGTCTGAGGATTCATAATCCTTCGAGAGCTTCAATAATTAGGATTTGGTTCTCCCATTAGCGTGAAATGCATAGCATTTTTTTTGTGTGAAAACAGCAACAACCTTTCAATTTTAAATTATGCCATTCTAGCATCCTCGCAGAAGTAAAGCTAACAAAAAGGACAACACCGACTGGGTCAGGGAATTATTGTACCAGATTGACAAAAGGAGGAATGTTTAGCAAGACACTAAACCATTTAAGGTGCCAGATCAGAGAACCCCTGACTATCAAATTATGCTTCTAAATGGTTTTGAAAGATGTTGCGCAGACTCCTTTCATCAGTAGCACCAGAAAATTAAGAGGGGTATGGCTTATAGCCCAATATGCCATTGCCATGACGGCGAATAAAAGACTGACGATATTAACGGGTGTGGAATGCCAAATGGAGAATTACTCAATGCAGCTATTCAGGGTCTATCACGGCAAGAATCAGGGGAACCTCAAGACGTGAACATGAAGTACTGTGGTGCACGAGTTCATGGAACCCATCCAATTCCTTAAACATAAAGTTTCTGAGCCATGCCTGCTACGACCCACTATGATACCGCAACCAGCAGAAAACAGCAAGAAGACAAGGAGGGAGTTTGAGTGAGAAAGGGAGTCATGTGTTAAAGGACACCATTACTATGAGAGAGATAAGGGCATTTCACCCCCGGAACCTTGGAGGCTTCTCTGTAGTATACACCAACAGGCCTGGGGGGGAAAAGCTTAACATGTTTAGTATTTGAGTTTTTTGGGCACCTCCCATGCGAAGGAGTCTCGGCCAAAGTGGCCATAGGCTGCGGTCCTCTGATACAAGGGCTTCTTCAGATCCAGCTCCCTGGAATACATAATCAACATACTTAGCAGCAGTCACACGCAGCGACCTCAAATGCACACAATCATGCTCACACAGGCACAGCGCTCACATTAGCCGGTTGGGAGTGTCGAGTGCCACCAAAAGAATTACATTTTTACATGTGATTTGTTAGACCAGCTGATTAAGAGGGATTTGTGAAGCTTTGACACTTACCCTGACAACCAAACTCATCCCTGAGCAGTGTGGTTAATGCAGCTGCAAACCACACTCTACAATTTACAAAAAGGACGCTTATCTAACTATAAGGGCTTCATTACAGAAGGGTAGCATACATCTACCCCAATATATTAGACTTTTGCTCTCTAATTCCCCCATGTCTAACCTTCTCAGCTATACCATAGAGTAGAAAGCAATATGGTAATATATAAGCTTTAGATCACAAAGGCCACAAAATGCAAGCTGTAGCAAAAGGAAAAAAGGTACATTAAAATGACTATATCCTGGGCAAGGCAATAAATAAAAAAAACAGACAAATAAAAAGGCATCAGGACCGGATGGATCTGTTTTTTGAGAGCAGGTGGCTTCAGAGGTTTAACATTACCTGACAATGACTCCAGGGCGGAGATCAAAGTTCTTCTTTACAATGTCAAGCAGTTCCCTCTCACTCTTATGGGAGGTCCCGTAGTGGAAGATAGAAATGGAAAGGGGATGGGCAACTCCAATGGCATAGGCAACCTAATACAACACACACGCACATGTATTATATCAAGAATAAAATAAAACGCATAATACTTCAGGTGGGAACCTCTTGTAGCCCCTCTCACTAAATGAAGAGTGGGTTCTACCACTCACCTGGACCAACACTCTCCTGCAAAGCTCCGCCTTCACCAGAGACTTGGCCACCCAGCGTGCAGCGTAAGCAGCAGAGCGGTCCACCTTTGTGTAATCCTTCCCAGAGAAGGCACCGCCGCCGTGGGCTCCCCAGCCGCCGTAAGTGTCAACAATAATTTTACGCCCAGTCAGGCCAGCATCCCCCTTTGATGAAGAGCAGAGGTCACACAGGTGAACGAGTAACTCGCAGGCTAAATATTTTTATGAAAGGCACACCTGCCGACATTTACCTGCGGGCCTCCAATAACGAATCGGCCGCTGGGCTGCAGGTGGTAAATTGTGTCATCGTCCAAATAGATGCATGGGACAACAGCCTTGACGACTTTCTCCTTCAGGGTGTCTCTCATCTCCTCCAGGCAAACATCCTCGTCATGCTGAACAGAGACGACAATTGTGTGCACACGCACTGGAAGCATGGCACCTCGGTCCTGGCGGTACTGGACAGTAACCTGTGAAATAAGTGAACATGTAAACGATAAACCCAACATAAAAGTGTAATTTATCCTAGTTATTAAAAGCAAGTCTAACAACTGTACCTGTGTCTTTGAGTCTGGCCGGAGCCATGGGAGAGTGCCATTGCGACGCAACTCAGCCAGTTTAGCATTCAGTTTGTGGGCAAGGACAATTGTGAGAGGCATACTCTCCTCAGTCTCATCAGTGGCGTATCCAAACATCAAGCCCTGCAGAGCAAGAGACATGCACTCTTTAAAAAGCATACGTCTCATTTAAAGACCATAAAAAAACAGTTATCCAACTACAGCACACACATGGACAACCAAAATGTTGACAGCCACTACTGACCTGGTCCCCTGCTCCAATGTCCTCCTCGTTACGGTCAACGTGAACTCCCTGAGCAATGTCCGGAGACTGCTGCTCCAAGGCCACAAGAACATTACAGGTCTTATAGTCAAAGCCTGTGCAAGAGACAAGACAGAAGCACATCAAGACACCATCTTGGATACAGATCATCAACAACAACAGACTAGTCAATAGAAAGCACAACTCAGAAATACGACAACATGCCACACCTTTGGAGGAGTCGTCATATCCAATTTGGCGGATGGTGTCTCGAACAACTTTCTGATAGTCCACTGTGGCCCTTGATGTCACCTCACCAGCCAACAGAATCATCCCAGTCTTGGCAACAGTCTCTGCATGAGGCAACAAGGTTGCAAGAAAATAACAGTCAATACAAACATCTGATTTGAGCAAACATAAATATCAAAAAAAGAAACATTTTTGCATACCACATGCAACTTTGGCATCAGGATCCTGCTTCAGATGGGCATCCAAAACGGCATCACTGATCTGATCACAGATCTTGTCTGGAAAAACAAGAACAACAATGAAACTTAACACCGGCAACTGTAGCAAAACCGGGGCCCGAATTTAAACGTTGGCACGTTAGCGCCACCGGTCATTCTCGTGCTCAGTGGGAGTGGCTCAGAGACTAAACAGTCGCCATTTCAGCATGTGCACATGTGGTGGTGATGCAAGGGCGCGCGAGTCTACTAGGGACCGAAAGGCATGCGTGATAAGAGTACTAAACATTTAACCAACTTTGATTGCCGAATATAAAACATTAGAGAGAGAGAACAATCCACTACCGTACGCTGTTAACAGTCATTGTGCCATATGAATGGCCCTGGACGTTTTGGCACGTTCAGGAAACCGCTTACCAATTACAACAAAGAATTCTATAGTAATTAACATAATATTTATGTAACGTTAACAGTTGTCACAAACAGTTTACCGTCAGTGGACCAGACATGCGATAGCATCACGTATTAAGCTAAGATTAGCTTGCTAACATTAAAGTTAGCTAGCAGCGCGTCCACTCGACACTGGCTTAGCTAACATTGCGTAGCGGCAAAGGCCGTAACGTTCACATTTCAATGATGTAATTATATTACAGTTTATTTCAAAATAAAAGTGAAGCGTGGGAATATTACGTTACAGTGCGTCGGGCCACATTTAGCTGATTACATGAGACAGACTCAGAATAGCGGAGTGTAGGGTGAGGGTCTTACCGGGGTGTCCTTCGCCCACCGACTCTGAGGTGAACAAGAAGCAGTCCTCGTCAATGAGGGAGTTATGAAAGCCATTGATCTGCCCGTTCATTGTCGTTAACAGCGGTTGTTGCTGGTGTGTTAAAATGTTACGGCGTTAATTTCTAGCTAACGTTATATCTTTTCTACAAGCAGTGTCTCGGCGTTCTCCCTCCTCTCCAGCGTTACAGTCCCAGTACCTCAGTATCTAGATCCTTTAAGCCTGAGCCTCATGGCGCAGAGCTCCACTATTTATGCTATGAAGTCAGCCACTCTGACGTCACGAGGAGGTGGACCATACCATTGAGCCGATCGAGGGTGTGTGTGTGTGTGTGTGTGTGTGTGTGTGTGTGTGTGTGTGTGTGTGTGTGTGTGTGTGTGTGTGTGTGTGTGTCTGTCAGTCAGAGTGATGAGAATAGTGATGTAATAATAGAGTTAGTTGCACCCTGTGTTGATTTGTCATTTTACATGAGATGTACAAACTATAAACCCTACCAGTCTTGAATCACGAAGTTGCTAGATCTGACTTTACAACAGCTGGATTGGAATTACGAACTTCTCCACCACCATGCCCCACACACCCATACTCATCCATTACATTTACATTACATTACAGTCATTTAGCAAAGCGACTTACAATAAGTGCATTCAACATAGGTATTCAAGAGAACTACTAGTCACCAGAAGTCATAAGTGCATCTCCTTTTTTAAACAAGCATCTAAGAGCATAAACCAGAGCAAAAGTACAGTGCAGAAACAAACTAATACGAATATAATAAGTTCAACAAACTAGTATGAATACAATAAGTGCTAAGTGGAAGGCTCAGGGTAGTACTTCTTGAAGAGGTGAGTTTTCAGCCTGCGCCGAAAGATGGGCAGCGACTCTGCTGTCCTGACGTCAGTGGGGAGTTCATTCCACCACTGTGAGGCCAGGACTTCTTATATTTCCTCATTTCACAGTTTTGATACATGCGACTGTGATGATTCCTGCATAGATATGAGGATGTCGAGTGATGCTTGACACTTGAAGCAGCTCAGTTTGACTATCCTTCTCATGTCCTGTTGTGTTTTAAGCAGGTGAAGAGCTGGTCGGCTGTCATTGTGCATACAGGAACATTCAGTTTTGTTGCTTATATAGGCCTAATAAAAGTTAAAATGTTAGATGGTGTTTGTTTTTTTAAATGGACATCCATAAGATGTGATTTCTCATTTCATCATGTGTAATATAAAACTGTGTATCAATAAATACATGTTTCCAGGAAACCATTATTCGAGTTTGCTCTAAACCCACACTGGTATCTAATCTGATAAAATAATTGTATTTTACATGAGCACATCTGAACATGTGCTCCCTTGGATAAACAAGCAGATAAACCTGGAAATAATTGCAACAAAGTGAAAACTGGACAGTGGAGAGCGAGCAGAGACGGTGTCTATCATATCTCAACATAATTTAATTATACTCAGAAAGCTTCCATCTCCCTCTTACCCTTCAGGCACTGTTTTTTAATATAATCAAACGCTCTGATTGTGAACATGTACCTTTGTAGGCAACAGATGGGTTTGATTAATGTCGCTACAAGGACAGATTTGCCATGGTTTTAGCTCCAAAGAAGGAACATTTTATTCATTTGAGAAGAGGAGTATGTCTAGTTTCAGTTCTAGTCCCAGTGTTTTATTCAGAAAAGATGTTGAAATTGGGATATTGTGGTTTCAAAGTTTGTGACTCAGACCACTGCTCCACCAAGAAAATCCATGTACATATTCTGCTTGTCATTGTGAATATCCTGCACCTCTGAATCATCCCCTTTTCAATATATCTTTAAATATGAATACATGGTTTGTCACAGAGGCAACGCATTTATAGGTGTGGAGCACACAATCCCAGTGGTGCTACAAACAAGGCCCAGTGTTATAGTGACCTGATGTAAGGTGCTCAATCTGAAGTCAATGCAAGTCACCGTGACAGATAGATAACACAACACAAACAGTGGCTGTTAGGTAACAATGGGAGATATAGAATAAAGCATCAATACTGATAAGAGTTATTCCAGTGGCTCATATCACTAGAGGTTATAAATGGTCAAATATCGAAGGTTTCCTTCAGCACAAGCATACTGCTCTTACAGTAGAGTATTATACCTGAAAATTAGACCTTTCAATTTTGCAATCTTGATGGAAAATGCAACCCAGAATAAATCCTCACACTTATGACATTACAGGGCCATTAGTATCGTCCGCTTGTACCCTTTTAGTCAGTTAATTTAATGATGTTATTATGGCATATTTTCACTAAACCAAGTAACTCAATCTCTGACCAGTGTTGCATCAGAGCGGTACAGTCATTTGTCACCATGAATTTGCAGGGTGGACACTTTCTTTTCAGAGGGCAAAAGCATGATGCAAGATGCACCTGCTGTTGCCTTCTGCAGGATGTGTTTGTGTCTCTTGTCCACATTTATATAGAAAGTGTAAAATAGCAAGCAACATCCACTGTATCCAATAATAAATCACATTTCTTTTACATAATTGAAGATAATGCATTTGCAGTACTGCTGTTGTATTAAAGACTTTTACATTCATCATGGAACTGCTACTTGCACTTCTTCATGCAAAGGTTTTAGCAGCGCAGACTGCATTCTCTCAGGGAAGTGCTTCATATTTTTTCAACTCAAACTCAGTCACTGTTACTTTAGCGCTCTCTCATTCTCTTACACCTTTCAGCAAGAAAAAAATAAATACTGAACTCTTCAGTCTGTCACGTTTTCACTTATTCTGATATATAAAAAAAGAAGGAACAATAGATTACACTGTAATCAACATTTTTTCAGCCAATGACAATAAATATGAAGCGACTCAGGAAACACACAGACAGCACAATTTGAAGGGGAGTATATTTTTTTCTTTGGACAGTGTTCCACTCCTAAAAAACCCCTCATCAGCTTACTGATCAGATGGTTTTACAGAATCTCACAATATCGCACAGGCTTGCTATATTTTTTTAGTCAATTTCATTCACAATTATACAAAGACCTGTAGACTGAACAATCTACACTTCCGACAATTAAAGCAACATTTGATCTGGATTTACTAAAATGGAAACTGGAGAAATCAGACTCTCTCTTCATAGTTCCTTATAGAACAAGAAAATAATCATCTATATTCTGTAATATCCATTGACATAATGCTCCCTCACTGGCCAGCAGAATTCAGGCTCATTTCACAATTAAATAAGAAAATAAATACATAATTTAAGTAAAATCATCTTTGTGGCATAGATTGTCTCCTACTTTGTGTTTTCTACCACACTTAATATTTGGCCTTTACATACATATTTCTTCTATTTTAGCCACATAATTACAAAACAATAACATTCTGGAGACAGAGCTTTTTTTCATTTACATTTCACAATAGATCTGATCTTATAGAACAATAGAACTGGTCATGACAGCAGAACTGACCATACTTATCTAAATTACCTAAAGCAGGACCAAGTCATTCAATCTTAATCTTCTTTTAAATATATTACTCTAAACAAAGGTCCATTAGGTTTTTCATTTCGAAGACAAGACATACAAGAATGCACCATGAAATGTTTAGAATAATTTCAGATTAATGCAAGCATAACTGTCCTGCATATTCTTCACTTAACACTAACAGTTACATTTTTATACTATTCTTACCCAGTTTTTCTAACAATTTTCACATCCACTATTATAACAAAAAGGAGTCAAAAACAGCACTTTACGGCACAAAAATCACAGTACCGGAATGTACAGTATGTCCATGCAAACACAGTCACACACATTCTCTGACACAGCTAACCCCCCCCCCCCCCACACACACACACACACACACACACACACCTTCCACCATCAAAAACACACGTCCATAAAAACACATACACACAAAAAGTGATTAAAGACATACACACGTACAGCTACAACAGTATACACTGTCCTACGCTAACAGCCCAAAAGTACAACGTGTCTAAAATGGTGCATCTGAGGTCACACGGTAACAATGCAACATGACTACTGTGACTATTGTCAGGGTCAGCTAACCACTAGGATCAGATAGGAAGGATCTGAGCAAAAGAAAACACAAAACAAGTAACCGGAACAGTGAACTTAAAAAAGAAAGAAAGCAAAAGTCAAATTCATACAAAAAAATGAAACATTAGATAGGACCATTTCATGTATTTGAAATATCACATTGGCATTGTGATATTTCACGACAGTGGAGCTTTGTATCATACAATGCAAAGCCCCACAGTAGCTCTACATAGTAGAGCTCCTGCTCACATTTGTCAGAGATATCCAGATTGATTATCAGCGTTTTACTTGCTTCTGTGTTGAAATCATCACACACAAAATGTTATTTTAATTTTAATACTTGGAGTAATGGAGTAAAAACGAATAAGATGTGATTTTTCTCATTTTCTGAGTACATTATTTCAAAAGGTAACTTAACTGGTGGCCGAGCCCCCTGAACCCGTCTCCACCCACTTTGGTTCTGCTCTGTTTTTTCATGCACCCTGGAGGGTCATTAGTCTTAATCGGTGGATCATTTGAAATGCTCCCTGCCTGTAATGCATCATGTTGCTGTGGAAAGCATGTTAAATTTCCAAAGCAGGGAATATCCACAATAGTAGACCCATGTCGCCAAGTCAAATTGCATGGCTATCTCCATTTGCAGATTTGCAGAAGCTAAATAAAATAAGTGATTGTTGACAGAGCTGGTGATGCTTATGTAGAATGTTTTGGAATAAAATGCTTTTTCCACTATGTCTCTATGGTCCTCTTAGTCAGAGCAATACATGTTTCACAGCTAAAGCAAACGATTTGCGAGAAATGTTTGTGTCAAGTATGTCATACTCAAAAGTGTTTACTGTCGTTGGTGTGCAGTCTGCTGACATGACTGCTACGACAGTGCAGAGTATCAAATCACTGTCGGAATATGGGGAAGATGGTTTCTAAAGAGTATTAAGTGACCACTCTTTTATTCTACATGACCATAGCATCCTTGAGTATTTCCTAATGCAAGGTGTCAGCTCCCTGTACTGTCCACACCTGAGAACGGACAAAGGTAGAAGAAACACAGGACAGAGTGAAAGGTTTACAAATAAAAAATATACAATGTGCACAGCTCAATAGAACAACTCAAGGCAAAGTAAGCCCTCTGGACAAACCAGATGGCTTTTCCTGAAAAGGATGGCATCAGAAACTGTATATTTTCATCACAGAAAACATACAGTGTAATGGATGTATTTGATAAAAGACACAACAGTTGGCTATGTGACCTGTGACAACAGCAGGACTAGATTGTGTATCACACCCCCGAACCCTCTGTGTCTTTTTCTTTTGCCTCAGGAGCGGACACCTGGCCGCTGCTGTCCTCTGCTGGACGTCCCGTGGACTCACTCTCAGCTGTTGTGGTGGTGACGTCGGGCGCTTTCATTTTGGCCTGTGCGGGGCTGCCAGAGCGGCTGCGGGTGTGGCTGCGATGGCTGCGGTGCTTGGCTTTGCGTGGACTGGGACTGCGGGACCTCGTCTTCATGAGGACAACAGTGCCGTCGTCCTCTGAGCTGAAGTCAGAGCTGTCAGAAGAACTGGCATCAAGACCTGAAGTGGGAAGTTGGATCTGAAGACAGATTAAAAAGGTGATAAGAGTGGGATTTAGGGCATAGAAAGGTTGGTCAAAGCCTTAAGATGCAGATAGGGAACACCAGCATACCACAGATGTAATGTCTCAATTCAGCCTCAAGAAAGCAGTGCCAGAGTGCCATGATTACCTGAAATGGCTCCGTTACACCCACAATGGTGCTCATGTTGTTGCTATAGTAACCCAAGATAAAGTCCCCTGAGCCTTTGGGCAATTCCTCCTCAGTAAAGGTTACCTGGAAAACAGTTAGTCAGACATCTATTAAATGTGAAAGAAAATGATCTCTGAGGAGAATTCAGCACGCAACCAGATTACCTGATGGTCTTGTCGAGTAAAGTCAGCTTCCTCTTGCTTGGCCCACACGTATCCCACATAGTCCTTATGGTGCTTGAAACCCACCTAGGGTGGCAAATTGGTAACGCACAGAAATATTTATTATAATGCTCCTGATGAGTTGCTGACGTGGATTCTTCAGACGTAACATTTTATTTGGCCGGTAGAGGTAAGACTGTTTACCTTGTACAGTCCGATCCAGTCCCAGGAGCTGCGTGGGTAGTTGGGCACCAGTCGGAATTTTGCTATGGCATCAGCAATACTATTCCACTCATCCTCCACTATGATTGTGACCAGGGGAACGTCCAATTTGTACGGGAACTAAAAAGAGCATTTACCATAAACATTTGTACGGTGCAAAATCACTGCAACGTCCCTAATATAAACCTAAATGATAAAGAGGGTTGACTATAACATGTCAGTACTAAGACTGACATCAGTCATCAACAGCAGCAGAGCTGATGTGTCCCCGATTTAAAGTTGTACAGCAGTTTGAGTTTCAGCAACGTTAAACATTGTTTGATTCTCAAAATAAGATACTGAAAGTAGAAAGTAGTATTGTTTTTGTTATTACTTTGGAAAAGCATTTTATCATTGTATTAGCACAAGTATTGAATTAAAAAGATGCCAGCCTTAAGTCACCTTTACAAAGTCTCACCTGCAGGGTAAAGATGGAGGAGACTGGTTTGTGGTCACTGACGGTGTACTCCATGTGACTTCGGTAGTAGTGTTGTGTCACTTTGGTCCCACTGGTCAGCCCCGAGTTGGAGCCCCGCTTCCCTGCGCTGAGAGCAGCGCCGGCAGTAGCAGTGGCTCTCAGGCGCCACAGGATCCGGTCGGTCCAAGCTGGTTTACGCTTCTTCCCACTGGGTGGAGGACAGAAAGAGAGTGATGGAGCGCGACAAAAAAACAACTTTAAAATCAGTACATGGAGGAAAAAGGAGGCACTTTCATGCTCCCCTGGGCTAGTGAGGACCTTTCAGAAAAGGCAGTAGAAGTATTATTGAGCTAGGCTCTGTGATATCTGGTCAGTGGCCTACAAATCATAACAGCACCGCTGGCAACACCAACCTTGTGTCATATGTATCTGTCCCAACATCAAACTTGTAGGTGGGAGGAAATTTCAGCGGCCCCTCTTGGAAACCCTCCAACACTGTCTCACTGTCTTTGGCCATATTGAGCTGCAACAATGAAGAAGAAGAAGATGTGTTTCTCTCGCGCCCTCTAGTGGCATCACATACACAGTGCATAGCCAACCAGACGTATTTTCTGACTTCCTCGTTTCAGCTTGTAAAATGTCATCAGAGGAAGTCGGATCTAAATGTAAAATTTTTTGGGGGAAAATATTTCAATGTATAGAAAACCCTTATTCTTTACTAAATCAAAAACTCAATCAAAAGTTCACCTGATGCTCTGAATACGGAGGAGCTAAGGGGCAAGTTGCTTTTCAGAAGGACACATGCAGAGGAGTTACATTTCACAGTCTTCTCTCTGTCTTGTAAACAGTACATTAGAGAGCCTTTATCTTTTACCTGATCCTTTTCCCACAGCATTGGAAACTTGTTGTTATCGATGGCTGATTTCACCACTTGCATATCCAGGTCATCAATGCGGAAATTGAGATCTCCAAACCAGAACACCACACTGTGAAAAAAAAGAGGAAGTAATTTCACAAATTCAAACAAGTGCAAGTACATACGTACTTTTGCAATGCTGATTGCAACACCATTTCCATCAGAAAACATGAATATGGGGAAAACAAGTCTGGGATTGTTTTTCACAGATATATTAGAGTGTGAAGGTTGTGCTGACTTACTCATGGTCAAGAACACCAGTGGCAGTCTGGCCCTCAAACTGCTGCTGCTGCAGGATGCTCTCAAAGTCCTCCATGCGCTGCCCAGAGTTTTCCATGTGAGCCGGCAGGTGGCAGTTGAGGAAGCAGATAGTGTGGCCGAACGCTGACATGCGGGCGCTCACGCCACCTTTATTTCCCTGTAATAACGACAAGCACAAGGGAGAACAAATAATATTTAAGAGAAGGTAATCAACATTGTTTCATTTCTCAAAATTAAATTACTACGGTCAGTGATGGAAAAGCATCTAAAGTCAGTGATTGGTCTTTGAGTGTTTTCACTGTATTGAGCGGTGTGCGTGTCTGTGCCACAGACACACAGGACGTTTACTCATTAAGGACCAGTGAAGACAGTCATCAATATTTAATGAAGTACAGTAAAGTGCACAGTGGGGGGACAGGATGAGTCTGCGGATATCTTCCCGCTGTTCTCCCAACTGCTCTGACCCACTAAAACACAAAAGATGTTTCAGTGTAAAATGTGCTGATGCCTGAATTCATACAGAGAGGGTTTCACTTCAAACTGAGTGCTACATCATTTTTCAGTGAACAGGATCTTTGTTCTGTCTAAACTAAATTATCACCCCATGATTTTACCTGGTCTTTATTTTCATAAAACTGGATGGAACACCATTTGACTATCAAATAACAAGACTGGATAAAAGCAAACAACCTGCGTCGTTTACAAACCGAACCATAGAAGTGTGTAGACACTGTAGTGGAAAGCTAGTGTCTCTCAGATCTCTATCAGGGTATCAGCGACAGGGATGCAAACTTAAACCTAGTCACTCCCACGGAGATGTCGTCCCATGTGCCGCTGAGCTTCCATGTGTGAAATGTCCATAATACAGTGCTGATCCCACAATGGTGTCAGTAGCTGTCTCACCCAGTAACCCCCCAGGCCAGTGCGGGTGGTCTCAGTCTGGACTCCGCGGAGGAAGGGCAGATGGAAGTACTTGGCAAAGACCAGCAGCAGCAACCCCTGCATCCGCTGTGAGGTCACCTGAGGGACAGACAAGAGGACAAGTACAGACAGACATGAAAAACGAAATAAGATAACAGGTGAGATATTAGGAGGCACTTTGCTTAATTCTGAAAAGAGAGCAGCAATACAGTTCAGGGTAACTGTATAAAAATCTTTATAACGTGCACTAAAATTTCAATAAACAAATTCTCTGAGCTGCGTCCGGCTTTGCTGTGTGTCCATTTATGCTGCTCCGCTTCACTTTCTCTCCCCCTCCTCTTTCTGCCTCCTTGCATTTACATTTCGCCCTGCAGGAGCCAGCGGCCCAGCGCTCTCCCTCTACTTTACATGAAGCGCTGCACATTAAGGAGGCCATAGCTTGTGGTCTGCCCTCGCTGTGGCAACGAACCACTTTGTGGAGGGAACGTGATGTACACGCTGTAGGCACTTGATGGCCAAACCTTTCCTTTCCCCGAGCCCTCCACCATCATCTCAAAAGCACTTGCTGCTTGTTCTGCTACATAATGATGTGCAGATTTTGACATTAATTTCAAAGAAGTGCACATATTTTTGTGCTGTGCAAGAAGGGCAGAAAATATGATGCATGCGTTGTGGAACAAGATGAGCTATCTGCATGCTATGTCGAGCCCCTCAACCGATATTTATGTTCATCTCTCTCTCTCCCTCCCTTTCTCCAGTGCTCCACACATCCCAACCCCCAACTGCAGGCGGAAGAAGCATGATCACACCCCGCCTGAAATGCCCTGCAGCCAGCAATGGAGGCACACATCTTTGCACGTGACTCAAGACCCGCTCGCTTGTATACTAACCAGCTATTTGAACTACTTTGTTGCATAATGGATTCTACTGACCCGTAAAGTGGACCAACTTTATGTGTGGTACGTGTGTGGACGCAGTCAATGAGTGTGTGTTTCTGTGGGAAAAGTCTGAAAGAGTACACCTTTGCCTGAATGTATTGTGGGGGAAAAGCATTTCTTATCAACATCAGTGAACATTGGGAGAGCTCCTGAAGGGTGCAGTGAGTGCATGTGTGCAGCGGTGTATGATCGACATTGAACAGCACACACGTGACTTAAGAACTGAGCTGTGAAGTGTGAAGTCTGGGAATTTGGAAGAATAATGACGACCACAGAAACATCAACATCTTCCTCCACCGTTCAATACACAACATGCACATTAGACATCATTTGCTGGCTTTCTGAAGAAATGTAAAGTTTGATTGATTTATTGACATTGCGTAGCAAATTAGTATTCAAATGACACCGTAATTCCTTAACTTTTTATTTTTATTTTTTTTAAAGTTAGGTCCTTGTTATTCCAGTGCCTACAAATCTATAAAATGCAATCTAACCTAAACATTAAACCTACATGCAATAAATCTATTTACTACAATATAATACAATAAATCCCCACTGCATACAAAAAGTCGTGCTGCAAAGCCCTTAGAGATAAGGGCCAGAAAAATAAATGTCTTTGCTAATTTGTGCATTTAATTGTAGCTCACTTAAACATAAATTATGGTGACAATCAACAACCGTGTGGTGAATAGCCAGAAAAAAAAAATTGTCTTGTTGGCTCTGTGATTCTGCAGTGAACAGCAGTCATCTTTCTTGTGCTGGCAGCAGTCACAGTTTGAACCTGACAATGAGTCTTGGTGAGCCGACTATCTCAGAGCAGACAGGACCGATGGGGTGTCTCGTTACAGCGCGTCTGTCCACCATGTCGTGACTAGACAGATTCCTACTGACACCTCCATCTACCTCTACTTCAAACTCCAACTAACACATCCCCTTAATCTGTTCACAGCATTAATATCCACATGAAATACACGAAAAGGTCACATGGAAATGATTTTAGCGAGGGCTAACGTAGCAGACCATGACATAACTGGGGGACAGCGTCAGTCTCCCTGTCAGAGGCCCATCAACACTGACATCGACGTGATCCAAAAATAAAACTGCGTCCTGGGAGACATTTGTATAGCTCTTTCAGCTCGACAGCTGATTCACACTCTCTGGCTCACCATGCCAACAGAGCCAAGTATCGTTTCAGATGCAGCCAGACGAACACCAACCTCAGCTGCCGTATGTACCAACACACCAGACAGTTGGTGAGAAAATAAACAGTTTTGATGGTTTCTGTATGACTGTTTCAACTTCCTGCTTTCCCAGCTTTTAATGTCTTATCTATGCAGTACATATTGGGAAGTATTTGATAAATTCTATTCAATATGTGCATTTCTTAGTGTGCTACCTTCCCACAGTGGCCACTGTGAAACGGTAAGACACAGAAAAAGAGGTAGGTATGCAGTCATAAAGGCACACAGAAGGGAGCTGACATTACACGCCTGTTATAAATTATCACCCCATCCGTTGCTCAGGGAACAAAACGCGCCGATGCTACAGCGGAGAAGCAGAGATCTCATCAGCGATAACGTAATGCGTATGAATGTAAGCTGTTTAGCATTTTAGTTTGAGAGAGTGCATATGTGTTGATAATAAAAGCCATTACTGACCAGCACATAACCAAAGGGGCTGAGTCTCTCCATGCAGACCTCGCTCCACTGGTCTGTGAAGAGGACATCTTTCAGCCTTTTGTTAATCATAGAGTTCACTTCCTGCAGCCTTGAAGAAAAAGGACACACAACAACACACAGGGGTCAACATCCGACAGAGATGTAAGAGGAGCTGATCAGGGAGAACTTTGTAATAATGTAATGGTGGATTCATAAATGGAAGAAAATCATAGCCATAAGGAGAGAGACATCCCTGTGGTTCAGAACTGAGCCTGACTGCTCATTAGTGACCATGTTTAAAGTGTTGACGTGGGATAAGTGGGCATAAATGGACACTTCAGCTTTCATGTGGAGGACACTGCATGCGCCACAAAACACTCACCCGATAATGTACATGTCAGTGTTTCCATCACCCACATTCAGCCCCAGCAAGGCAGTGATGTCATCAGGTGGCGTGGCCGAACCCACGTTCCAAGTGATGACGTGCAGCCTGTTGGAAAAGGGTGTTAGGTTGTAAACTCTCATCACCGACAGACCTCACGATCACAACCTAAAGACTCTGAATGAGACAGCAGAACCCTTGTATTAACAACTAGAATAACCGCCTCACAGTTGTATGCCTCCACCAACCAGTCAGGTTGCAGTTTACATTGCAACTTTGTCCAAAATGCCATCGCTTCAATATTTTACCAGATAAGATATTTATGTGAAATTGTCATAATTAGCATATGAATGATTGATTTATGGCCCAAAATGTCTTCTCTGTGTTCTTTGACCACCCAAATCTAAGGAAAAGACAGTGTTGATTTCCAGCAGCTACTGTTTCCATTAGATAAATTAACACCATGAATTAATTACCAGACAGTACTGGTGCAAACTAAAGGTTGTATAAGGAATTGTATAAGCACCTCCTATGTTGTTAATTCATGCAATGTAATGTCACCTAAAAAAAAGACTCTGCCAAGCAAACTCGGAGCCAGTCTGAAGACATGCAAGTAAGATAAATAAGAAAATCAAATGTTGCCTCTCATCCAGTTGGTACACAATCCTTATGAGGGAAAGCAGTTTAGAAAATAGATCGACTGAAATTCTCTACATCCCAATCCTCCTACTGTGCATGTTACACGTGTTTAAGGATCTATATTTTTAATGCAGTATTTAATATTTCCCCAAATTAAACAAGTGGATGAGCATGGAGCTCTTTTCTGTTTACTGGCCAATGGTAGTGACACAGGATATAGGACATTTAGGGGCCAATGTCACAGTTCTTCCAGAGTACCAAAGACAATTTCAAAAATGTTCTATAAAAAGCAGTGAGCTCACTATGCCGGCAGTGTTATCATTGAACTTCCACTTCCAGAAGACCCTTCTCACAGTGCCAGCATGCTGTAGCTGATATAACTGCATACATTTTATTTAGGTTTGTAAGTTTTCTTGTTGATAAACATTTCATGACATTAAATCATTAATTCATTATCATCTGAGGCTTTGTTTTCTGTTACGACACTTCTGTGAAAAAATGTTCTTGGTAATTTAGCAACCTAATCCATTCCAGAAATCCAGTTTACTCTGCAGTGATTCCCTACCTATTAACCAGGAAGTGGTTCCAGATACACACTTTTGAAGATTAACATCAAAATGTTATAGTCCCTAAAATTGGTCATATTATGTAATTTAGAAATACACTAAATGCATCCCATCAATCCTGAAAAAATGGGATATTGATATTATTAAAAGATAATTCTTTTAGACTTAAAATAAAAATAAAAAAGTTGAGAAAGTACATTTTTCCTGACACAGAAACAAACAACAGTGTTAAATAATGATGGTAGTAGTATTAAGCAGAAATCCCCACAATTTACGTATTCACTGTAATCATGTAGCCTTGCAGTGTCAACTGACAGTGTACAAATACATTGTATGTGTGCCAGGCTTATTTTACTCAGCTGTCTGGGATCGAAAGGCGATGTTAAGACATGTTGAGACATGAATGTTAGAACAAACACTGATGAGGGAACTTACCTGAAGTCTTCCACAGTCTGGGCCTGGGTGTCAGCTGTACCTGCTACAGAGAGGGCTCTCTGTGCATGAGGGTTCAGGTGAGGAGCCACAGGCCTGCTGGCAGGTGGGTGGGGGACTGACGCAGCCCTAATCGGGTGGTGGCCCGGTCCTTTAGGACCGACCTTAGGGCTGGGCCCGGTGAGTTCTCCTAAAGGTTTGAATGTTGCAGGGCGAGAGGGTTTGGGGCGACTTGCCACAGCGCCATCAGGAGTGCACTCCTCCTGGTTCGCCACTGGAGTGGGTTCAACTTTGGGCTCAGCTTTAGGCTCAGCTTTAGGCTCAGCTTTGGGCTCAGCTTTGGGCTCAGAGATGTCTACGGAGCCCTCTACTCTGGCACTTCTCTGTGGCCGTCGAGGCCTGGCATGAGCTGCAGGCTGGTTGGCAGTGGAATGTGTGTCTGGAGCCGCAGTATCTGATGCTGCAGCTGGAGTTATTGTTAAAGCTTCTGCTGCTCCCTTTGGGTTGTCTTCTTGCATCTGGCTTTGGATCGGAGTATTTTGGTCCATTTCTTAAGATGTCTGAAGCAAAGAAAACAATGGGAATGTTTCCACTTGCAAGATGCACATTATATTAGCATTTTAGGGATTTAACTCATTCAGAACATCAATACACAACTGACCCTAAAGATAACATTCTCATTTAGCATCACAATCATATGGAGGGATTCATCTCTAAGGAACAGGACGAAAGTCTCTGTGACTTTCAGCTGATGAGTGCAGGACTGTCATGAGACCTTTCTGACCCAGCAGGGCAACCGAGTGAGTCATTCAAGCTCCAACCATGGCGGCTTTTCAATTACCTGCCTTCTCATGGCCTTGACAACGAATGAATGCAGCCGAATATACAGATAGAAGAAGACATCTGAAAGACCAAAATACAAAAAAACAACTAGAGAGGATTAGGAAGAGACAAGGAAGAGACAAGGAGAGACGTATTCTCCTACTGTCCTAACCTCTTAGAGCTTTAGGTTGGGAGATTTGGAGAAAAGCAAGCCTGGACACAGTTTATCATCCTCTCTACTTGTGCCTAAGCCGCCTGCCAGTCCTTTAGTAACCAGGGAGATGCTCAGTCAGTTCATATCAGCTCAGAGCACCTGCCACACACTAACATGAGGAGCTGCTGCACGGTCCAGAACCGCAAAAACAAAAAAAACGGCAAGAAATAAACAACAATAGAGGGAGAGGGAGGTGCAGAGAGATCACACAGACACAGAGAGCAGAGGGGGGCAGAAATAAAGGAGGAATTTAAACCCATTTATTCAAGTAACAATCCATCCAAGTATTGCCAGAATAAATGGCTGCATTGCTTTTCTCTACTGCCAATTGAGGGGACACAATAGCAAGTTAAGCTTCTGTACACCCAGTTTTACAAAAGCTTTAAAATGTCTGATTTAAATACAGAACACGTGAAGCAATTTTCATCAGAGGCAACTGCTTCAATGAATTGACGAAAAAATGATAAATAACTGAGTAATTATGATGATATCCAACATGGCTGGCTGAAGACATAGGAGTGTCACTTAAAGTATTTCTATGGGAAATTATTTTTTTTTAAATCATGGAAAATCTAAGGAAAAAATATTATAGGGAGACTGTAATCCATACATTGTTCATCACCAAAGATGAAACAAAAATGAAAAACAAGCAAGGATTGCTCGGATGTTGAATCCCTAAAACACAGAAACTGCCACGTACAGTAGATGGGGACATGTCCTTGTGGACATGTCTGTTCCTTAGAAGAGCTGATTTGGGCACAAAACTGTGGCAGCCCGACCCAGATCCATCAGTCCGTGATAATAGAAACACGTGAGAAGGGACCATAAAATGTCTCAGTCTTTCATGAGGGTGAGAGGACACCTAATCTTTCGTTATCGGGTGGCGCACAGCCAAATCATGGCAGGCATTAGCCTATTATATTCTCTGCATGGTTGAAATGATGTCCTCTACATCAGGGGCATATTTTCAGTCAATAGAGAGACAGGGTTTTCTGTTTGGGGATGAAGAAACAACAGAGCCCGCTCATAATTATTCACATGACCTTGAAGGGACGGAGGCCTCTGTACTCCACATGTGCCCAGAAACACGCCGGCCTTTCAGTCCACCAATAACCGGGTGCCTGGCTGGGCATAATGTATTCCTATGGTCCATGTATGGCATTTAGTGGGGGGAGTGTGGAGGAGGGTGGCAGGGCACACGTGGGAGTGGGTGGGTGCAAAACGAGCCGAGGGAAGCGGGAGGGAGAGCAGAGCGAGACAGCCCATTCAGTGACAACACCGTGTCTCTTTGCAGAATGTCTCCAAATTGATCCTCTCACACTTCCCTCTGGCACCGTCTATTTTTCCAAGCTTTAATCCCCCCCCCCCCCCCCCCCCTCTCTCTCTCTCTCTTATCGTCCCATTTCTCTAATCCTTTCTCTCTCCCCATCTTCTCCCCGACTCTGTTGTTCCATCTTACCCACCTTCACTGCATGGGCATTGAAATAGCTCAACCCACCAATTTGTTTTTTCCCCATCCTATATTTTTCCTTTCACATCAAGCCGAGCACTTGCACTATTCCTGACCTAAAATCGTTTCACTCCTTTCCCCTTCTACTCCCCCCTGTGCTCTGAGGTGACACTTGTGCTCCTCCAGCAACATTCTCTGCATTGTTTCCTTCAGCCGACCACCTCACAGTCACTATCGATGACGTCAAGGCACCACAGTCCGCCATAACAACTGGACGTTGATCCTAATCAGCGGTAAAATGCTCGGGAACATGGGAAAACAACTGGAGGCCGAGAACATGTTCAAACCATGTACGAGGAAAGATAGCTGGGAATGGGGAGGTCCAGTATGAGATTGTGGAGGTCATAATTACTAAATCGTGAGATATGAACACTGATTAATGTGGAAATAGCACATTCAGAGCTACAATGCAGTTTTTCTTTCGAACACAACATTTTAAACATTTTCTTCCAAATATTTGGCTTTCCGGGAACAGTGACGACAGACACCACTTATTCCACTCACGATCACCGAGGAGCGAGTGGAATGATTTGATTGTAACAAATGTGTCATGGTGTTTACATGCGCCCTCCTGGGGGGGGGGGGGGGGGGGGGTGAGAGCTGAGAGAAACAGGAAGGATGCAGTGTAACCAAAACAACAGGCTCTAGCCAGCCTTCTTGATGGGATTATTTATCTGCTGAATGGCCACATTTCTTTCTATTTAGAGGGTTAATGTAAAGGGAGTCATATCCTCTACACTGAATCATCTATTATCTTAAATCCCCTGCTCTGCATGGCTGCACTACAATGATTCTAACCATAACACTGATCACATTTTGTGTTTATATTACAGCCAGGCAGCGTGTTGGTGTTCAGGGCCTCCAGGGCCATATGCCCCTGTGACAGGGACACCAATGATGACCCGGACAGAAATGACTCCGGCAGCTGCTGCCACAGCTGTAAATGGCTCCTCTGGGTCCTAGTGCCACAAAGATTCACTCCCCTGTATCCAGGGGGCCTCATCTTTCTGATCAGGTCACAGCCAAGACTGTAAGATGTCAACATTGTTCTGCTTACAGTCCAACACTGAAGACATGTGCTGACAACATAGAGTTTCATGTCTGCACTGCAAAATTATATTATAAATTGCCATTTCAGTTTCTGTCATTTAACAATTATAGTAACCAGCCAAATGGAAACATTCACATGGGCTTCATTCTGCTTAAAATGCCCTCTGTAGAGGAAAATAATCACCATGTTGTTATCTGACTCAAAAGCAGCATCTGGTTCACCAAATAATTGTCACGCATACATTGGACAATGTGGAGTAATTGGGGTAAAGATTTCTATTCAGTCCGACATAATCTGTCTGTGAATGATTCTGGCTATGCAATCAAATGCAACGACAAAAAGTCATTAGGGACGATAAAAATAAATCCACCGAGCTTGAACTGGCTATGTGTAATAACATCTGCATGTGCATACATGTAATGTATTTAAAAAAAACGGGTTTTTTTCAATACATTAAATTACAGTCATTTAGCAGACGCTTTTATCCAAAGCGACTTACAATTCAGTATCTATCTATATACCGTAGGCACAGCTACGGGAGCAATATTTGGGGTTAAGTGTCTTGCTCAAGGACACATTGACATGAGACTAGTGGAGCATGAGCCGGGGATCGAACCTCTGACCGAAAGACAGCCCTGCTCTCCACTTAGCCACGTCACCCGACAATAAGAATAAAATACATGCAAAATGTTGCAACAGCAGCTTCACAGTGCAGTATAGTTGCTGTTCCAGTAACTACTGAGAAAACTTGTTCGGTGAGTTATAATCAACGAATTTGGACTAAAATCTAATGGAGCGTTTTAGGAATCCAATGTGGCTATACAGGTTATTATGACTGCAGCTGAATCCTCCCTCAGTGCATCAATCGCATAACATTACACTGTTGCATGTAACTGCAATCTGAATACTACCAAGCACTGGCATGTGTGGCACTGTAAGAGAACACCATTTTAGTAGAACATAATGAAAAACTTATACAATGAGATTCAGCTTCTGACATAAAATATGTAAATATTCCTGATAACCAAGAGAAAGTTTTTTGACAGGATGTGATATTTATTATAGTCTGTTATGTAAACAATAGAACTCAAGTTCTTCATTGCACACTTTCAGGGAAGCGGACACTGGTATTAGGCCAATGGCAGGTAGATATACATATTTACATAATGACACAGAAATGACTGATGTCTCGGCCTAATTACACTCCAGCTTCAAGGACAATTTTTGTCTGGCTGAAAAAAAAAGGATGAAGGTCATTTTAATTCAGTGTTTTTGCCATCAAATATGAACTCAGACACATGGTGCCTGTGTGTACATGCATTTGTGTGTGTATATATGTGCCAGAGATGAGGGAGGAAAATATCAAAGTCTTATGATGTCTGACTGCCTGATTATGATTCATCAGCATGATCTCTAGCATTGAAAATGGGAGAATTGTGATTGGTTTATTCTTAATTACCATGGTTTTCCGTTGCAAACAAATGCTGTAACATGTATCAATAACGACAGTGTCAATATCCCCTCTCATGTAGACACATCCATAGTATGAGGATCCGCTGTCAGTTTAATTACAAGTGATGTCAGGATGAAACGATAGTAAACAACAATATTCCCTGTATGGGTGTTTCTGCTGTCACCACCATTGGTGATCAATAGAAGGGCGTCCCGTTACATTATAAACATAATAAACACAACGCATGCTCGCAGCTGATCAATCATCACCTTTACCTGTTTGGGTGCTTCTGTGTTGAGGATTTTAACAGCTGATGGATCTTGAGTAAACCGATTCTACAGATGTAGCGGTCGGTCGGTCTCGGCAGCCTCGGTGGAGGTTGTGAATTAACAGGAATCACAAGAAGAACAAGAAGAAGTGAATCGTTAACCGAAAACAGGCTGAACTTTCCCTTCCAGTCGCCTCCCAGATGAAACCATCGGCATCCCAGCGCCTTCCCTCCTTCCTTCCTTCCTTCCTAGGCGGGGAGATGACAGGTGGGTTTCAAAAGCGATGCTGGCTTTGCCAGGCAGGCTACATCTCAGAAACACAAATGTCCCTCCTGCGTTTAAAGACACAGGCTGCGACAGCACGCGCACGCCTGTGAGTCCTGTCCCTTTCCCGTGCCCTTCAAATTAAAGAAATCGTCCGGGACTGCATGAGAGAGAGAGAGGGAGAGAGAGAGAGAGAGAGTGCGCGTTTCCGTAAACGAGCAGCTCGTGTCTGCCAACGGTGTTCGGTTGATGATTACCGCGAGCGTCCGGCTGTATGAAGCTCAAAGAACTACAGCATGTAGACAGGAAATATCAAGGCAATTACACAAACATGACTTCCGTTTGCGAGCTCTCTCCCTTACACGCTCGTGCACCGACTCGACATCAGTTTACGTAACACCGACAGGCCGCTAGCCTATGTTTGGGCGCGTGCCAAATTGCCTTTTAGCTACAGTGTGGATTTGGATAGCCGTTCTATGTAGTCAAAGTCTATGATGAAGCCCCACTGTACCCTAGTGGTATGTATGGATAAGTGCGTGGCTTAATGCCGAGCAGGAGCTTCTAATTAAATAGAAGCACCTGCTTCTCAGCTTCATCTTTAAATTGTCCCTTTGTTTTGGCACTTTATCAGAAACCCTCCAACTGAGAGTATTTTTGTTGGTGGATATACGTTTTGATGCAGCTCCCCGTTAGATCTGAGAGCCAGAGCATCATGTTGGGTCATGGGTAGAGGATAGTTGCTTGATGTTGTCTTAGTAGAGCTTTATACTGTTAACATACTTGTCAGGGGAGCCCAATCATTTGCTTTGGGCCTTCACTAAGCCCTCACTGAACCCTGTCCTCATCAAATGAAGACATGATTTAAGCCAACACTTTATTAAAACCATACTTTTAAAGAGTTCTTTCTCTAAACTTGTTCCAGATCAGTTGTCCTGTCTGTTAAGGCACTCTGTTTGAGCGTTATAGGCTAATGCACCTTCATCCTCTGTAAACTACATGTCAACAGTGTCCCTCTACTAGACGACGCCACATCGTTATTATTGCAGGACTCACTTTAGCTGATGATGAACTTTAATGATGCAAATTCCCTTAAAAGAAAATGGAATTAATAATCAAATTACCAAAGTCAATTGACATGCATAATGTTTTTTCTTTCATTTTACATTCATATTATGTATTTCCATGCTTTTAATGTGAAACATTTGTAACATTACAGATGAAACTTGTTGTTAGAGATGCACCGATACTAATACTGATATCGCATGTCGGTGCGATACTGACTCAAATAGCTAATTTTAATAGCATTTTAATAAATAACAATTCAGGACATATATATCTATGGATTTTTATAGTTACATTTTGTTTTACAAACTTAGGAAAGCAATCTTTAAGTCAAGCCTGATGTTAGCTTACACATAAAACAATGATCCCAGGCATACAGCTTATTAATTAAACAATAGCATAGGATCGGTACTCGATATTGGCCGATACCCAAAGCCCAGGTACCAGTATCGAGACTGAGTCACTATCAGCTTGTAATTTGGAGCATTTGTTATACTCTGCATTTTCATTCATACGTTGCACCTTCATTCGCACTTTTCACCACATTTAATTAATTATAATAAATATAGTAAATCAGCAGCTTAGTTTGATTCACCCTCCTTCAGAAAGGTTTAACAGCCAATTATTTATAACCCAAGAAATTATTATATTTACGACACATTAAAATGTCTAAATAATGATTTAATTGCTGCGCCTACTTTCATATATAACCATTAAAACCTTTGTATTCTGACACGACACCAGTTTACTTCTGGGAAGCCAAAACACTTCTACACTGAGCCAAATATAAGATGTTGCTGTGGCAACACCTGAGGGAACCTCATGAGTCTCCATGACCTCTTAAATGCCTGTGGCCTTTATAAAATTAATGAGTCAAAAACTGTACACACACTGTGTGTGTGTGTGTGTGTGTGTGTGTGTGTGTGTGTGTGTGTGTGTGTGTGTGTGTGTGCCCTTTAAGGCCAAAGCGTGTTGGGAAAAGCTGTGCAGTACAGTAAATGTGGTGAAGATGGTCCCCTGAAGCTACTGGAGGTACACAGAAGTAAATGAAATACTGCAAAATGTGTTGAAAGCTTAGGGCACATGTACCCATTAACCCATATATGTATCCTCATATAGAAAATAACTTATAGCTTATCTACTCAACAGTGATGTAACATTGACCGTATCTATGGTTTATGGTTTTTGCTTTTTATTTTGTAATATCGGTGATATATAAAAATACACAGAGGCATTTTCAACACTTCTATGTCCTAGAAAGTGACTTATTTCTGTGCATACTCAAAGTAGTCAGGTATTTATGGGAAATATGTGAGTATATGAGTATATAGTATATAATAAAGAAGAACATCTTTTGGCCCAGTAACTAGAAGTAAGCTAAATACTAAAATCTTGAGTTATAGAAATCTTTTTTTCTTCCTTATAATCTTTTTTCTTCTTCTGCTGCTTGTGTGTCTCTTCTGCAATGAATCACACTAAAAAACATCACAGGTTTTTGTGCAGTTTTTAGGTCAATGTGTGTGTAATAACCTGTAGTCGTGGTTACATTACAGTCATTTAGCAGACGCTTTTATCCAAAGCGACTTACAATAAGTGCATTCAACATTGGTAATCAAAAGAACTACTAGACACCAGAAGTAATAAGTACATTTCCTTTTCCAAACAAGCATCTAAGAGCATGAAGCATGGTCTGGTTGTACAGCAAAGAACTCTGGTTGTTCTTTGCTGCGGGGAGGAGGAGAGTGGAGGAGGGTAGAGGGAGGGTAGAGGGTAAAGGGTGGAGGAGGGTAGAGGGTAGAGGGAGGAGGAGGGTAGAGGGAGTAGGAGGATAGAGGGAGGATGAGGGTAGAGGGAGGAGGAGGGTAGAGGGAGTAGGAGGGTAGAGGGAGGATGAGGGTAGAGGGAGGAGGAGGGCAGAGGGAGGAGGAGGGTGGAGGAGGGTAGAGGGTAGAGGGCGGAGGAGGGTGGAGGGTAGAGGGTAGAGGGAGTAGGAGGGTGGAGGAGGGTAGAGGGAGGGCAGAGGGTAGAGGGTGGAGGAGGGTAGAGGGAGGGTAGAGGGAGGATGAGGGTAGAGGGAGGGTTGAGGGAGGAGGAGGGTGGAGGGAGGGCAGAGGGTGGAGGAGGGTGGAGGAGGGTAGAGGGTAGAGGGAGGAGGAGGGTAGAGGGAGGATGAGGGTAGAGGGAGGGTAAAGGGTTGAGGGAGGAGGAGGGTGGAGGGAGGATGAGGGTAGAGGGAGGATGAGGGTAGAGGGAGGGTAGAGGGTTGAGGGAGGAGGAGGGTGGAGGAGGGTAGAGGATAGAGGGAGGAGGAGGGTAGAGGGTAGAGGGAGGAGAAGGGTGGAGGAGGGTAGAGGGTAGAGGGAGGATGAGGGTAGAGGGAGGGTAGAGGGTTGAGGGAGGAGGAGGGTGGAGGGAAGGTAGAGGGTAGAGAGGGTGGAGGATTTGGAAAATCTGAAAAATAATAGATATACTTTGAGTTTCTCATTACCCTCAACATCGGTTTACCACATAAACCCCTACATGTAGGGGCTGTTTGTATAATATTTCAATTTCAGCCCACCTGCCATCCTCTGCTGTCTTAAAATAAATAAATAAAATAAAATTGATAATATTTCAGCCTGTGTATGTTTTTTTGTTTTTTGTTTTAGATAAAGTCTTACATTTGCGAGGATTAATCATAGACTGCATATCAAATCTATGGGATTAACTGTATTGATGGGGATCTCGCAGATAACCAATGAGCGCGCCCGCGCCCCCGCCGCCCCCCCCCCTCCCCTCCCCTCTCTCCTCTTGACGTGGCAAGAGGTCCGGACGTGACATAGCTGCACATCATCTCTCGTCTCAGTTGCGTTACTTACCCACAGACATCTGCAGGTACTGGTCCTGGAGCAGAGCGAGTTCTGGTCCGAGACCTGAACTAGAAGTAAACAATGTGGCTGGTCGTGCTGGCCGGTTTGCTTCACTGCGCCTCGGCTTACGATGTGGATCTGAAGAAACTGGACGGGCTGGCGAAAGCGAGAGTGGAGGTACAGTAACACAGTAGCGTTCATGATACATGATACCGCTCTTCATAGGGGGGGGGGGTATGATTGTTTTTACAGTGACGGTGGGCCGAGGCTGTGAGTTCATCTTTCTAGTTAGATTTGGTTAAACGTGTGATTAGATGCGTTATATTCCTTAAATGTCCGGGATGGGCGCATGCGTGAGTGATTCTACCGGGGGAATATGATAAGCGGAACTGTGTAGGTTACAACCCAATTAAGCACACAGGCCTTGTAGACAATACATGTGTTTTATGTGTTAACGATTGAATTGATAATATTGACTTTAAGGCAGTTTGTATGTTAGCTGTGAACGGACTGAGGGCGTGTATCTGGAGGTCTGATCCCGGATCTTAAGTAAGTGTAACGCTACACCTCTTACTGTGGGAAACCATGTTCCCCCAGGGTGTCACCAAATCACCACCATGCCAGCATCATCAAAGCTATTGTTGGGTTAGTCACACCTGCTGCTACTCAATACCTGCGACTCAGATTCTTTTTACAAAAATGGGTGAGGCAGCCATCCCAGAAGCCCATCTGAATCTGGGCCCCTCAAAGCAACGCTGCAATGACACCAGAACATCAGAGAGACTTGAACAAGGAAACAAACCCAGTTCCAAAGTATGAGAGCTGCTTTTAACCATGTCCTGAATCTGATGTTCTGTCTCTTTCCAGTCATGTGGTGGATGACAGCTGAACAGGCTCAGAGAGGTAAGTTTCCCTCAGGCATGTAATCAACAGGTACAGAACAGACAACACCCTGCCTTAGAGGGTTTGCTCACTGAGAAACATTTAGCGTTTCACATCTAGAGTTTCACCTAATCCCCCACAGATCTGTCACCGAAACCTCCTCTGAGTGAAAAACATTAATCCCCCGCCCTCTGTCTGCAGGTCAAAGCCTTTGTGGTCCAGGACATTCCTCTTTAGTATCCTTTGGCTCACGTTCACTGCTGTTACTTGTTCTTGTATGTCTGTTTATAAATTGCACAATGCGAAAAGGGCAGTCTGCTCTCTCTGTGCCAATCCTTGACCATCACTCCCTCAGCCATAACCTGGTGATGAAGCACATTCCTGGGGCCGACCCTGAGCTTGTCCTCCTGAACCACTATTATGAAGAGCTGGATGTAAGTCTTTGTGTTGCAGCGTATTTATATTTGCATTGTACTTGTTTGACAATATATTAAAGCCTCTTTATGTACACTTTAAATTTGATTATAGCATCTATAATACAATATAATGTGACAATTGTGATGTCAGCCGATGTGTTTGTTTCAGCCCATTCATTCTCTTTGGAAGTGGGGGGGTGGGGTCTTTATTATTATTATTATAATCACTTCTAATATCCTACACACAGGGGCTTTAAGCATATATTTAAAACAGCTTTTTTCCCCATAAATGTTGCTTTATTTGACTTTCCAAAAGTGAAATTAAGACATACAGGTATAATTTATAGCTGCATTGATCTTTTATTTTTGGCCACTTGGGGGCAGAATTTACACCAACCGTAAATCCACAACTGACCTCACCTTTTAAAGCTGTTATGGCAAATTTCCTATCAAACTGTTGCTAAGTAACACATCCAGCAGACATGAAGCCGCATTAACATTTAGGTGAAGTTGTGTTGCAGGTCACTGCAGCATCATGCAGCATCAATAGCTACTGACGGAAAAGTACATTTAAACTGGAACTATAATTTAACATGTGTGTGTCTTTCCTCCACAGCGGATCGCCCTGTCTGACATGAGTCGCTCTGAGATCAACGAGCTGCTGGGCGAGCTGGGCTTCTACAAGAAGACCGAACCTGAGGACGAGGTGCCGGAGGAGTTCCGCTTCTCTCCTGCCAAAGACAGCCCGTTTAAAGACGAGCCGCCCTACAAATCCTCAATTGCCTCCCTTGCCACAGACAACGCCTCCTCGGAGCCCAAAGCAGAAGCCAAGCATACTGACCTATAACCCGTCAGAGTGGTGCAAAAGTAAGAATATCTCGGTGCCACTAAGCCCCATAATGTAGTTGATGATAATAAATGCTTGTCATTTCAAAATAAGACCAGCAGATCATGGCAAGGGCACTATCTCAGCATTGGCAAAAGGCCTTTGAAAGGTCCACCGTCTGAATTTGCACATATTGTTCTTGCTGTTTGTTCTTAATTTAGCAGCAATGATAACCCAACGGGCTGCTCGACACAAAGACTGGAAGTGTGTACGTTTTATTTAGTTCTTTGTCCCGTCGTGTGTCAACTGTCTTCAGAGTCTCTGCCGCACTTGAGTTCCCCTTGTGTGTCTGATTGCTTCATACCTACTGTGAAACTGAATGAAGCCTCAGGCTGAAAACTGTCTGACTGGCCTGAGGCTGATGCTACATGTTCTGGTGGGTTTGACTGATGCGCACAAGAGGGTTCAAGCAGAGGAAAATAATAAAATATTTGAAGAAATCATCTCATCGCCTGTCCTTGCTGTGTTGAGATAATGATAAAGCGGAGATAAAGATTTGGCGGATGGCAGTTCCATAGAGTATGAATGAAAGCATGTTGAACACTCGATAGGAATAATCTTGTGGTTATGAGACAATTAAGAGCAATTATCAAAACAAACGCATTCATTTCTCAAATTGGTTTAATTTCAATTCACATTTAACTGTGGTGCACAGAAACATGAAATTATAATGTGTTTAAGCTCTTATTTACAGCACTCACTGCTCTGTGGAAGGTATTGTTTTTTTCAGTTGGCAGCGTTGGAATAATCCTCAAATAATTTCTCTAAATCTACTTAAACAGAGCTAAAAGAAATAAGTTTCATCCAGCTCTGAAACCATCAGAGTTTCAACATCTTCTCAGAGGAATCTTATTTTTACAAGCGGAATAAAAATCTCAATTTAAAAATTTTCATTAGCTTCTTGTTGTAAAATATACAATTGGCAGTTATGTTCAGTCATGATTACTCACGTATAAACAGAAAGCCGGCTTTCATCAGGCCCTTTAACTTGTCCAAAAAGTGACCATAATTAGTTTCACAAAACAAGGTGATATCTTGAGCTTATTGACACACTTTAAACAAAACCTTTAAAAGCAAAAGGTACACACTAACAAAATAAAAAATATATTTAAAAAAAAAAAATCTACTGGCATAAATAAAGAGCCCTCTAAAAGAGCTGTGTGTTAGTGTGTTGGGCAGGGCATGTCAGTGATGCTGCTGGATGATGGCAGCACTGCTGCACACTTACTTTTCTTTTGCACATATGCCGTCAGTCAAGCACTAAGAAGCATCAAGTAATGATAAAAGTCAGCTATATGATGTCAGGCTACAACCCACTCTTGTTTTCTTTCTGCCTGATTGAAGAATGTGTTTGACTGCAAGCATTTTCCCTGTTAGAATAGTGTGACGACACAGTGATACAGGAGGGCTACAACGTTCAAAAACAAACTCAAACATGTTCTTAGTAGCACTGTAGAGTTCAGAAAGGTGAGCTTATTCAAAAACAACTGAACAATGAAGAAAGGACATCTCTATGATCATGTATTAAATAGTGATATGAAAATTGTTTACATCAACATGAAAATAGTAATAACTTAATTCAAATACTTCAAGCAGCCAAAATTTGGTAGAAGTTCAAAAGTACCGAAATGAAAACCAAATACTGCACCATTTGGTTGGGTAAATGTTTTCTCTTCTGTGGAATTGCCAACAGCAATGACAGCAAATGACAAAAGTGTAGCAGGGAAAATGCAGGTATAAATAAGTTAAAAGGAGAAATACTATAAAAATATTTCTCTTTTCTCTCTTGCAGTGTTTTTTGGTACACTAGCGTAGTGACACAACTACTGCATGTTAAATATTACCTTGTACAAAGCTAAATACAAAAACAAGATGTCAAATTTGAAATTTTAAAAAAGGTAGTCTTATAAAAACGTTGGCGCTCTCGTGCTGGAGAGAGGTGGACTTTGTGTTAATGAAATAATGAATACACATCATCACTGCCAACAAAGATCAGAAGCAAAATGACACACACACACACACACACACACACACACACACACACACACACACACACAGTCCATCAGAGATGAGCAACTCTGTGACGCAGCCTGTTAGAGTGGAGGCGGTCATCAGGTAAAGATGGAGCTGGAGGGGGGGGTTCAGGGCCTGTGAAGGAAGGGGGAGGGGCCGGGTGACACCACGTCTAGGCATCACACTCACTGAGCACAGGTCAGAAGGTCACAGGGCCGACCCATGGACATCTCATATCTGCGCAGGTGGTTGACCAGAGACTGCACGTAGGTGAAGACGCATTTGGAGTCGGGTTTATTACCCATGATCATCATGTCCTCCACTTCCAGTAAAGGCATGCAGTTGGCGTAGGTCCTGAGGAACAGCATACAAGAGACGGTACGTGTGAGAAAGAGGATGAACAGACAGGACGGTCGAGGACCAGAGATGGAGAATATTCTCTTCTGATGTTCATGATTATTCATATTTAATCATCAATCACGTGCTTTCGTCAAGATCAATAACCAAACACACACACACACACACACACACACACACACACACACACACACACACACACACACACACACACACACACACACCTCAGCACTGACAAACTCGGGTCCTTCCTTGTTGTAGTTATGCTCTACTTTTTTATTTTTTGTCTCCGTTTTCTCTCATGTACTGTGTAGAAATCCCTTTATAAGCTCTTGGTAACAGCTCTCTCTCTCTATATATATATATATATATATATATATATATATATATATATATATATATATATATATATATATATATATATATATATATAAACTCCAGTAATGCAGGGTGTTTCAATAAACAGTTTTAGGAACAAAGACCTCACATGTGAGCGATGCAGGGAGCGACCACAGGGTGGCATCATATCTACACGTACTGTAAACCCTCTGAGACGTAAGACACAAACAGTGTGGAGTAATGGGAACAGCACGAGGGTAAATCTCTCGGATGAGAAAATGAATGTTCACAACATAAATTTGGTTTCGTTATTTAAGGAACTGTAGACATGGGATCATCCTGTACTTTACTATTACACTATGTTTAAAAGGCTTTACAAGCACAAACAACAGTAAATTCACACTTGATAAAACGTCAGTGGGCAACCCGGCCTTTCCATTCTCTGCTTTGTTTCTTAAGTTCTCTGTTTGAAACATTGTGATACAGGAGTTCCTTTTAAAGTGTGGAGCTGCAGATGGTCCTGGCTCTCTGCCTGGGCCATAGCCTGACTATGCAGAAATGCACACATGGACACACTGAAACACACACGCATACCATGTTTGGTACTCTGGACCTCGGTAGCTTCAGATTAACATGAAGGATCAAATATCCAAAGTGGCCAATAAAGGAGTTTTCTGAACCATCATGTTTGATTTAAATCATAACAGCTGCTTCAAACATCCAGTTATTCACACACACTCATACACACTCCCTCCATCCCATCTGTCAGAACCAAAGTGAGGTTCCTTCGCAGGTTTGCCCCCTCTCTCACCATGGGTTCAGTTTTAGGTGGGGTGCGACTCTAGGAGGAGTTTTTGGTTTTAACCAGGCCCTTCGTCACCAGGCCCCTGTAGAACTCCTGCAGGTACGTATACACACACTTCCAATCCGGCTCGCGCATCTTCACCATGTCGTCCACATCCAACAGCTGGGGACAGTCCACTAGTTTCCTGTGCCCGCACCCAGCAGGGAGGGGGGGGGGGGGACGAGGACAGGAAGGAAAGGCAGATCCAAACAGATAGAAACAAAGAAAGGAGGAGAAGAAGGGGGAATACAGATAAAGAAAGAGAGAGTACAGGACAGAGACGGGGGACAAAGTGTGGGAAAGAGAGTAAGGAGGAGGGAAGAAAAACAGATAAAGCCGTGAGCAGCCAAACAAAAAAGATTCAGGGTGAAAAGACAGAGGGAGAGAGAAATGACACAAAAAGAAACAATAACATTACATTCTCTGTGTTCACAAATATATCCATGAGTTGACATGCTTCATGAACATCATGATACGTACGATATGTGGCAAACACACACACACACACACACACATACATAAAACAAAACGTCAAATGAGCGTTAGGTGATGCTCATTTAGCCTTTTTGTTTGTTGTTGTTTTTTTCGGTGAAACTTTTGACTATTTCAATACGACTGAGTTCTGTCAGAAACATAAGACACAATGAAAAAAACAACAAGGATTCTGCAAAAAAACAACAACAGCAACACAAAAGACACAACCATATGGTGACTCTAAAAACATACCGGTGCACAGGATAAAGTGTGTGTGACAGTGTGTGTGTTGAGATTCCAGGTAACAGCAAACTGCTGGAAGTGCCCGTGGAAGTGAGAGACAGTGCAACACAAAGGTGAAAAGACGGGGGCTGTGGTTGGGTGACAGTCCAGTGTTGAGAGCATGAATAATATCAACATCAGCATGGACATGATCCTAGTGGGAGCATGTGAGCACACACACACATATACATGTGGGTGGGGGGGGCATCACAAGTGAGAATGGTGTGATGGGGATGAGAAAGAGAGAGGGAGAGGAGAGAGATTAGGAGTAAAAAGGGGAGAGCTCGTCCGTTTTGTTTTTCTTAACCTGGTGTCTGTTTGGGGAGGGTTTGCTCATGGGTCTCTGGTTTAGAGCAGACGGAGGGTGTCACAGCAGTTACTCATAGTAGAGGACAGATGGAGAGTAGAGGTTTAGAGATGGAGTAATTAAAGTAGAAGCCTTGAGGTGGTTCAATACACCTGGGAGAGACAGGGAATGTTAGCACTGGGACATCAGTCGAGGAGCTTCCACGTGTTTTCGGTCCGTCAAGCTGATGTTGGCAAAGAGCAATGCTGAATAAAGACTACAGGTGGATTTTTTACAGAGAAACGAGAGAAGGATGTGAAAAATGTGTGTTGGTTTGGAAAAAGTTGCTTTGATTGTTTGATTTTATGTCTATATATCTAAGCTTAAGAGGAAAGGTAAGCCTGAAGTAGCTTCTTCTGCTGGTTTCTCCTAATATTCTTCGCATTTTCTCCAACAAGCTTAACAAAATGAAGGTTCACTGCAGTTGATGTGGTTCCTCCAACAATGTCGGTTGACACATTCACTTGCAGTCAAAACTTAACAACAATAACAGCACTGAAGTGGTTAGTGGAACTGTTACGGGGACAAACAGGTTTTTCTGTGTGTACTCACTCTGCAGTGCTGAAGGCCACCTCAAAGTTTTGCCTGCGGTTGCTGGGGCTCAGGGAGTCGTAGTCGAAGGATTCAGGGAAAAAATTGTGCACCAGGGCACAAAATGCCATGCCGTTACTCCAGCTGGATGAAAAATTCTGAATATCCACATGCTGAGGTAGAAGACAAACAAAATAGACATGGAGGCATTGATATATATATATGTGATGGAAACATTCCCAAAGTAGGAAAATATCATCTCAGCCCATCTTATTTTAATCATCAGGTTTAAAGACTAAAGATGAGCACTAAACACGCGATGGGTTGCCGTGGCTGCTTGGCTCACCTCATACGAGCGGGTCTTGGCACGGCACCAGTCGAGCAGCATCTGCTTGATGGAGTTTGCGTTGGGTACACCAAAGCTGGTGGAACGCTGGACCTTGTTTACCTTGGCGACCGCCTGATTTCCAGGGCTAAATGAAAAGTCAGGTTTGTGTTAATATTTACATGCTTTGACCTGCTCCTTTTCTTTTTTTGGTAGTAACACCTCTCCGTTTCTCCTTACCCGCCTCCCTCCTTCTCCAGCTTCTCTATCATGGCTTTGCGGGCCTGCATGGCAGAGGTCTTCGGCAGAGTCTGAGCCCTCATCAGCTCCTTGCGCCTCTCCGCCTGCCTTCGCTCCACTGCGGCCAACCCGCCGCTGCCGCCGCGAGACGATGTGTCATCCTCGCGATCAAACACACTGAGGCGGGGACACGGACAGCGAAGTTAATCTGTGAACGTGCAAGGGTTTTAAAAGTAGCGTGTTTACGGCACTCGTGTTTCGTGACCTACCTGCCCACTTTTTTGCTTGTGTTGGAGGAGGACGATGATGTGGAAGAGCTGTAGCTGTACGATTTAGACTGGACTGTCCCTCCTGAGATAAAAAACAAACAAACACACAGACGTACGCATGACATTGGTGATATGACTGTAGTAACTATACAGCATTGTAAGAGATCCAGAGAGCAAAATAAAGTCGTGACTCACTGTCTGTTTTCTGCATATAACTGGCCTCGACGACTGTGCTGCGTGTTGATTTGCTCCCATCATCTAAAACCACAAACACACACTTTGAATTACAAACATATTGGACATATCCATTTCATGACTGTCAGTTTACGCTTTTATTGTTTACTTTTACTTCCCTAGATGCCTTTTTTGTCTTGCAATGGAAAATAAGAATCACTTCTGTGTTGACTTGAGTGGTTAAAATAAGGTTCAAAGAAGGTTCAGAAATGCACAGGAAAAGATGAGAAAAGACAAAACTACCAGATGAAGCGAAGCGGTCTGTCTTGGTGACTTGGCTGAGGCTGGAGCCATCCGCGGACTTCTCCACCTTCCGCATCACCACCTCTCCTGCTCCGACCCCAGCGCGGCCTTTCTGCGCTCGCTCTTCTCTCTGCTGCCGGAGCTCCTGCAGACGGGTCTCGCGCTCCTTTTCTCTCTGGTCTGGGTTGGCGGAGAGGACAGGAGAGAGGAGAGAGGGGACGGAGAGGTGGAGAGATGATGTCAGTGGAAAAAAAGGAGGAGGAGGAGGACAAAAGGTCCTAAACAAACGGACAGCACCTCATCTGACTGCCACCAAGACCAAGATGGATTAAAAACAGGGCTTCCAAATTTGTGGTGATCTTTCCACAGTACCGTCAAATTCCTCTGAACACACAAACACCCACAGGTGGGAGGCGGTAGCCAAGCCAAAGCTGTCAGGGAATATGTACTGCACAAACATCACAGAACAAAGAGAGCAAACACAATCTGATCGTCCACTTTGGCCAGCTGTGCCACGTTCAAGCAATGTCCAGAATATTGGTACCTTACCACCACCCACAGTGCTTCCTCCAGATTTTACTCGAGATTGTTTTTCAAACATACTATGCAGTGTACTATACATTTTATTCTTAAACTCTCTATTTAGTTTTGACTATTTACATCTTTTTTTCTGCCTTTTCTAAGCTCAATGCCACTGATTAAGAAATGGTTAACTGTCGGCTCAATGTAAAAAGACGACTGGTGAAAACCATTCGGTGAGTGCTCACTGCAAAACAGAGAATGTGGTAGACGTTTCAGTAACAACGTTGCAGCACACCGAGGTGAGCGTGAAACCAGGATTCATGCACGTTATCAAAACTGTCAACATATACGACCATCATCATCCACCACAGACGTCTGAGAGATCAACTATGTCTGACAACGACAGGGTGGTGCACACAAAGAGACAAAAGCAGGCAAGATCAATTGTCACTGCACACTGCACACCAACCTGCCCTACCTATTTCCTCTTGAGTACATCCCAGCATTGCCTCTGAGTGCAGAATAGATAGAAATCATACAGAAATTGTAGGTAAATAAAAAAAAAAAATCACCAGGCTTGTGTATAATGAGGTAGTGCGTCAACCTTTGATGATTTGAAAGAAAGCAGCAGTCACGACAAAATAATTGGAGCAAAAATGTTAATGTGGTTGAAGTAACAGATAAGAGATTGTGTTGCTTTGTTCTGTTACCTCTCTTTCTCTTACGAAGGTCTCTCATGGCTGCACGGATCAGCTTCCTCTCCTCAAAGTCTTTTGACTCATCGAGCTGTGGAAGAAAAGAAAAAAAAATGCAAAACGGAAATAATGAGGTCATTCCTCACTAAAAGCCAGAGTTGGCATGGCTCTATTTATGCATGCAATTCAAACATAGCGTCGTGCATACACAACACCGGGCTGTGACTTTTCCAAATGTACCCTCACATAGCTAGCGTGATTTAGTGTTAATACACAAACTTTCACCGCTGTATTCATTACAAAGTGGTGCTTTCAACTCTAAATCATCCAGAATTATAACCTGGGTGTTAAGTACCATTTTGTCAAGGAGCTCTTCGTCCTCGATAGCAGCCAGCTGTTCGGCAGTCTGTTTTCCAGAGCGCTCGTCGGGTTTGGCCTGAGTGCTGGAGCCGTTGGGGATAATCGGGATGTGACATGCCACCTGCGCAGACGGTCCAGCTGAAAACACCGGCTCAGAGGCCACGGCGGGCTCCGTCTCCATCTGCACATGACACATAACGCAAACATACACAGGTGAGCAACAGCACATACATACAGACATGCAAAATGATGCACGGTTACATTAATTAAATTCATTGTCTGTATTCATTTAAAATAAGAAAGAAAAACACATAGCTGGATATGTGTTCTGCCATCTGAGAGCTCCTGCAGGAAAAAAAGCCTAACCTGGAGGTCAGGCTTTTATGTTGTAAAATAACATCAAACTGAAGCTTGCTAACATTCAGGATGTAATAAGCCCAAGAGGATTTTGGTTAAACACACTGCAGCCATAATAGGCCTGAGAGTGTAAAGAAGGCTCCCTCTGATAATCTCTTTTTGTAACAAGACTGCCAGTTCACCACATCTCATCATTTCTTCCATCCCCTCCGCCTTCCAGCCATACCAGAGAGGGTGACAGTAAGCACATGAGAGCGAGCGCAACCCTGCCAAGTTACTGTTAACGTGGTTCATGGAGTGTGACTGACACACTGAGTGTCCAAATGATACTGAACTGCTGTGAAGCAAGAGTTTATGTGATAGGTACAGCACACCATTATGGGTGGAAGATTTGAACAATGCATTAGCAGATATAAACTCTGAAGAAATGGTATGTACACCACAGAAGGAGAGAGGCAGCATGCTAGAGAGGAAGTAGAGCACCAAGATTACCATCATAACATGATGGGTTGTTGATGTAAACCTGAGTATCTACCAGAATATTTGAAGTGATCATAAATCCTACAGAAAAAAACTCAGATTTTCCTCCCATGTGGTGCTGAATGCCTGTGGCAGACTATGAGCTTAAGCTGTGGCTTCAATGCTTTTGTTGTAACCGAGTCCAGGTCCAGATATAGCTCAGACAGCTGGCCCCGTCCCTATCCACAGCCGCCCGGCCCTCCTCTCCGCGGGCCCCAGCAGGACCAGCTCTCACCAGGGAGGAACAAGGCCCAGTGCAGCCACAGCGCTGTGTGATCACCGGTGGACACTGGTTTAGAAGACTTTTCTGGACATGGGACAGACTGGACTGAGAGGCACTTGACCGACGAGGAATGTTTTGGGACACAACACATCCCAAACAAGGGCTCTGATTCAGGCAATGAGGGAATGTGAGTGGGGTGAGAAAATCCCAGATAACCTTAGTACTAGTTTAATTCAGTTACAGGATACTTTTCAACATCTGATCACAAATGCTTTTTGTTTTGTTTTTCGCTAATGAGAGAACGGCTAAAATCTTTATGTAAAAAAACAACTTTTTGATTCATCACTAAGACCTGCAATACAGTCTTAGCCAGCTGAATTATGAAAAGCTGAACTATTGGATATCGCACAAATGCACGGGAAAAATAGTAGAAAAACAGATAAGTTCACCCCTCATTATCCCAATCATCCCGAGTAACATTTAGGAGTCCATCACCTTCACTGGTTGACCGGCAGGCCCATCTGTCTTTGCAGGATTAGACAGGAATATGAACACTGGTCGGTTGCATAACAGAAGATAATGCCGCATATACTCAATATCCCTCAAAATGTCACCAGTGCACACAAACACACACAGGGATTGTTAAGGGATTTGTATGGGAGTATGTAACGCAAACAAGGCTAAAAGTGAGGGTTATCCAGGCAAACTACAGGGCAGGTCCACTGTTACTGTTGAAACGTGGTCATTTTTTTCCTCCATCACAAAGTGCTTGCATACAAACACTTATGAGTGCTAGCCAGGATGAGAGACAAATGGTGTTGGAGGATTGGAATAACTCCATGACAGTGAAGTCCTCCACATAAACAATCTGTCGCAACTGACTGACAGCTGAGATGGTCAAGATTTTTGTAAAATGTAATAAAGTAAAATTATAACCAATGGAGAGCTAAGAGAGATGGAACAGCAGGTCAACAAGTATGTGAGCAGGAACACAGAGTGTCACCGGCATGGCATCTAAAAGTACTCATGGCCTGCTGATCCACATGTACCGTCAACATTGGAACAAAAGACATTCTCATTCTTCATGCAGCTTAACTGAATTAAAAAATGGGGCATGATCAGAACCATTTACAGAGGGCAGTACCGTGCTGTTGTCGCAAGAAATGTTTGCCATCAAAGAGGGAGCAGAGAGGGAGCGGTGGGTTGCAAAGGTGGGGGGGTGGGGGACAGGTGAAGGCTCCGAATTCTGAGGTGTGCTTGTCTCAGTAGATACAGAGCCTGAGTTCGGGGGGCATGACAGAGGTTCCTGTGGCACGCTTGATGGATTATCCAGAAGAGCATTAGCTGGAGTGCCCTGGGGTGCACTGGATGGAGAATCTTGAGGACTGTAGGATGAAGTACTGGCCGGAGGATCACTGCATGATGTTGGAAAATCACTGCATGGTGTTTTGTTTTCGCATGAAGTTGTAGGTGAGCTTTCTTTGCTGGGCAGTACATGCAGCAAGGCATCAGGTAGCCCCATTACCTGGCACAGGGCCTCCACTTGCCTCATCAGCCTTTCTTGCTGAATCCTCAGCCTCAGGTTTTCCTCCTGCAGCCTGGCAACAGCCTCGGCCAGAGGAGCCATCTGAGCTCCGGCCTCCTCCAGACGGGCATCCACTCGCTTCCCAAAGGCCTGCAGGTCACAATGGACCTCCCCCACAGCACACTGTAATGTTAATTCAAATTTCCTCTTGCAAAACTGCCCCTCTTCATCCTCTGCATCCTCCTGAGCAAGCAGATCCCCTATCACCTCCTCCAGGCCAGACTCGGCACAAACGCTATCTGGACTGCCCAAAGCCTCTGGAGCCTGTGAGGCTGGGAGGAAGTCCAGGTTCACTCCAGGCATGGCCAGACCAGCTGCACTGAATGTCACACTGGTCAAAGTCCTTTTAGTTTAAATCTTCTTGTGTCCCAAAAACTTATGTTGGGGTGTAAAATCAGAGACTTGAAAAGGTTGTGGCGACAGATGTGAGGGTAGAAAGTGTCCGATCTGTCCGTCTGTCTACAGAGACCTATCAAAACAATGCACGTTCTTTATAGCCCGAGCAAATCTCCCCTCTTTACCGGCCAACACCCTGACAGCGAATGAGCATGAAAGGAATCCCGTTTCCCAGGCAGCAGAAGCCCCACCCCTTAATTTCAGGTGCCATGGACATGTCTATTTATCTCCAGCCTTGCCGTTATTCCACTGAGCCAGTGAGTCCTGGGGCACTGGTGGAGGCTAGAGGGGGAATGGTAGTGGCAACAATTCAGAAACCTCACCCCTCCCTCTTTCAACTTTCCTGTTATTTAGAGCTGTTGTCCTTCACACCTCGATTGACAGACGAAGAGGGTTTAGGGTTTAGGTTCTAGGCCTGGGCTGGAGTGGAGTTACACGTTAGTGGTTCACTCCTCATAAAATTGAATTCTGAAAATACGCAACTCGCATAATGCGTCGTGACTAATCAGGTAAATTGTGTTGCATGAGTATGATCTCAGGCAGACCTCCAGGGGGAAGATCAGTCCATGAAGGACAAAGTCTAGTTTAGAGCCATGACACAGCAGACTGGCTGACCAGTGAGGGTGAGCTGGGGGCCAGTTCTCCACGCCTCTGGGGAAGGATGTTGGGAAGGACATTATAGCGCTTCCATGATTCTGAGTTAGTCTTACTGACAAAGCAGCAGGGGCCCAGCTGCTGCTCATGTGGATGCTTCAAGTGCTTTTGTGATAAATTAAGAGCTTTCCAAGAGCGCTGAAAGAAGTCTGTGTGTGTACGTTGTTCATAGTGTAAGATGCTTAAGCACATCTTTTAAATGCCTACAGACGATTTATTGGCATACTGCAGACCATGCAGAGAAATCCATTGCTCCTGTACATACTGTATCGCTGCAGGCAGTCTGATGCAACATGTAATAAACCTGTAATTTTTGAGGACATGTCATTACATCACAAGCATTCAACTGATTTTAAAAAATGCAACAGAGAACAATGAGTCAAATGGCAACAGCGGTCTCTCCTGGGATTTACAGGTAAGCAAAACAGTTCCCAGGAAGAATCTGGCCTCGAGGGACAGTGGCGAGAAATGTGACTGGCAGCAGGAAAAATGGGTCAAAACCCAAGAAGGGCATGGCTCTGGTCTTACCATGCATCAAAGCACTTACCCACAGCAAAGTGGAGTAGAAAGACACAGAGCATGACCTATATAAAGACTAGAAAGTACATGCACTACAATGTTCTGCATGTATATAGGTCTGTGTTTCTGATTACTATAGCAGAAACTGATGCAGTAGAAATGTGACGGCTTTTCTGGCTATTGTGAACCCTTTATTTGCAAAAATAATTTAGTGCAGCTTCCAACAGAGCTCAAAAACAAAGCAATGCAGAGATTTCAGTCAGAACCAACATGACAATGAGGGAAACAACTTTAAATCTAAGCGGGCAATAAAACATCTTCCAGACAAGTAATTCCCTCACATCTTTTTCTCCCCAGTTTTCACCGAGGTCTGCAGAGCCGGATTAAATCTGTGACACATGTGAACTGGTTGTGTAACCAGCATGTGTCATGGATAAGCAGTATGTTAACAATGGGGTCCTTCTCCCGCTGTGTGACAGTGAGACTATCTTTCATTGACTGTGGACCTGTGTGTCCATGTTCCCGCAGCAGCACGTGACCAGGGAGACTGGTCTGTCATCACCCTGGGAATAAAGCTAAGGCATTATTTATATTTGTTTTCAAGGCTGAGCACCGTGGTCGGAACGGACGGACGGCCGAGATGAGCAGGAACAGCTGCGTTAAATCGGAGCAGGAAACATCAATAATTAGCTGCAGGCCTCACCTGTGTGTAATGGACTCTCATCACTTCACTGCGACACTACAAGCATCTTGACCCTATGCTTTCGTAATAAATAAGGAGCAGCTCTGTCTCTTTTACTCACGTTTGTATTTCCATTGCTTATTTTACCTAAAATGTTTCTCTCTATTAACTCTCAAATGGATTGAAATTTATAGGCAATTCGCTCTAAGAACTACATGTTTAATAGAAAAATACCACTAAAGAAATAGGAGAGGTTGTGAGTGCTGAAGTTAGACCACAGAGGAGCAGCGCAGACCACCCAAACAGATCAGAGTCCCAGACGGGAACCACTGTGGTCAATAAACAACAATCAGCAATACTAAACAGGAAGAACTTATAAACCTCATGTTACTCTGCCTTGATATCGGCACACTCTTCTTCTTATAATGTACACTCATTTGAAAAAGGGTACTTCAATATGAATTCTCCCCTGACCCCTCGCACCACCTTCAACTTCAACTAAACCAGGGAAAGTCAGAGAACAGGTGGTCTCCGGATCAGTCAGAGGTAACCAAGCCGCGTTCCCCCTGGTTGATGCTAACCAACAGTGTCGGCTGATGTTTTTACAATCTCATTAGCCAAGTCGCTCAGGTTCAGTGTCTGTATGGGAGAGCAGATCCGGCCAAAGCAGATGAAAAATCAGCTGAGTGACGACAAAAGAGAAAACTTACTTATCGTCATATCCTATATGTAAATCACTGCTTAGTGGTGCTAGCATGTAGTCAGCAGGAAAGAAACAATAAAAGACTAAACTAATGATTGGTGATTGTCTATAATCCATACTGTGCTGGTGGGTTGCTGTTGAAAACAATGACAGCTCCTGGGAGGTACATAAACCGGAAAAAAAGAAAAGATTTTGTAATGCAAATTCTTCAACTGCATATATTTCTTTTAGCATAATTTAAAATCCATCATGTTTAGTAATATCATACACATGTTAGCACACATGCAAAGACGTTACCTGCATGTCGTTATGGTAAGGTTGTAACATCACTCAGCTCAGACAAGTTTAAACCTCATCTCCTGCAGAATCTTTGTCCTGTTCCTGTGCTGTGGTTTCTTAGTTTGTGCCTGCCCCTGAGTCTCAGGGTCTCAACAAGGGTCTAACTGATGGAGACGGTCACATTCTAACACCTTACATTCACCCCGCAGCCTTGTGGAACCTCCTCCCAACCCTAATTACCCAGCTCCTTGATCCCATAACCAGATTACAGCTGCGCTCGACACAGGGGGGTGGGATACACAGCCATTAAAGAGTAAACAGGACACCACTTCTCCTCTCCTCAACCTCTCAATCCCCCACACTCCATTCATGAGGACACTTCCTTTCATGGAGCAGCGACGAAGTTAAGGAATGAGGTAAACAGGAGTTTAGCTATTCTGACCCCAGAGGTCACTGTGAGACGAGAGGGGATTGGTTAGACTCCGACCACTTTCAGCCTATTAAGTTGAATCTTTAGGTTTTGGCCCCCTAAAAAAAGATGCGGTGAACAACTTGTGTCAACATGTGTTTCAATGCAGCTGGACAGCAATTAGTGTGCATAAAGACAGACAGGTGTGATTTAGGAAACATTTCCCAGATAAATCTCAGTGGGCACGGCCTGCCGAGAGAAAAACAAGGAATGCCCCGGAGCACCTCCCTCTCCCTCTCTCTCCTTCACATACCCTACAAGGACAGATGTGACTGGCTACCCACTCCGTGTTTGATAAACATGGTTCTTCCCTCTCCTCCCTCCTTTTCTCACACTCTGTCTGTCTTTCACTGTCCCGGCTCACTTGCTTTTAAGGCCTTAATGGGTGATTGCTGTGACATGGACGAAGCAAAAACACAGTGGAATTCAATTGAGTCAGTTGGGAATGAAATAGTAGATGAAAACAAAGCGTTAATCTTTAATTGGAAAGGAACTGGGAATGTGGCTTTGATGTATGTTTGACAGGTTCTGTCTCCACATTCTGCGGAGTCTCAATGTTGTGATCTTTTCCCAGAAAATAAATTGCAAAGGCGGACTGTACCTTGATGGAGGATCCGGAGGAGAGGCTGGATGAGGAAATCTTGAATGGTGTAGCTCTGAGGCCAAGGGTCAACTCTGAAACGAACACAGTGAAGACACAAATTTACATGGATTTTAAGCACAAAACATCTAAACTCAGGTACATATAGCCGACAGCTATAGGTTGAGTAGGAACAAAGGAGGGGAAAGGTCTTGGCGCCCATATGCAAGTGTACAGTTGAGATGTGTGCATGGTCTTCCACTGTGTTGGTGGTAGCCATTAATCAGTTACATAAGCTGCCAAAGTGTCATAAACAATACTGTCTTATGTCTAATGAGAGACATGCAAGAAAATGTAGTTGACGGCACCTTTAATATAAACAACCCTCTCCATTTGCCTGCAAGAGTACGCACATGTATGTCCTTGTGATCCATTGTCAAACCCCCCCCCCCCCCCCCACACACACACACACACACACACACACACACACACACGCATTAAAGCTGTATCATAAAATATAGGATTGATGCACACCAGCGCAGCACAGTGTACATATAAGACTTTAAGAAGGTGGATACTTTTGAGAGAAACCGGAGACACGATCACAGCCTGCCTTTAGTGAGTGGAAGACAGGCAGGTTCCCAAAAAAGGAGCCCAAAACCATTAAAGCAAATTGAGCTGAAAAACAAAACTGTGTGACCCTCGTGAAGGAGCCCAGTGGGGCTGCCAGAATGTGTCGGGGGTGTTGGTTGTAAGAAGTGTAATTGCACAGGTCCAGCTTGCGTCTTAAATAAACTGTTTGGGTTGGAGGTCCCAGTTGCTGCAAAGAGCTGAAACTTAAGACGTCTTGTTTGGACAGACAGTAATAGCGGTTGTAGCAGCTCTGCTTCTGAAAGAGAGATTCGAGCTATTCACATTTTTGTTTCAAGCAATTCATGAAACCCTGCTGTTACTGTTTGCACTATGAGTATGTACTGACTGCTAAGTACATGTGTTTTAATGAGACAGTCCAGCTGTTTAATATACTTATTACCTATATTTGACAATACAGAAACTCATCCATCTAAGTATGCCTCGTTGAACACTTGCTGTAGTTCTGTAACACCTACAAAATGCTACATATTTTACTAAATAAAAGTTGCAAGTAGATTTGTCAGTGTGACGTGAAATGGAGATTAACTGTTAGCTCAGTTAATGATAAATAAATTCATTATTTTCTTATTATCTATTTCAGGTGAGCGACCAGGTTTTGATCTGCTGCACAGTGATATTTATATATTTTCTTCTTCCATCAGCCACCATGTTCACTACTTAGAAAACAGGGTAAAGTTATTTCCACGCCTGAGTAGCTGCCTAGAGGTTAAGGCGCTGACCAAGAACTGCAACATCCCTGGTTTGCGCTCAGTCCGGGGACATACGTTGCATGTCCTTTCCCATCTCTCTTCTCTCATTTCCTGTCATCTGCTCTACTGTTGACTCACTAATAAAAAGGCCTAAAATGCAGGAACACCTTTTCTTAGAAAGTTGACAGTAGAGAGACAGCAAACAAAAGAAGGAGATAACATGCAATAACGGTCTCCAGCCTCATTCAAACGGAGGATCTTGTAGTGTCTGTGGATAACTGATGACTTTGAAGTTTTATTTTCTCATCTCTCCTCACAAGAAAGTACTGGAACAAAGTGTAATTTTAAATAAAGGGGTGAAAGTCAACATCTACAGCATGGAACAAACAGAACACTGTGATGTGTAGGCGAGCAAGCTTACTCAATTGCACTGTAACAGTATTACTATTCAGTCTGGCCTGAGAAAGCCAATTATTGTTTCCTTTGTCTGAATGTACTTGCTTCTGTTGACTACTGACCTCACCCCCTCCACACTTGCCCGCTCTTTAACAAATACCCTTCAGTACAATTACGCTGTTTCATATTCAGCACCAACATCTATCCCTGCTCGTCCACGCGTTTTGCTTGTCATCATCCCACTTGTGACCGATTCCTTGGAGCCGGTCGCCTCCCACACTGAATGGGATTCCACTGTGATGTAAGGGCTGATATTAGCAAGGAAAGATGAACAGTCGCTAACTTAAAATTCATGCTGCCTGGAACACAGTGGGCTGCAGATCTGTATGCTCTACCAGCTCCATAGAAAGCTTTAAAAAAGGTCAATATAATCAAGTTTCACCTAGAAAGCACGGTGCATTAAGTGGTAGAAGAAACATGGGTAGTGTTTTGACGTCATTCCAATCCTGAATTAACACTTAGGAGGTACTGCATCACGTTAACAGAGTTATTTGAGCTAGAGTATGAGCGCTGTAAGGTTGGTGCTCCTACCTGCTCTCTGTCCCAGAGAATTAGCGGTGATGCGTGGGGCCATGTTGGTGATGGGCACGATGTTGCTCCTAGAGGAGGGCGTGGAGGAGGGGGTGGTGCGCCCATCCTTGATCTCGATTGTGAGGAAGGTCTTCATGTCCGAGTCTGCCTCTCCCTGGATGACCTGCTGTCCAGCTGCTCTCCCTGGGGTCTTGTCTTCCTTTGAGGTACTGGAGGCATGCACATCTTTTTCAGCTGGATGCCTCGTCCCACCCATGGAGCTCTGCCATTGGCTAGCTGAAGACAGAGGTTTGTTGGCCACACCTCTTGGCTGAGGTATGTCCTGACTCTGAGATGCAGCAGAGGTGCGAGATGTGGAGTCCACACGTGGCCTTGCTGGCTTGTCTCCAGATGTGCCGAGGGATGCTGCTGTATGTGTAAACAGCTCGGTGGCTCTGGAGAGATTTGTCTGGCCGCTGCTGCCGGAGGTGGTTCCGTTCCTCAGAGGGGCCTTCTTCAAAGCCGGGACATTTGGGCTCTGGCTGGGCTCTGCAAACTTGCGCATGCGATCACGTACAGAGTTGGTGCGGTTGAAATGTTCCACAACATCTTTCTTCTCAGTTGCTGTAAAGATACAATGCAGGAGGGGAGTTGAAATCACAGAAAAACATTCAATTCGACACAGAGCCTAGACCCCGGCCACTGTTCAGTGTGAATTTTACACACTTATAATCTCTTGCTCTCATCATCCCCTACTCCACCTCAAAAGCCCTGTATAAATCCCATTCCTCTTTTCCTGCTCTCTCAAGGTTTTGTTCCTGCCCCTTTATTGTGCTTGACTTAACCTCCCCTGTTTCACCGCCTTTCAGTTTCTATTTTTTGGACTTTTCAGGACATGTTTCTTCCACTCATGGATATATTTTTTTCATTCTCTGATCCTTAATACTGTCAGATAATGTGAGCAAAGCTCATGATTTGGCACAGACTCTCCAATGGAAAAAACATTAATGATTAGAGGAGAAGATATTAACTGAGGTCATCCTTACAAAGAAAAAAAAGAAAAAGATGTGCGGCTCAGGAGGAAAACCACAGTTTATAGTACAGTGGACAAAGCAAAGAGCACCGTCTGGTAGAAAGAGAGAAAATATGTAACTTATAACATGCCCTCTTCCCAGCACTCTCCTGTGAGTGGCTCTATGTGGTAACACTAATGGCTGTCATTGTCTCCATACACTAGAGTCCTACAAGCGATGAACCATCTGGTGTGATGTTATTACACACGTTTAAATGCAATGTCCATAAACTAAACCAAATAAATCTAGGCCTATAGTGATAACAGCATATACGAATATCAATAAATTAGTTGAGTCATTTTTAAATTTAACAAAACTAAATGGTGAGAGTCAAGAATATAATAGTAATGACCCCAAACATATTCAATTAACAATGATTCAAAAAGAGAGAGAGAGATGCAGCAAATCCTCACATTTCAGAAGCTGGAAATGATGAATGTTTGGATTTTTCCTTGATAAATGCCTCAAAAGATTATAAAAATTGACAAGTGGATTGATGTTCTATTGATTAATCAGTTCAGGACTACGAGTTGGACTGAGATCTAAGAGAGGACTAGTTTCTTACCAAAATCCTTTGCTTTGCCATGAGTGAGGGGCAGATCGCTGTTTGTCATCTAAAAAGAAAAAAAAAAAAAAAAAAAAAAAAGCACGACATAACAATCACGAGAGTAAGTAGAGGAGATAAAGGGTTAAAATGCACTGTGCCTGGATTGACAACCACAGAGCTGCCATACTGGATGGCTCCATGTTTAACAGGGCAGCGATGCACATTCATGAGAGACTAGAGTCTATAGATGGCTGTGATGAAAACCACACACACACACACACACACACACACACACACACACACACACACACACACACACACACACACACACACACACACACACTCCTAAATACAGAATCAACCGGTGGTGTTTTCATTATGTAACATTTGTGTTTGGAGTGAAGCAGTTGGCCTCTGTTCTTTTTTTGGCAGCAGGGCCATGATGGGCCCCAGAGTGTTTACATTACTCTCAGGAGACTGAGCATCAGCGTCTTTTGTAGGGAACAATAAAAGAAGTCCGGGGCCAGCCTTGGGTAAACACATTTACAGGAGCGACACGATGGCGTCATGGTGACCTGAGCCCCCCAACATGGGAAATCTTGCTCAACAGCTAACAGTCAATGTAGAAACAGCAGCTCTGTGTGCTCTCTGTACTGTGAGGGGCTGAGGAGAGACAGAACCTCTGGTCCGTAACGCTGCCTATCCCTCTCTGACAGCAGGTGAGGAGGACACGCCGCTGAGGTGAAGCAGAGACACTCAGGTGCACAGTTTGTTTGTGTAGCCAAGTAACGAAAGTTAAACAGCACCTAAAAAGAGCTCGGCGTGCTGTGTTTATGGATGCCGATGTGACCTGGGTGTCGCTGAAGAATGGGGTGTCAGGGTTTCTTGTTAGGGATAATGAAATATAAAGAAAGAAAGGGAGAGCTTGGACGGTTCTGTATGTGTCTATGTGGCTCAACACCTCACTCTAGTGGTGCAGTTAGGATACATACTGTGTGTCGTTGCTGCTGGCCCTGACTGATGCAAATGGGGGACAAATTAAAGAAAAAAGTCAAATGAAGCGTCTACCTTCGAGCACAGTTACAAGGCCCCTTAGCATAGACAAGTCTCTGTAACTCTACTGAAGGGATGAAGAAGAAAGACAACAGCCATTCATGACGCAAGGACTGAGCACTCTACCTTCTGCTTCTGGAAGTCGTTTTTTCCCTTGGCGCTGCCGTTGAGCAGGCCATTTGCAGGATCTCTCCTGGATAAAACAGCCCCATCAGGCTGCTCCTGGTCCATGATGCGGTCCTGGTCGGACTGAGCATGGGGGCTGGCTGGACCTTGTCCTCCGCTCTCAGTTTCTGAATCTGTGCTGCAAGTTGAACCACTTGTGGCTACCTCCACCTCCTCCACTGGACCCTTGTCCTCAGAGGACATACTCACACTCTGTTCAGATGTCCCTGAGTCAGTCCGTTTCCGTGGCAAAAGACCAACGCTGTCTGAAGCCCCAGAGCCCAAACGGGGTCTAGCCCCGGAGTCGGAGACATCTGAGCCCAGTCTCTGTCTGACGTAGGACAGGGAGCTTGCGCTTCGCTCTGATGCCCCAGAATCTAGACGGCCACGCTGCAAGGGACTCTGGCTCCTGTCTGAAGCTCCAGAGTCCAGCCGAGCTCTGTAGGCTGAGCCCAGACTCTTCTCTGAGGCCACAGAATCCAGATTGGACCTGGAAAGCACAGAGGTCACACTGCGGTCTGAAGACCAGGAGTCGGACCTTTGGCGATGAGACAGGTCCAGGTCAGGCTCTGTGGTCACAGTCTCTCTCTGAGGCTGGATCAGCAGAGGTTCAGGGCCATCGTCCTTCACCAGGTGATCAAGAACCAACACCATGCCTGAGTTGGAGCCTGCAACAGAAAACACAAATGAAAGCTAAGCGATAAATGCCTTTCTGAATCCTGTGGCTTTCCTGATTTTGTAAAAAAAAAAACAGACTCTCATATTACTTCTATTATTTCTCTCACATCGGTTATAAACCAAAGTAAAGAGGGTGTTATTGTATGTGAGCAAAGGAAGCAGGAGGTGGTGAAGTTTGAGATTGAAGTGATGGAAATGAAATACTTCTGCGGGCACAGGAGATCCCATGAGAGGCCCGGCTAGAAAATATCACTCGGGATCGCAGAAGAGGCACGTGGAGACATGAGGGGATGTAGGCATTTCCTCCAGACTGGCCTCAGTTCCTGAGCAAGATTTTTTAGATTGTACCGGTGGATGTGCGTAAAAGAAAAGGAGGGGTTACAACTAAAGAGAGGGAGCATGTGGCTTAACCATAGGCGGTAAGCAAGTACAAGGAGTCGAGGAGGAAGTGGGGGTGAAATAGAGACGAGGACAAGTACTTCCCCTCCCCTCTGTCAAAGCTCCTGTACCGTTCCTTCTCTCCTCAGGAAACCACACTCCAAACAACACATCGCTGCCCACATCCTCCCTCTGCGATAGTCTCTAACACCCCATGGTGCTTCCAACGATGGAATATATGAGGTCACGTACGTACCGCAGATAAGGAAAACAGAGAAAACCAACAGTGTATCAGAATCCCACAACCCATGTACACACCAAGGTTTAACAACAGTTCAGTATGACCTGTGTTTGCACCAACTCTGCAACCAAATGGGGTTCACCAAGTATGCATGCCTGTCATTTACAAACCAAATCAAAGAGTCTGACCGGCAGCCGCAGAAATCTCTTTCAACTTACCGACAAGACAGGATTGAGGCGGACGTTCACAGCTTCATTTAAATCTCTATTGCGTAACACCTCCCACAAAAAGATGCTCTCTAAATTGTGCACAATCAATTTACAAATGGCAGCAAGCTGTTGATTAAACAGACCAGATGATTATGTAATACGCTCTGAATAGAAGACGTGATTATGATACACAATGAGGACAATAAATGGCTGCCATTCTCAGACACTCTGAATGGTCCACTAGACAGCAGTGTCTACATCTAACGATGCACCCAAACTCAATTACTGTTCAACTGAAGTGAAAGACAAAACGCACTGCTACAAACTCTCACGTTATTGTTCCATGTTTTTGCCATTGGGAAGCTGTCATGACCATTGTGTAGTGATTTCTGGGAAAATCCCGCTGCTGCTGCTGCTGCTGGGTAATGAGAGGACTGCTTTTAGCTCTGAAATAGCTACAAAAGCAGCTTGAGCACTCTGCTGCCAGTCAATAAATAGAGCACAAACAAAGAACAATCTACAGCTTTTCTTTATCCTTCCCTCAAACTGAAGCAATGACCTGAGGAACGCTTGTGTTTGTCATTGCTGTGAACGGGTCAACACAGGTTATTTGACTCCGACCCGCCTGCTGATGACCCAGGTTGAACATTATCACACCTCTGCTTTGGCGTAACATGTAGAAGAGGTTTCTATAGTAAATATACCGTTACTACATAAAATCAAGTGTCTCAATCAAGCAGGTTCATTAGCTTTTCACAATGTTAACATATAAAGAAAAGAAATATACTGAGCTGTAAAAAAACAAAAAACTAATGCAGAAACCATTTGATGCCATTGGGAAAAGGAGAGTCTGTTTGACCATATTTTTAGGTCATATGCCAGTAATTATTTTTGGCTTGTGACCCATTTAAGTGAAGCAACACCTGCTCTTGACCCGTTGTTACAGGTTGCATACGTCTCTGAGCTGTGAGCAGTTCAATCAACGTTATGTTTCCGGGTCAGATTGCTTCATTTGAATCACTTTTTAGAGTCTCAAAGTAAAATCCTCCAGATTTTCCGATGAAAAACGCAAAAACTTTTTTCCATTCCATCAATCCTCTCAGGTTTACCTCATGACCACCTTGGTGGCTCTTGACCCCTATGCTGGGAACCTCTGTATACTCAATGACCTGACATACATGCACTACTAGTGGCCTGGTATTAATGGTAATACATATTCAGTCCTTCAAGTTCTTCATAGCGTTTTTGTGTAAAACTGGCATTAGTGTCAAACTTGAAGTTAAACTAAGGAAACTTGAGGCACACAACACATTCCACTGAGCGTCTCTGCTAACATTTCATTTCCTTAATCACAGCCTTATTTTGTAAACAAGTTACAGTCTGCACTAGAATGCAGTACGACTGGACATACGGTAATTGAGGTAAAGCATGTAAATATAAGCTTTTTTTGTCTGAGAGGTAGAGGTATGTGTGCTGCGTTCAAAGACCACAAAGAACCCTCAGATTATTTTCCAAGTCAATCTTTTATTTTCCGCCACTTTCCCTCTGTTGAAAAGACAACCGCCTCTTCAAGAACCACCGTCCCACTATGGCTACACTGTCCTTTCCCAACCATAAACGTCAGTGTCTTTGTTGATTGGTGTCCACTTTAAAAGGCGCCTTCCTCCTTTGCGTTTCTATGGTGGTCTTTTTTTTTTTTGTTCACCCTAGCTTCACCCTGGTTTAAATTGTAAGGTAGAGATAAATCAGGAACAGTGGGGAGTTTCTCCGCCAAGTCAACTAAGCCATAGTTCTGGTATCAGCTTTATTTAGCAGAGGTGTGGCTGTTGGGCTTCCCTCTGTTGCTTCCCATAACCCCACCACCAACGCCAGGACCATGAGAGGGACACTGGGAGACAAGTTCAGGGCAGACCGGGCCACACAGAACGACATTATTATAGCCGTCAGCCTCAGGGCCAAGTTTAGGTCAGCCAGGCCTCAAAAACACTTTCATCTTCAGTAAAGGATGATCAATGTCAAATTGTGTATTCTGTATGAAGGGCATTGTCCAATTAATAGTTTGTCCTGATGCATTTATATTGGGCAAGCTATAGGTAGGTTTGTAACAACATTTATGACTCGCCAGTAATGCACTTTTATTGTTTTACAAGCTATTCATCATCAGCTCTGTGCCTGCAAAGTTTCAAGGATTCAAGTGAACGAAGCACATTCATCCCCTCCTGAAGGCTTGCATTCATACTACTTTATTAAAGGTCGGACTAACAGAGTGGTTAATGAAATGACTTCACACTTAAGAAGCCATTGTCATTAAGCCTCTGGCTGTGAGTGACTCCAAACGGTTAAGAAAGTGAGATGAAGGAGCCTGAACTAATATGACCTCCTGACCGCCACCTCAGGAGAATGGCTCCTTCAGCTGACTATTTTAACAGGCAGTGAAGAGGAAATTGCATCAAGACGGATGTATGCAGCCACGTAAACGCAACAGAGTTGGTCAGTGTTGGCTTCCAGTTATAACTTCTTACTCAAACTTGACCTTTGGGTAAAAGTTTACAGCATATAAAAGATTCTTTATAAAGTTCCTAAAGTGTGGCATGGCTAAACCGGACCCAACTGTGCATAGCATGCAGACAATATGCAGTCTGTCACAAGCAGTTTGTTACTGAGCGAGTGTTTCTCACCTTTTCTCTGCAGCTCTCTGCTTTGTTGTGTCTGCTGGCCGCGTAACTCCAGGATCTGAGATCTGATACGCTCACTGTGACTCTCCCGCTCTGTCTCCTGTTAAAAAAAACAAGAAAAAAGAAACACACATGCTATGAGCATCTCAATAAAGCTCAAGATGCATCATGCTCTTTAATGTCGTCAGGTTTTTATTGGGGACAAACGGCCAACCCACTCCTCTGATCAAAACCAGCGTGTAAGCATCATCCCTACGATCATCTGTTTGAGGTCAGCTGGTGATCACAACAGTCTTTTGTTGGAGGTAGAGGTCAAATGCTCCAGCCACGAAGAGCAACATGTTTGGCCAGCTGGAAAAGTAAAGATCTGTTTTATTTTCCATTGTATACGTCTGGGAGACAGAGAGACAGAGACAGAGAGAGAGATAGAGAGAGACAGAGAGACAGAGAGAGAGACAGAGAGACAGAGAGACAGAGAGAGAGAGAGAGAGAGAGAGAGAGAGAGAGAGAGAGAGAGAGAGAGAGAGAGAGAGACCCCCAGTGCCTGCAGAGCAAAAATATACAGCCAACGTAGAGCTCTGCTTTACAGCTCGACGACTTGACTCAGGTCGCTCCCACTCCTTCAAGATTACTTGTAATCTGACTGCAGCACAAAATATAGCTCTTTGCGCAGCACTCTGGCCCTAACCTGCACTGATAGAGGAAAGTCACAGCAGGGGAAGATCTCGGAGGAGAAGCAGGAGTATTTTGGCATATGGAGAGGAAACAAGAGAGGTGTAGGAGGAGAGGACGGAGGGGGGAAAGATGAAGATGCCGGCACTACTGTTGGGCCTCTGGTGCCTGACCTCGAACTACTCCACAGGAGAATCAGCTGCACAAATAAGGCTCCTTCGAGCACGCATGAACACACGCACACACACGCTTTAAATCACTCCCACACATATTTGTAATCCACAACACTCCGAGGACTGGCAAACATTTCTTTTAAAGGGGAAAAAAAAAAAACTCTTGCGTGTGAAGCTTCAGGTGGTATGCGTCATTCTGTAGCTCATTTGAAAATGATGAACTATATCACGGCACAACATCTCCTTAAAGGTGTTTTTACGAGATCCATCTGGTTTAAGAATAGTCCCACAAAGGTTTGGGTGGATCCTGAAAAAACATACAGGATGTGACCGTACATACTGAAAATACAATACCAGATTTACAGCCTACAATTACTTCAAAAAGCTTCTGAAAACACATTCACAAGCTCTCAAGCAAGCAAAGAAAGGCCACACAATCACACGCCAAAATCAATGTGTATTGTT